>NC_092163.1:59280251-59595668 GCF_045791955.1 Oncorhynchus clarkii lewisi
AGGAACTCTTCCGCGCAACCATCCTATTCCTTACTCTCTGCTCCTCCTCGGGATGCAGCCTCCCACCTCCACTACACCTGGCTAGCCATCATACACATTTGTCTCAACATTGTTCTTCACAACCTATATGGAGGATGTACACCAACGAACAAGAAAATGTATGATTAACTGACACAAAGTGCATATAATTAGCTTTTTTTCAACTTTATAACCTTGAAATGAAAAGTACGTTCGTACTGTACCTTCTCAAAGGGGCTCTGTCCATTCATATCACCTGCTCCGACAAAGCCATCTCTGGTCTCCAGTGACATCACCCCAGTGCTCCCCAGACTGACAAACGTCTCCTTGATCGCATCAGTCATCCTGAGAGACAGCATCAAACAGTTTTAGATTTTTTCTAATTGGGTTGTTAATGGGATGCTGGTCAGAAAAGTCCTTTTAGTCTTTCCCGATCCAGAGTTGGAGATACTGTGAAGGGTTGGGATCAATTTCATATCAATTAAGTCAATTCAGCTTACTTTGTCGCTGGATCATCTGAGGCCACCAGAACAATTATTTGGAGTTAATTCTCTCTCAGGAAACACCAACGAGTCCTCACCTAAATGCAGGAAGCATTTTTTTATGCATGGTTTTACAGTGTACTATTTACCGGGTACCTACGAATTCCAATGTAAAATGTTAATTACCTAAAGCTTATGTCTTTAGGATGCACCAAAATAGTACCAGGAAGTAACATTGTATTTTTTTATTATGTTGAATTCCTGTTTATATGCAGAGACCAGAGGCACTTACTTTCAGAATATATGTTTACGGAATCAATCTTTTTAATCTCCCCACTTTCACCTTGAAAGAAACAAACAATTTGAATTAACTTACTGAAAAACTATTCAAAAGTTGTCAAAGTGCCTTTAAGTGTCTTTAAAGTGTATGCCTTTTCTATTACACAGAAGGGCTTCTATAATGAAACTCACCATTCACAAGGACAATATTCAGCTCAACCATGATGTTGTTGTAAACGCTACTCGTGCTGCTAAAATGAATAAAATGTGTCTTATTGCGCTATTACACACTGTTTCAAACTGTACAGTATACATTTCCAGACTGTGTCCCAATACTTTGGAATACTGTAGTATTCTTTCCCTGTGCTGCTCCCTTACGGAATGGGTGAGTGGCCTTGACCTTGAACTATTTTTGATTGTTTCATTCATTATCAGATTAGAAGTCATGCAGAATGAGAGGCAAGAAAAGTCAGCTAGTTAAGACTGTTAGGGCACAGCCTCTTATACATATTTAGACTTTCTATTCAATTGTAGTAATCTCTACTATCTCAGTGCAACAGACTGGGCAACCATGTCACATAGTGAGTTTCTACTGCCATCTGTAGGCTGTGTGCTCAATTCAGCTCTTTCACAGACACTGCAGTTAAATTGTGACTCCTTTCAGGAAACTAGGCGTATGTCGCACGTCACTACTTCACAAGAGTGGCATTTGAACATAAATATTATTATCTTATTTTTTTTCTGGCAGAAATGCCTTCTGGAACATGTGAACTTTCAAGTGCCTTAATAACAAACTTGTGTTTCATCCATAAAGACAAAGAAAGGCCGGAACCTTCCCGCTAGCCTTGATTGGCTGTGATAATGGTTGGCCTGGACATGACGGGAGATGAGTTTGGATTGGTCTGCCATGTAGCATGCTTCTGTCTATAATGTGAGCTAATCAGTATGTGTTGACAGTCCTTTCTACCGCGCTGTTTTTGAAAGATATAACATTAGCCATTGAGAACTACAAACTTTTAGCTATTTTTTTCTCAACAACATTGATGCACTGATTTAGCAGGCACTATCATCATCTAATAATGAAAAACATTTTTATAAAATATACACTGCTCAAAAAAATAAAGGGAACACTAAAATAACACATCCTAGATCTGAATTAATGAAATATTATTTCTTTACATAGTTGAATGTGCTGACAACAAAATCACACAAATTATCAATGGAAATCAAATTTATCAACCCATGGAGGTCTGGATTTGGAGTCACACTCAAAATTAAAGTGGAAAACCACACTACAGGCTGATCCAACTTTGATGTAATGTCCTTAAAACAAGTCAAAATGAGGCTCCGTAGTGTGTGTGGCCTCCACGTGCCTGTATGACCTCCCTACAATGCCTAAGCATGCTCCTGATGAGGTGGCAGATGGTCTCCTGAGGGATCTCCTCGCAGACCTGGACTAAAGCAACTCCTGGACAGTCTGTGGTGCAACGTGGCGTTGGTGGTTGGAGCGAGACATGATGTCCCAGATGTGCTCAATTGGATTCAGGTCTGGGGAACGGGCGGTCCATAGCATCAATGCCTTCCTCTTGCAGGAACTGCTGACACACTCCAGCCACATGAGGTCTAGTATTGTCTTGCATTAGGAGGAACCCAGGGCCAACCGCACCAGCATATGGTCTCGCAAGGGGTCTGAGGATCTCATCTCGGTACCTAATGGCAGTCAGGCTACCTCTGGTGAGCACATGAAGGGCTGTGCGGCCCCCCAAAGAAATGCCACCCCACACCATGACTGACCCACCGCCAAACCGGTCATGCTGAAGGATGTTGCAGGCAGCAGAACGTTCTCCACAGCATCTCCAGACTCTGTCATGTCTGTCACATGTGCTCAGTGTGAACCTGCTTTCATCTGTGAAGAGCACAGGGCGCCAGTGGCGAATTTGCCAATCTTGGTGTTCTCTGGCAAATGTCAAACGTCCTGCACGGTGTTGGGCTGTAAGCCCAACCCCCACCTGTGGACGTCGGGCCCTCATACCACCCTCATGGAGTCTGTTTCTGACCGTTTGAGCAGACACATGCAGATTTGTGGCCTGCTGGAGGTCATTTTGCAGGGCTCTGGCAGTGCTCCTCCTGCTCCTCCTTGCACAAAGGCAGAGGTAGCGGTCCTGCTGCTGGGTTGTTGCCCTCCTACGCCTCCTCCACATCTCCTGATGTACTGGCCTGTCTCCTGGTAGTGCCTCCATGCTCTGGACACTACGCTGACAGACACAGCAAACCTACTTGCCACAGCTCGCATTGATGTGCCATCCTGGATGAGCTGCACTACCTGAGCCACTTGTGTGGGTTGTAGACTCCGTCTCATGCTACCACTAGAGTGAAAGCACCGCCAGCATTCAAAAGTGACCAAAACATCAGCCAGAAAGCATAGGAACTGAGAAGTGGTCTGTGGTCACCACCTGCAAAACCACTCCTTTATTGGGGGTGTCTTGCTAATTGCCTATAATTTCCACCTGTTGCCTATTCCATTTGCACAACAGCATGTGAAATTTATTGTCATTCAGTGTTGCTACCTAAGTGGACAGTTTGATTTCACAGAAGTGTGATTGACTTGGAGTTACATTGTGTTGTTTAAGTGTTCCCTTTATTTTTTTTGAGCAGTGTGTATATATATATATATATATATATATATATATATTGCTACTATGCAAGTAACCACTTCACTGTACCGTTTACACCTTCTGTATCCTGTGCATGTCACAAATAAACATTGATTTTTATTTGATATAGGGTGTGTGGTCCTTTTTTCAGAATATTTGCCTGACTTACGTGCCCAAAGTAAACTGCCTGTTACTTAGGCCCAAAAGCCAAGATATGCATATAATTGGTACCATTGGATAGAAAACACTTTGAAGTTTGTAGAAATGTTAAAATAATGTATGAGACTATAACACAATTGATATGGTAGCCCAAAATCCAAATAAAAACCAACCAGAATTTTTTGGGAGATCCCATGCTCTTTCAATGGAAAGCTATGCAATTCCACCTCCCTGATTGCAATTCACATGGCTTCCACTAGATGTCAATAGTCTTCGTTCAAGGTTTCAGGCTTGTTTCTTCCAAAATGAGGAAGAATTTTCAGTTTGCGACGAAGAGGACGCGCACTTTCTAATTTTACTTTTCTATGGAACATACTTCTTTCTGTATGAAATATTATAGTTTAATTACACTTTAGGGTACCTGAGTATTAAATAGAAATGTAGTTTTACTTGTTTTAATAAAGTTTAGCGGTAGCTTTTTGGATTCCTTTGTCTGCATGTTGAACGAGTGGATTACTGAAATCGATGGCGTCAACTTAAAAAAGAAGGATTTGATCTAACAAAACGACCATGCATATTGTAGATGGGACCCTTGGGATTGCAAACAGAGGAAGATTTTCAAAAAGTAAGTGATTATTTAATCGCTGTTTGTGATTTTATGAAGCCTGTGCTGGTTGAAAAATATGTTGTGGTGCGCCGTCCTCAAACAATCACATGGTATGCTTTCCATGTAAAAGCTATTGTAAATCGAACAATGCAGTTAGATTAACAAGAATTTAAGCTTTTAAGCGATATAATAAGGTATGTTCATAAATGTTTAATATTATGATTTTTTTATTTGAATTGCGCACCCTCGAAATTCACCGGATGTTGTTGACTGGTGTTCCGCTGACGGGACGCCTAGCCCTAAGAAAATCGAGGCAGTCACTCACAATTGACATGTGTGCTCAGTTCCAAAATTACCTGTTCTCAGTAACTCACGTCTTGCCATCGAAGCAGCCCACACTTCTTACAAGAAAGGCAAAGTGAGCTGGTGTGCATTCACTTTGAATAGCACACTGGGTTCACGGTTGTTCAAATCACATTTTATCTGTCACATACCCTGAATACAACAGGTGTAGACTTTTCGTTGTAATGCTTACTTACGAGCCCTTTCCCAACAATGCAGAGTTAAAAAGTAAGAAAAGACTAGCAAATAAGAAAAAAGGAAATAAACTAAGCAAAAAAAGAAACGCCCCTTTTTCAGGACCCTGTCTTTCAAAGATCATTTGTAAAAATCCAAATAACTTCACAGATCTTCATTGTAAAGCGTTTAAACACTGTTTCCCATGCTTGTTCAATGAACCATAATCAATTAATGAACATGCACCTGTGGAACGGTCGTTAAGACACTAACAGCTTACAGCCATACTGCTCGTTCTGTGCGTGACTTCCTGTAAGACAGGAATGTCAGTGTTCTGCCATGGCCAGCGAAGAGCCCGTATCTCAATCCCATTGAGCACGTCTGGAACCTGTTGGATCGGAGGGTGAGGGCCTGTAACGCATTCCCCCAAAAAATGTCTGGGAACTTGCCGGTGCCTTTGTGGAAGAGTGTGGTAACATCTCACAGCAAGAACTGGCAAATTTGGTGCAGTCCATGAGGAGGAGATACACTGCAGTACTTAATTCAGCTGGTGGCCACACCAGACACTGACTGTTACTTTTGATTTTGACCCCCCCCCCTTTGTTCAGGGACACATTATTCCATTTCTGTTAGTCACATGTCTATGGAACTTGTTCAGTTTGTTTAAGTTGTTGAATCTTGTTTTGTTCATACAAATATTTACACGTAAAGTTTGCTGAAAATAAACACAGTGAGAGGACATTTCTTTTTTTGCTGAGTTTAGTAACACAGTAAAATAACAATAACGAGGCTACAGAAAAGGAGTACTGGTACCGAGTACTGGTACCGAGTCAATGTGCAGGGGTATGGTATCAAACTATGAAATATGAAATAAAACATATTGAATAATTACATTTTATTTCACCTTTATTTAACCAGGTAGACCAGTTGAGAACAAGTTCTCATTTACAACTGCGACCTGGCCAAGATAAAGCAAAGAAATGCGACAAAAACAACACAGAGTTACACATGGGATAAACAAACGTACAGTCAATAACACAACAGAAAATATCTATATACTGTGTGTGCAAATGTAGTAAGATTAGGGAGGTAAGGCAATAAATAGCCATATGATGATGTGCAAGTAGAGATACTGGGGTGCAAAAGAGCAAAAATAAATAACAATATGGGGATGAGGTAGTTGTGTGGGCTATTTACAGATGGGCTGTGTACAGGTGCAATGATCGGTAAACTGCTCTGACAGCTGATGCTTAAAGTTAGTGAGGGGGATATAAGTCTCCAGCTTCAGTGATTTTTTGCAATTCGTTCCAGTCATTGGCAGCAGAGAACTGGAAGGAAAGGCGGTCAAAAGAGGAGTTGGCTTTGGGGATGACCAGTTGTCGGAAGTTTACATACACTTAGGTTGGAGTCATCACAAATTCCTTGTTAACAAACTATAGTTTTGGCAAGTCGGTTAGGACATCTACTTTGTGCATACACACATATTTTTTTTCAACAATTGTTAACAGACAGATTATTTCACCTATCATTCACTGTATCACAATTCCAGTGGGTCAGAAGTTTACATACATTAAGTTTGACAGTGCCTTTAAACTGCTTGGAAAATTTCAGAAAATGATGTCATGGCTTGAGAAGCTTCTGATAGGCTAAGTCTGGTTCATCATTGGGAGCAATTTCCAAATGCCTGAAGGTTCCACGTTCATCTATACAAACAATAGAAGGCAAGTATAAACACCATAGGACCACTTAGCCGTCATACCGCTCAGGAAGGAGACGCGTTCTGTCTCCTAGAGATTAACGTACTTTGGTGCGAAAAGGGCAAATAAACAAAAATAGAACTGGGGGAGGCTTGCAAGCCGAAGAACACCATCCCAACTGTGAAGCATGGGGGTGGCAGCATCATGTTGTGGGGGTGCTTTGCTGCAGGAGGGACTGGTGCACTTCACAAAATAGATGACATCATGAGGGAGGAAAATTACGTGGATATATTGAAGCAACATCTCAAGACATCAGTCAGGAAGTTAAAGCTGGGTCGCAAATGGGTCTTCCAAATGGACAATGACCCCAAGCATAATTCCAAAGTAGTGGCAAAATGGCTTAAGGACAACAAAGTGGCCATCACAAAGCCCTGACCTCAATCCCATAGAACATTTGTGGGCAGAACTGAAAAAGCGTGTGCGAGCAAGGAGGCCTACAAACCTCAGTTACATCAGATCTGTCAGGAGGAATGGGCCAAAATTCACCCAACTTATTGTGGGAAGCTTGTGGAAGGCTACCCAAAACGTTTGACCCAAGTTAAACAATTTAAAGGCAATTCTACCAAGTACTAATTGAGTGTATGTAAACTTCTGACCCACTGGGAATGTGATGAAATACAAAAAATGATGAAATAAATCATTCTCTACTAGTATTCTGACATTTCACATTCTGAAAATAAAGTGGTGATCCTAACTTACCTAAGACAGGTAATTTTTACAAGGATTAAATGTCAGGAATTGTGAAATACTGAGTTTAAATGTATTTGTCTAAGTTGTATGTCAACTTCCGACTTCAGCTGTATCTGCTTGAGCTCGTGCTTCTGGTGGGTGTTGCTATGGTGACCAGTGAGCTGAGATAAGGCGGGGCTTTACCTAGCAAAGATTTATAGATTACCTGGAGACAGTGGGTTTGGTGATGAATATAAAGGGTCAGCCAACGAGAGCATACAGGTCACAGTGGTGGGACTTTGTTGACAAAACGGATGACACGTTGATAGACTACATCCAATTTGCTGAGTAGAGTGTTGGAGGCAATATTTAAATTACATCACCGAAGTCAAGAATCGATAGGATAGTCAGTTTTACGAGGGTTTAGCAGTGTAAGTGAAAGAGGCTTTGTTGCGAAATAGGAGGCTGATTATAGATTTAATTTTGGATTGGAAAGTTTACAGTCTAACCAGACACCTAGAATACGTGGACAACTACAAATACCTAAGTCACAACCGTCCAGAGTAGTGAAGCTAGTCAGGCGCGAGTGCGAGCAGGAAACGGTTGAAGAGCATGCATTTAGTTTTACTTGCAATTAAGAGCAGGTGGAGGCCACGGAAGGAGTGTTGAATGGCATTGAAGATCATCTGGAGGTTTGTTAACATGGTGTCCAAAGAAGGGCCATATATATACAGAATGATGTTGTCTGCATAGAGATAGATCAGAGAATCACCAGCAGCAAGAGCGACATCATTGATACATACAGAAAACAGAGTCGGCCCGAGTATTGAACCCTGTGGCACCCCCATAAAGACTGCCAGAGGTCCGGACAACAGGCCCTCCGATTTGACACACTGAACTCTGAGAAGTAGTTGGTGAATCAGGCGAGGCAGTCATTTGAGAAAACAAGGCTGTTGAGTCTGACGATAAGAATGAGGTGATTGACAGAGTCGAAAGCCTCGGCCAGGTCAATGAAGACAGCTGCACAGGACTGTCTTTTATCGATGGCGGTTTTGATATTGTTTAGGACCCTGAGCATGGCTGAGGTGCACCCATGACAAGCTTGGAAACCAGATTTCATAGCGGAGAAGGTATTGTTGGATTCGAAATGGTCAGTGGTGTTTGTTAACTTGGCCTAAGAAGACTTTAGAAAGGCAGGGCAGGATAGATATAGGTCTGTAAGAGTTTGAGTCTAGAGTGTCTCCCCCTTTGAAGAGGGGGATGACCGCTGCAGCTTTCCAATCTTTCGGGATCTCAGACGACACAAAAGAGAGGTTGAATAGGCTAGTAATAGGGGTTGCAACAATTGCGGCAGATAATTTTAGAAAGAGAGGGTCCAGATTGTCTAGCCCAGATGATTTTATAGAGGCCAAGATTTTTCAGCTCTTTCAGAACATCAGCTATCTGGATTTGGGTGAAGGAGAAGCGGGGCAGGCTTGGGCAAGTTGCTATGGGTGGTGCTGAGCCTTAGGCCGGGGTAGGGGTAGCCAGGAGGAAAGCATGGCCAGCCGTAGAAAAATGCTTATTGAAATGATCGTAGATTTTTTGGTGGTGACAGTGTTTCCTAGCCTCAGTGCAGTGTGCAGCTGGGAGGAGGTGCTCTTATTCTCCATGGAATTTACAGTGTCCCAAAACCTTTGGGAGTTTGTGCTACAGGAGTTAAATTTATTTTTGAAAAAGCTAGCCTTTGCTTTCCTAACTGACTGTGTATATTGGTTCTTAATAACTTCCCTGAAAAGCTGCATATTGCGGGGGCTGTTCGATGCTAATACAGTACGCCACAGGATGTTTTTGTGCTGGTCAAGGGCAGTCAAGTCTGGAGTGAACCAAGGGCTTCATTTTTTGAATAGGGCATGCTTATTTAAGATTTTGAGGGAAGCACTTTTAAATAATAACTAGGCATCCTCTACTGACGGGATGAGATCGATATCCTTCCAGGATACCCGGGCCAGGTTGATTAGAAATGCCTGCTCACTGAAGTGTTTTAGAGAGTGTTTGACATTGATGAGGGGTGGTCTTTTGACCACGGACCAATTACGGACGCAGGCAATGAGGCAGTGATTGCTGAGATCCTGGTTGAAGACAGCAGAAGTGTATTTAGAGGGCAGGTTGTTCAGGATGATATCTATGAGGATGCCCATGTCTACGGATTTAGGGTTGTACCTGGTAGGCTCCTTGATAATTTGTGTGAGATTGAGGGCATCTAGAAGGACTTTTCAGTAGGACCGAGAGGAAAAATGGCTACCTCTGTCTTTTACGCAAGAATCACTCTGAGAGCCCTCAGCTGGCCACTGATGCAATGTAGTCGTTTACGCTCATTCTTCCAAATAAAGGCCTGAAACTACGTCTAAAGGCTGTAGACACCTCAGGGAAGCCAATCTGGTTGATATCCCTTTCAATGGCCAATAGGGATGCATAGGAACACAACGGTTTCAAAATACGAGTCACTTCCTGATTGGATTTTTCTTAGGCTTTCGCCTGCAATATCAGTTATGTTATACTCACAGACAATATTTTTTACAGTTTTGAAAACTTTAGTGTTTTCTATCCTAAGCTGTCAATTACAGTGGGGCAAAAAAGTATTTAGTCAGCCACCAATTGTGCAAGTTCTCCCACTTAAAAAAATGAGAGGCCTGTAATTTTCCTCATAGGTACACTTCAACTATGACAGAGAAAATGAGAAAAAAAATTCCAATAAAATTACATTTTAGGATTTTTAATGAATTTATTTGCAAATTATGGTGGAAAATAAGTAAGGATATGGTAGTAAGGGTTTGGTAGGATGTGTGTGTACAGTGGAGGTAAACCTAGGCGTTGAGTGACGATGAGAGGTTTTGTCTCTGGAGGCACCAGTTGAGGTCTCCACATGTGTGTGGGGTGGGACAAAAGAGCTATCTAAGGCATGTTGTGTGGGTCTGAGGGCTCTAAAGTGAATTAAAACAATAAGAACTAGCCGAGACAGCAGTCGACAAGGCGTATTGACATTAGAGAGGCATAAAGCAATCACAGGTGTTGATCAGGAGAGCTAAGACAACAATGGGTAAATGGCGATGAATGGGCAAAGCGGTACACTCAGGTACACTCAGGGCCTGAGTTCAAGGCTGGGGCTGACAGATAAACAAAATGAGGTACCGTGTTATTGAAACAGTCCGGGAGGCATCAGCTGTGCAGCTGAGTGATCATAGGGTTCAATGAACAGCAATAGGTGAGTCAGGGGGCCGTTCGGTAGTCACTACTATGCTATGCGAGCGGGGGACATGGCATTCAGAAAGCTAGCGGGCCGGGGCTAACAGATTGTTCTTCGGCGACATCGTAACGGAATAGTCTTGTGAGACCACATCGGGCGATTACGTCGGCAGACTGCGGGGCTCCGTCTCGCCAATAAAGGGTCCAGGCCAATTGGCAAAATAGGTATTGTAGCCCTAGAATTAGCTGGTATATGGGCCTAGCTCGAGGCTAGCTCAAGGCTAACTGGTGCTTGCTTTGGGACAGAGGTGTTAGCTAACAGTAGCCACTCGTTTGCAACTAGCTAGCTGCGATGATCCAGTGTAGTGATCCAGAGCTGCAAGAATCCGGTGATGTGGTAGAGAGAAGCAGTCCGATATGCTCTGGGTTGATATCGCGCTGTGCAGACTGGCAGGTATTGTCCGGGCTAAGGCTGGCTGGTGTCCGAGCTAAAGGTGAAGACCGTTAGCCGTGTCTAACAAAGACTAGTAGCTAGTTAGCTGGCTAGCTCCTGGTGGAGGCTCCGGTTATAAGGACTAAAAATAGCAGATCCATCCCACATTGGGTGAGGCGGGTTGCAGGAAAGTATATTTAGTTCGTAGATAGAAAGTGAGATTAAAATATATACAACTAAAATATATAAAACACAGGATAAGACAAAGACAAACACACGCCTGACTGCTGCACCATCTTGGAAAACAGCTTCATGGGGTATTTACCTGGAATGCATTTCAATTAACAGGTGTTCCTTGTTAAAAGTTAATTTGTGAAATGTATTTCCTTCATAATGCATTTGAGCCAATCAGTTGTGTTGTGACAAGGTAGGGGTGGTATACAGAAGATAGCCCTATTTGGTAAAAGACAAAGTCCATATTATAGCAAGAACAACTCAAATATGCAAAGAGAAACAACAATCCATTATTACCTTAAGACATGAAGGTCGGTCAATCCGGAAATTTCAAGAACTTTGAAAGTTTCTTCAAGTGCAGTCGCAAAATCCATCAAGCACTATGATGAAACTGGCTCCCATGAGGACCGCCACAGGAAAGGAGACCCAGAGTTACCTCTGCTGCAGAGGATAATTTCATTACAGTTAACTGCACCTCATATTGCAGCCCAAGTAAATGCTTCACAGAGTTCAAGTAATATCAACTGTACAGAGGAGATTGCGTGAATCAGGCCTTCATGGTCGAATTGCTGCAAAGAAACCACTACTAAAGGACACCAATAAGAAGAAGAGACTTGCTTGGACCAAAAAACATACGCAATGGAAATCAGACAGGTGGAAATATGTCCTTTGGACTGATGAGCCCAAATTGTTGATTTTTGGTTCCAACCACTGTGTCTTTGTGAGACGCAGAGTAGAGGAATGGATGATCTCCGCATGTGTGGTTCCCACCGTGAAGCATGGAGGAGGTGGTGTGGTGGTATGGGGGTGCTTTGCTGGTGATGCTATCTGTGATTTATTTAGAATTCAAGGCACACTTAACCAGCATGGCTTCTGCAGCGATACACCATCCCATATGGTTTGCGCTTAGTGGGACAATAATTTGTTTTTCAACAGGACAATGACCCAGGTTGAGTAAGGGCTATTTGACCAAGAAGGAGAGTGATGGAGTGCTGCATTAGATGACCTGGCCTCCACAATCACCCGACCTCAACCCAATTGTGATGGTTTGGGATGAGTTGGACCGCAGAGTGAAGGAAAAGCAGCCAACAAGTGCTCAGCATACGTGGGAACTCCTTCAAGACTGTTGGAAAAGCATTCCAGGTGAAGCTGGTTGAGAGAATGCCAAGAGTGTGCAAAGCTGTCATCAAGGCAAAGGGTGGCAACTTTTTGGGTGGCAACTCAAATCTAAAGTAAAAAATGTATTTTGATTTGTTTAACACTTTTTTGGTTAATACATGATTCCATGTGTTATTTCATAATGTTGATGTATTCACTATTATTCTACAACGATGTAGAAAATAGTAAAAACAAAGATAACCCTTTGAATGAGTAGGTGTGTCCAAACTTTTGACTGTACATGTAGGTATGGGTAAAAAAATCTGGATAAATAATAAACAGAGGAGCAGCAATGTGTGTGTCTGTGTGGCGTCTATATGCATGTGTGTATTTTTTGTTGTTGTGTGTGTTGGAGTGTCAGTGTAGTATGTGTGAGTGTCTGGGTAGAATCTAGTGAGTGTGTTTTGAGCCAGTGCAAGAATGTCAGTGCAAAAAATGTATGATAAAAAAGGGGGTCAATGCAAATAGTCTGGATAGCCATTTGATTAACTGTTCAGCAGTCTTATGGCTTGGAGGTAGAATCTGTTGAGAAGCCTTTTGGTCCCAGACTTGGCTCTCCGGTAGTGTTTGCCGTGTGGTTGCAGAGAGAACAGTCTATGACTTGGATGGATGGAGTCTTTGACCATTTTCTATGGCCTTCCTCTGACACCCCCTGGTTTTGAGGTCCTGGATGGCAGGGAGCTCGGCCCCAGTGATTTACTGGGCCATACGCACTACCCTCCGCAGCGCATTGCGGTCGGATGCCAAGCAGTTGCCATACCAAGCGATGATGCAGCCTGTCAAAATGCTCACAATGGTGGAACTGTATAACTTTTTGAGGATCTAAGGACCCATGCCATATCTTTTCAGTCTCCTGAGGGGGAATAGGCATTGTCATGCCCTCTTCACGACTGTCTTGGTGTGTTTGGACCATGATAGGTCCTTAGTGACGTGGACACCGGGGAACATGAAGCTTTCGGCCCGCTCCACTCTAGCCCCGTGGATGTGAATGGGGGAATGCTCGGCCCTCCATTTCTTGTAGTCTACCATCAGCTCCTTTGTCTTGCTGTTCAACTTGGTCTGGTAATTGAGATGGAAAATAATGTATTAATAACAATTATGGGCTTATTAAATATGAAACATGTTATTTTAACATGCAATGCCATTAATGTCTAAGCTATAGGCGGAAGCTTTTTAACTGGGTAGCCTTGCCATACATGTTTAGACTTTTCCTGAATCTACCGGTAAGAAGACATTAGACTATTTTCCCCACAGATACAACAGTAATGTGCCGTTATGAGACTCAAATGTTTTTTTATGTCACCCTGAAGTATTGATGTACAGTGGGGTCAATTTATTGACACCCTTGATAAAGATGAGCAATAATGACTGTATAAAATCCTTTTTTTTATCCATTTACTATATTATTTTATACTAATACAATTATTCAGAGAAAGAGATTTTGTTGAACAAGTAATTGTTTTCTCAAAAAGGTAGGGGTCAACATTACTGACACAACTAAAGATTGTTATAAATAAAATAGTCAGAAGTGTAGTATTTGGTGTGATATTCCAAGCACGCAATGACTGCATAAAGCTTGTG
The DNA here is from genome assembly GCF_045791955.1 of Oncorhynchus clarkii lewisi. Classification (NCBI taxonomy): domain Eukaryota; kingdom Metazoa; phylum Chordata; class Actinopteri; order Salmoniformes; family Salmonidae; genus Oncorhynchus; species Oncorhynchus clarkii. The sequence continues at coordinate 59,294,024 of NC_092163.1, forward strand.
ACTCTAAAAACTTGTTGGATGCATTTGCAGGTTGTTTTTCAGATAATTTTTCAGATTATAAATAAAGCAATGATTATGAGTTTAGGTGAATTTCAAATGTGAGGGAATTACTGTGCTCATTAGTGACAGATTAGGACATCTGCTTTAAACATTGCCGTTACATTCATTTAATTGTTTAATTAAATGTTAATTAAATAAAAAATTATTGCTGTGATTAATGTGAGTGAGTTCAAAGCACTGAGTATATTGACAAGAAAGAGGACGCATTTATTAATGGTTGTGCTATAAACCCCACTGTGTCCCTGAGGGTATGATGATAGGTTGCATTACTGGAAAACCAGTGAAAAAGGGTCAATAATGGACAACTTAAAGCAACAGTCTCAAATTTAATTAACTATTTGAATCATTAACTAAAAGTGAAATTGTTCCGGTATGTCATTAGAAGGTTTGTGAATCTCATCATTCTAATTTCTTTCCGAACATGTCTGGTTAATCAAATTCATTAGTGTCTGTATTGTAGATGTCGTACTTACTTGCGTTTGATTGAGTTTGTTCACTCTTCAATAAACCTAAACATTTTTAATTGTAGAGCAGACAAGAAGAAAAATATTGTTGACCATGCTATGTTCCTCGAAGTTTGCATTTGAAACTAAAATGAGTCTAACAAAATAATCCTGTACCCAAAAACTTTGGAATGGCTTTGGTCTTTGGCTGTACCATGGAGGGCTTGGACCAGATGAAGCACAGAAAAAGGAGTGTGGCCAACAGCACCCTAACATACACAGCTTCTGTCAACACTGGGAGACATCAGGAATGATGAAACAATATCTGGCTGCATGTCAGGGGTTAAAATGGAATTTTGTTGATGGTAGACAAATTCTAGGCATTCAATGCAGAATCCTTATATGTGGAGTAAAACTCTGTTCCATTCACCCTGTCTGTTGAATGGCTAAATACATTATGTACAGCCATTTACCACAGACATTAGTAATGGTGCATCTCACCTTTTAACCTCATCTCGACTGTTTGGTCACGTGAGAATGTTCTGTTCTGACTGAGGGATTGAATGAACACAAGGATGAATGTACGATAGATAGATAAACTACAGGCTGCCAAAATATGCCCTAACTTCTTTAACACACCAGAGAATACCACATTTCTGAAACTGCCCTCTTAAACTGCCATCATGCACAGCCTAATCCTAATCATAGTTAAAAGAGCTCTGCAGCAATTCATGAATGTAAGTTTCCCGTATTCCGTATAGTAACTCTCTTTACTTTGCTTATCAATTACACAGCTGTACAGTAAGTGATTGGATTGTAATGCAACAATTTAATTTTAGACAACTGGACAAAGGCTTATTTACCTGGCCAGAGGAGATGGTTATCCAGTGCAGTCTGCCTGAAACTGAAGCCTTATCCACAGTCCTGTCGTGCCTTTACTATCGTTAAACTGAAGATGTATAGTTTTATCAAAGATTCTCTGTAATTAGTATTACGTGATTAAACTGATTAATAATGTAACTGTAATTAACTAGGAAGTCGGGGCACCAAGGAAAATATTCAGATTACAAAGTTGTAATTTCCTAATAACTTTTCAGACATTTTATATCTGATCAATTAGTCTTCGAATTAATTCATTATTATTTCATTCCAAACATCGTAAATTGTTGGTTATCTGCACAAACCGAGTCTTCACTTTGAGTCATCCATATATCAATTGTCTTAAATAATTTATTTACTAACTAAGTAATTCACAGAAATGCATAAACACAGAAATGCATAAACAAACAGTAGATAGTTACAAGGAAATGATAACGGAGTTTCCCTAGTGGGATAAATCGGTATCGAGGCTTGGTGGACAAGTGGGGGTTAGCTGAGAAGTCACTACAGAGTTAATAATTCTAACAATTGAAATGCTAATCCTTTGCACATGAACGCTCACTCATTCGGGAACAACTGCAATCAATATATATATATTTACGCTCAGTGTGTCGTCTTGATCGCTGTTGAAAAGTCTGTTTCTTTTGTAGAATGTCCGTCCTCTCTCTCTCTGTCGTGGTTAGGATGGATTGTTCAAAGTGACATTCTTTCATTTCGTTATAGAATAGGTTTCGGCGGTTGTCGTTCTTCGCGTTCAATGATACCGAATTCCTAGCTGCAGACTAGTAATTAATATGAAAGACTTGTTCTTATTCTGTCGGTATCGATAGTCTAAGAGTTTAACCATGTGGTATGGTTAAAAGATTCAGCAATGGTCTGCAATCTTTGTCCCCTCGTAATGGAGAAAAACATGGTCTGCTGAGAACTTCTCAAAGTTTGGGTTTTATTTAGAATTGCAGAAAAGGGGCTGTCCCAGGATGCCTGACCCTAACTGGGCTCATGGGCGGTCCTCTGATTTAGTTCAACTCAAAAGGGAATTGGAGTTTCCTTCAGTAAACAGTCCAAAATCACAAACAGTATCATACTCACTCATTCATCTTATACAACAATTAGATGTAAACCTCATATCTGAGGCTATTATATAAACAGCGTTATGGTAATGTGGCCGCACCGTCTCCCATAAGCCTCACCAAAATGTAACAAACGGACCAGTTCGTAGCTGGATTCTTCACCGATCTTTTATACCTTCTCGGAAACATAAATGTTGTTCGGACCTCAAGTTCTGTGAGGTGGAAGAAATTCCTTTGTTCTCTATGAAAATTCACTCTGTCGTTATACTGTGTGGCCATGAGGCAGGGTCTTCCCTAGGAATTTACGACCTCTATGACCACAGCAGCCTAGTTGAAGGAGGCAGGGAGAGGGGGATGGGGCTTGCTGTACCCAAAGAGGGCAACGTCATGACAGTCCTATCCAGGCTCAACTAGGGTAAGTGAAACAGGATGTATACTACTGTACCCACATGCCACTCCTCAATAACAGAGTGTGAGCTAAGCTATGTCCACAACTCATACTGCCCGAAAGGACTTTTGATGGAGATATGGCAGTTGTTGTTTCAATAAGAGTTTATGCATATTAAGAGAGTTGCTTCAACTCCATTCATAGCTTCCCCGAGACCGTCTTTGAATATACTACCTCTAGAGGTGTGATACTGCTACCTGTTGAACTTGTACTACCTGTCTGAGCTGGTGGTCAAAGGGACAGTAGGTGACCGGTATATCATGGTACCAGTGAGATGCGTGCATACATCTAACCGCACCCTCATTTTTATGGGCAAAATGGAAGTAAACTGATTCTGGCATGGAAGAGGATCTTGTCACATGATTAGTCAGCTGACAGCTCCAGCTGAGCTTCACATCCAATCATTTTGACAACAAACATACAGTTGAAGTCGGAAGTTTACATACACCTTAGCAAAATACATTTAAACTCAGTTTTTCACAATTCTTGACATTTAATCCTAGTAAAAAATTCCCTGTCTTAGGTCACTTAGGATCACCACTTTATTTTCAGAATGTGAAATGTCAGAATAATAGTAGAGAATTATTTATTTCAGCTTTTATTTCTTTCATCACATTTCCAGTGGTTCATAAATTTACATACACTCAATTAGTATTTGGTGGCAATACCTTTTAAATTGTTTAACTTGAGTTAAACGTTTTGGGTAGCCTTCCACAAGCTTCCCAAAATAAGTTGGGTGAATTTTGTCCCATTCCTACTGACAGAGCTGGCGTAACTGAGTCAGGTTTGTAGGCCTCCTTGCTCACACACGCTTTTTCAGTTCTACCCACAAATTTTCCATGGGATTGAGGTCAGGGCTTTGCGATGGCCATTACCTTGACTTTGTTGTCCTTAAGCCATTTTGCCACAACTACACAAATATGAATTTTCACAAAGTCTGCTGCCTCAATTTGTATGATGGAAATTTGTATATAGTCCAGAATGTTATGAAGAGTGATCAGATGAATTGCAATTAATTGCAAAGTCCCTCTTTGCCATGCAAATGAACTGAATCCCCCAAAAACATTTCCACTGCATTTCAGCTCTGCCACAAAAGGACCAACTGACATGTCAGTGATTCTCTCGTTAACACAGGTGTGAGTGTTGACGAGGGCAAGGCTGGAGATCACTCTGTCATGCTGATTGAGTTCGAATAACAGACTGGAAGCTTCAAAAGGAGGGTGGTGCGTTGTTCTTCCTCTGTCAATCATGGTTAACTGCAAGGAAACACGTGGCGTCATCATTGCTTTGCACAAAAAGAGCTTCACAGGCAAGAATATTGCTACCAGTAAGATTGCACCTAAATCAACCATTTATTGGATCATCAAGAACTTCAAGGAGAGCGGTTCAATTGTTGTGAAGAAGGCTTCAGGGCGCCCAAGAAAGTCCAGCAAGCACCAGGACCATCTCCTAAATTTGATTCAGCTGGGTGATCGGGGCACCACCAGTACAGAGCTTGCTCAGGAATGGCAGCAGGCAGATGTGAGTGCATCTTCACGCACAGTGAGGCGAAGACTTTTGGAGGATGGCCTGGTGTCAAGAAGAGCAGCAAAGAAGCCACTTCTCTCTCTAGGAAGAACATCAGGGACAGACTGATATTCTGCAAAATGTAAAGGGATTGGACTGCTGAGGATTGGGGTAAAGTCATTTTCTCTGATGAATCCCCTTTCCGATTGTTTGGGGCATCCGGAAAAAAGCTTGTCCGGAGAAGACAAGGTGAGCGCTACCATCAGTCCTGTGTCATGCCAACAGTAAAGCATCCTGAGACCATTTATGTGTGGGGTTGCTTCTCAGCCAAGGGAGTGGGCTCACTCACAATTTTTCCCAAGAACACAGCCGTGAATCAAGAATGGTACCAACACAACCTCTGAGAGCAACTTCTCCTAACCATCCAGGAACAGTTTGGTGACGAACAATGCCTTTTCCAGCCTGATGGACCACCTTGCCATGAGGCAAAAGTGATAAATAAGTGGCTCGGGGAACAAAACATTGATGTTTTGGGTCCATGGCCAGGGAACTCCCCAGACCTTTATCCCATTGAGAACTTGTGGTCAATCCTCAAGAGGCGGGTGGACAAACAAAAACCCACAAATTCCGACAAACTCCAAGCATTGATTATGCAAGAATGGGCTGCCATCAGTCAGGATGTGGCCCAAAAGTTAATTGACAGCATGCCAGGGCAGATTGCTGAGGTCTTGAAAAAGAAGGTTCAACACTGCAAATATTGACTCTCTGCATCAATTTCATGTAATTGTCAATAAACTTATTTCACACTTTTGAAATGCTTGTAATTATACTTCAGTATTCCATAGTGACATCTGAAAAAATATCTAAAGATACTGAAGCAGCAAACTTTGGAAATTAATATTTGTGTCATTCTCAAAACTTTTGGCCACGACTGTATGCTTTGAGTCATTGTCCATTTGGAAGACCCCTTTGCGACCAAGCTTTAACCTGACTGATGTCTTCAGATGTTGCTTCAATACAGCCACATGTTTTTCCTCCTCATGATATCATCTATTTTGTTAAGTGCATCAGTCCTTCCTGCAGCAAAGTACCCCCACAACATGATGCTGCCACCCCCGTGCTTCACAGTTGGGATGGTGTTCTTCGGCTTGCAAGCCTCCCCTTTCTCCTCCAAACATAACGATGGTAAATATGGCCAAAACAGTTCTATTTTTGTTTCATCAGACCAGAGGACATTTCTCCAAAAAGTGCGATCTTTGTCCCCATGTGCAGTTGCAAACCCTAGTCTGGCTTTTTTTATGGTTGTTTTGGAGCAGTGGCCTCTTCCTTGCTGAGCTGTCTTTCAGGTTAGGACGATATAGGACTTGTTTTACTGTGGCTATAGATACTTTTGTACCTGTTTCCTACAGCATCTTCACACTTTGCTGCTGTTCTTGGATTGATTTGCACTTTTCACACCAAAGTACCGTCATCTCTAGGAGACAGAAGGTGTCTCCTTCCATGAGCGGTATCACTGCTGCGTGGTCCCATGGTGTTTATACTTGAGCACTATTGTTTTTACAGATGAGTGTGGTACCTTCAGGCATTTGGAAATTGCTCCCAAGGATGAACCAGACTTGTGGAGATCTACAAAAAAATGTCTGAGGTCTTGTCTGATTTCTTTTGATTTTCCCATGATGTCAAGCAAAGAGGCACTGAGTTTGAAGGTAGGCTTACATCCACAGGTACACCTCCAATTGACTCATATGATGTCAATTAGCCTGTCAGAAGCTTCTAACGCCATGACATAATTTTCTGTAATTTTCCAAGCTCTTTCAAGGCACAATCAACTTTGTGTATGTAAACGTCTGACCCACTGGAATTGTGATTAAATTAATTATAAGTGAAATAATCTGTCTGTAAACAATTGTTGGAAAAATTACTTGTCATGCACAAAGTAGATGTCCTAACCGACTTGCCAAATCTATAGTTTGTTAACAAGAAATTTGTGAAGTGGTTGAAAACGTTTTAATGACTACAACCTAAGTGTATGTAAACTTCCGTCTTCAACTGTATTTGGTAGTCCATTCAATCGGATCTTCAGCAGAATTTGGGCAAACGTTGTTGCTGCTGAGCCTTTTCCCTACCACCACCCCACCCTCCACCTGCTTTTGGTTCTGCTTGTCTGTCTATCTATAGCTTAGCTTGATCAGGTTAAATACTTCAGCACTTCCTCTTTTGGAAAGCATCCCGAAGAACAGATCCAAATTGCTAAGACCAGATATATTAGAATTCACATTTTATATTCAAAGAAATGTGATGTCACCAAATACACAAGTCTGTCTCATGACAGAAACAGTTATTCATCTCAAATGATTTAGTTAATTGTGGGGAACAAAGTTCCATGCTCTCAAAACAGTTTTTAGTCTAATTTCACTATTACTCTGTGTTATTATAATAGTCTCATTTATTTACATATTACTCTAACACTTATGTCTCCAAATCCTAGGTAAGGTTACTCAGGGCATGATTCTTGCCTTGAACTTAATTTGCCTAAAAGTTCATTTGCCTTTAGTTTATTTGCCTTTAAGACCACACTGCGAGAAGCATATTTCAGTACAGTCACAGTCAACACAACATGTTTAGGCTCACCACTCACATGGGAAAACTGTGGCAGAGAATTTCCATGTTTTGCCATGATGGCTCTGGTAAGACACTGAAACAAGGGTTTTTCATTTCAGGGATGGCACCTTAAATGACACACACACACAAAAGGTGCTAAAACACAGAGCGGATAACAGTTCCACAAGGAGAGGTTTTTAGTCTTAAAATACAAAAAGTCTATAGATGTTGTATGTTAAAGCAGGTCTCAGCAGAGCTAGATAGATCCAGGGATATTTGGGCTGTGCTCTTGGCCTACATAACGATTTGTTGAGCTAATAGAGTCCCTCTGGGCATTGGATGTCAAACACCAACTGCTGCTCTGGCTGGCTTTTCACTCCTCAAATGAGCTCTCTGTAAGAAAGAAGGTCTATGAGACCATACAGTACTATGTTTTTAACTGAAAAAGGCTTCAAATAGATTTGGTTTGAGTATATTGATGGGGAACAGACATGCATAGTGCATTTGCACACACCTTTGTGCATGGACACATTAGTCTCCATACTATGTATACTGTATCATTTTTAGATATAAGACCAATGGTTAAAACACAGCCTTTCTGAAGTGCAGGGGTGAGGGACTAATTAACCTAGCTGACGGTTGTGGAGATGTACAGAGTGAAAAAGGGGCCTTTAAGAAAGGAGACTAGGGAATGTTTCAGCCCACCAAGTATAACATTTTAATGGTTGACCAGGTCTACATCCTGTCTTTTTAACCCTTGATTAAATGCACCTTTACAAGCCCTCCAGCATGGTGTGGGGTTTAACTAAACTGGGTTTAACTAAACTCTCATCAAATCAGGTCTCTTGTTAGAGAATCCTATGTTCCTCAATAAAAAATGTTATTATAATGCTGATCCAGAGTTATGTTCATAGTCATAACTGTGATCTGAGGCAGAGAGTTAAGAACACAGCTATACAGTAATGTCAATTGTATTGTACACAAGCTGGTTTACCACAATTATCACATGTTGAGGATGTAATTTGCTATGAATTGTAACTTTGTCATGAATGTGGCGTGGGAAGAGTAATAAATTGTGACACTTTATTCCTCTTTCTGGGAGACTGGAGTAAAACAGGAGATTTGTAGATCACCCTCTTATTGCGTCTCAACTACCTCTCTTCTTCTCCACCTCTCCCCTCATGTTCACTATGTCTTACACCTACCAAACAGCATAATCATGTTACTGCAGGTGAGGAAAGCAGCTTATGTGAAAAGTTTGGATGGCTTTATAAATAGAGATTTTAACTGAGTGTATACAGATACAGAGTATGAATCAGTACTCCATTATGAAGCATCCAATGTTGCCTGCTGTTCAGTGTGAGAGTCTTAGTTTTCACAATGACCAGTGTAGAAATGTATTATCTAGCTTTGAGATTCCATAAGCAGTATGTGTCCATTAGTTATTGTGAAAGTAAAACACTGTGGGAGACAACAATGTGTTTTTAGGGTACTGTGAAACTTAGTGAATATTTGGAAGGACGTGGATGTGAACAGTATTTTGTCCCAAAATGCAAATGCTTCTCATCTGAAGTAACTCCAACTGCAGGATATTTCACAGTGTAATGAGCTCTGTGTGTAGCTGGTTAGGAGTCAGGCACAGGACAGCAGATATGAGTAAATAAACGTACTTTACTCAACATAAATCAAATGCGATACAAAAGAGTCCACATAAACGGACCTTACTACATACAAAACAGTTACTCAAAAAACCCCATGGGGGAACAGAGGCTTAAATAATGAACAAGTTATTGGTGGATTGAAACCAGGTGTGAAAAACAAAGACAAAACAAATGGAAAATGAAAAGTGGATCGGCGATGGCTAGAAGGACGGTGACGTCGACCGCCGAACGCCGCCTGAACAAGGAGAGGGACCGACTTTGGCGGAAGTCGTGACACAGATTTGAGTTATTTTTTATTTTGTATTATTTGTGAGGAAGTGCAGGGGAGTTGAGGATGGTTCCCTGTTGAGTAAACACACTATAACGGCTTATTTTGAAATAGACACAAATGACTTATTCAAAATTCATGACGGGCACACTTTTTTTGTGTGTGTTACACGATTTCCTTTCGTCATTACACAAATTCCGTTAGCTAGGGTAGCTAGGTGGCTAACTTTAGCTAGGCCAGGAATTGGGGTTAGGGGTTAAGGTTATGGTTAGGTTTAGGGATTAGGGTTAAGGTTAGGTTTAGGTAACATGCTAGCTAAGTAGTTGAAGGGTTAAGGTTAGGTTAAATGGGAAGGGTTAGCTAACATGCTAAGTAGTTGCAAAGTAGCTAAACAGTAATAGTTGCAAAGTTGCCTTTAGCTAAAATACAAAAATTGTCCATGATGAGATTATAAAATGCAACCTTTGGGTTAACAGACATTTCCGTTATACACCCACTCATCCTCCCTGACCAATCTCCCTCCTATCATTTATGCAACCTACGGTTGATATCTGTGATTGAAATGCACTGTATACAAAATTGTGTACTGCACATGAAAAAAGTATTTTTCGTGTGCCTGTCGCAAATGTCCGTTATACACCCACTCATCCTCCCTGACCAAGCAATTTGTGTCTATCACAATAATCTGTGATACTGGGTTGGTTGAGTCCCCTCAATGTTCTACTCAGGCCACTGCTTACAGCCAGAGACACACTGACTATGACTTAATAGTAGTGGAATTATACTATGGATTGATTACTCTCTCTCCTATTTCTCTGGGTTTGTGTATGTGTACATGTGTGTGATATGGTAGCCTGGAGGTGATTTGAGTCTGAGCTACAGCAGGTAGATTTTCAGTCTCTTTTGAGCTCATAGAAAAACAATGTTGCTGTGGTCTGGCTAGGTGCACAGCCAGTGTGCATTAGCTTTTTCCAAACATTGCCACAGCCATTTGTGAAACAACTTCACCCAGCCATTCTCCCACTCAGCGGTGTGAAAGGAGTGCTCCGCCAATCAATACTACTCTGCTTACTGGGGAAATACCAGAGTCCTGCTGATGGTAACAACTTGTGACATGTTACTAGAGTGAAGACTGCATTCTGATCTCAAGGTCATTTTCGTTTCTATAGCCCTAAAAGAACAACTTTTACAGAGTTTCACAGCCAATATTTGGACTGTAAAAACATTTGGTTGATTTTCCAGCAACTGAAGACGAAGAGATCCTTTTGTACAACGAGTGCTGGACATTTCTAGGAGCTTTTAGGTTCAGGTGCTGAGCTTTGGTTGTTTGCTCCAGCTTCAAATCTTTGGACATGATAAATCAGTTATATGTTTTTTTTACTATCCCTGAAAGTCAAAGTAACAACATAAGCACACCTCTCACAACCTCTGTCATATCAACATGCTCTTAATGATATCAAAAAAGCAAACACAAACAGGACATTTGTTTCCTGACCGGTTGTTGACATGAATCCTGAATGTGACACAATAGTTTTCCATAGCTGCTTGATTTCTTTAACAAAAGTACCAATTAATCAGTGAAGATTAATACTTGTCAGTGGCAGCACATTTTTCACACACAGTCACAGTCTGACGTTGGGTAATCTATTAATTTCTTTCTCGCTATGCGATTTGTCAGATGTTCTCCCTCCACATCTCCAGACATTATCTTCATTTGCACCAAGGTTCACACTTTTTTCTTCTAAATAACATTTTCTGGTTGAGGATTTGAATGAGGAGAGCGAGGTTGGGGAAGATTAAGAGTTGAAGGGTTATTTCAAGGCTGTTCTGTGAAAATGTAATGCATTAGGTCTGTTATAAGAAGTTGATCAACTCTCCAGTAGGAGGAGATGATGAGCCATCCTGATGTTTCTGTAGCTCACAGAACACAACCTATACAATGTAGACAATCACACCTTTGTTTCAGCCTAACGCCTCGATCACACTGACAGCGACATTGCGTTTTGATACACCGTAAGTACATTCATTTCCAATGGTACGCTGCGTTAGCCTTGCAGCATTGCATTGCAGAGGCAGTTGCAGTGAGTTCTATGTGGTGCATACTTTGGATTTATCAAATTATATGCGCAGACGGCTGGATAGAAATGGTAGAAGGTGAATGTTGAACTTTTGTTGCACACATATCCAGATGATATAGCATACCATTTTGTGCATTGCCGCTGTTGGTGTGATCGAGACATAAGCACATTACTCTCTCTACTATTGCTGATTTACAACAGGGAAATGAAGATGCAGCATATGGCTGCTCCTGACCTGTCATCTTGTCTTCCACAACAGGGACCGTCACTGCGCACGCCTCAGTTATAACAAAACAACAACGACATCATCAAGCTTAACAGATCAGCCAGAAACTGAATAAACAGCAATTAGAGAAGATTGATAAATCCTCAATGCTTTATTTAGGGTTTTATAGACTTTGATATAACTCCCCCACATTGGCACCAAGCTTCTTTAGATGTTGAACATGTGTGAATAGGGGCAAATTAACATGTATATAAGTAGTGTAAGTTAGCAGTATACTGACAAGTGTGGAATGAGTACAAGATGACAGTCATACTGGAAGGCACACACACAAACATACAGAGATACAGAGAACGAGAGAGGGAGAAACAGTGAACAAATTGTTGTACTATAGATTTTGGGTGCTTCTTTAAATGAAGTGGAGTACTGAGACAATACAACCTTTTTATGACAGTGTCCTTGTCCGAATAACAGTACTTGAATACCCATACTTACTTCCTAAATAGTAGGGCGTTTGATTAAGCAAAACAAATACAGTTTAATAGTATGCAACATTTTGAAAATCTAGTACACGTTAAAAGCCCGGATGTCATACACATTTTGGCTTTGACAACAGCTGATGAATTAGATATGGGGATGCGCTACTGAAATCAACAAATAGCTGGAAACGATTTTATAGTAGGCCTATGTGAATTTTCGAAGAACCGAGTATGGTTTAAATGCCAGGATGTTATTCTCATTTTGGCTCTTAATGAAGTAGAATTTGATGCACACTTTACCACAATGCACTGAAAAGGTGGACTGCGAGTGATAGGCCCTAGTTCTATTCAAGAAGCCGAACAACAAAACTAGGCTACTTAATATGATCACGAGTATTGCATTGTATGCTGCATTTTTTTAAACAGAAATCTTTAAAAATATATATTTTTGTCCAGAGTGAATTTCTGTTTTCTCATTGAAAATGTCTTGTTCTCTTGGCCTTCGTCAGAGCTTTTAAATGAAATCTAAACCCTTTTGATTTCTGAATGTGCTGGCACAGGGGACTCGGGATGTGACTGAGTTATGGATGTCATGTTAATCAGGGATTTTGATTTAAACATAAGGATTGTTTTAGTTTTGTCGGATAGGCTACCTAATTTAATTATTTAATTTATGGATCAAGCCTTAGCAGTCATTCTTATCTCGTTCCCAATTATCAGTTCTTTAGCTTATTATGTTGCTGTCCAGCTGTTCTGAATTTGCGATGCACCCAACTGTCATGTTTTTCTGTGCAATAGCCTTTTGATTTGAACATTTGAAAAGTTTTGGTGTGTACTAGGCTATTTGATTTAATTTATATACACCGAACAAAAATATAAACACAACATGTAAAGTGTTGGTCCCATGTTTCATGAGCTGAAATTAAAGATCCCAGAAATGTTCCATATGCACAAAAAGCTTATTTCTCTCAAATGTTGTGCACAAATTTGTTTACATCCGTGTTAGTGAGCATTTCTCATTTGCCAAGGTAATCCATCCACCTGACAGGTGTGTCATATCAAGAAGCTGATTAAACAGCATGACACAGGTACACCTTGATCTGGGTACAATAAAACGCAACTCTACAATGTGCAGTTTTGTCACACAACACAATGCCACAGATATCTCAAATGTTGAGGTAGCTTGCAATTGACATGCTGACTGCAGGAATGTCCACCACAGCTGTTGCCAGAGATTGTAATGTTAATTTCTCTACCATAAGCTGTCTCCAACGTCGTTTTAAAGAATTTGACAGTATGTCCAACCGGTCTCACAACTGCAGACCACATGTGTGGTGTTGTGTGGGCGAGCGGTTTGCTGATGTCAACGTTGTGAACAGAGTGCCCCATGGTGGTGGTATGGTTATGGTATGGCCAAGCATAAGCTACGAACAACGAACACAGTTGTATTTTACCAATGGCAATTTAAATGCACAGAGAAACTGTGACAAGATTTGGAAGGCCCATTGTCGTGCCATTCATCCGCCGCCATCACCTCATGTTTCACCATAATAATGCAAAACCCCAAGTCACAAGGATCTGTACCGAATTCCTAGAACCTTAAAATGTCCCTGTTCTTCCATGGCCTGCATACTCACCAAACATGTCACCCATTGAGCATGTTTGGGATGCTCTGGGTTGTTCTATACAACAGCGTGTTCCAGTTCCTGCCAATATCCAGCAACTTCGCACAGCCATTGAAGAGGAGTGGGACAACATTTCACAGGCCACAATCAACAGTCTGATCAACTCTATGCGAAGGAGGTGTGTTGCGATGCGTGAGGCAAATGCTGGTCACACCAGATACTGACTGGTTTTCTGATCCATGCCCCTACCTTTTTTTAAGGTATCTGTGACCAACATGTCTGTATTCCCAGGCATGTGAAATCCATAGACTAGGGCCTAATTAACTTATTTCAATTGGCTGATTGACTTATATGAACTGGAACTCAGTAAAATCATTGAAATTGTTGCATGTTGCTTTTATAATTTTGTTCAGTTTATTTTAAAGCACTTTGGTTTCACTAATAAATATGATGAAATAGAACCAAGTCCTGGGCTACAGGTATAGGTTGAATGTGATAGTCTGCCTATAACCAGTCTGAGTAGGCATATAACTCCATTCCTATTCTACAGTGCCTTGCGAAAGTATTCGGCCCCCTTGAACTTTGCGACCTTTTGCCACATTTCAGGCTTCAAACATAAAGATATAAAACAGTATTTTTTTGTGAAGAATCAACAACAAGTGGGACACAATCATGAAGTGGAACGACATTTATTGGATATTTCAAACTTTTTTAACAAATCAAAAAGTGAAAAAATGGGCGTGCAAAATTATTCAGCCCCCTTAAGTTAATACTTTGTAGCGCCACCTTTTGCTGTGATTACAGCTGTAAGTCGCTTGGGGTATGTCTCTATCAGTTTTGCACATCGAGAGACTGAATTTTTTTCCCATTCCTCCTTGCAAAACAGCTCGAGCTCAGTGAGGTTGGATGGAGAGCATTTGTGAACAGCAGTTTTCAGTTCTTTCCACAGATTCTCGATTGGATTCAGGTCTGGACTTTGACTTGGCCATTCTAACACCTGGATATGTTTATTTTTGAACCATTCCATTGTAGATTTTGCTTTATGTTTTGGATCATTGTCTTGTTGGAAGACAAATCTCCATCCCAGTCTCAGGTCTTTTGCAGACTCCATCAGGTTTTCTTCCAGAATGGTCCTGTATTTGGCTCCATCCATCTTCCCATCAATTTTAACCATCTTCCCTGTCCCTGCTGAAGAAAAGCAGGCCCAAACCATGATGCTGCCACCACCATGTTTGACAGTGGGGATGGTGTGTTCAGAGTGATAAGCTGTGTTGCTTTTACGCCAAACATAACGTTTTGCATTGTTGCCAAAAAGTTCAATTTTGGTTTCATCTGACCAGAGCAACTTCTTCCACATGTTTGGTGTGTCTCCCAGGTGGCTTGTGGCAAACTTTAAACAACACTTTTTATGGATAACTTTAAGAAATGGCTTTCTTCTTGCCACTCTTCCATAAAGGCCAGATGTGTGCAATATACAACTGATTGTTGTCCTATGGACAGAGTCTCCCACCTCAGCTGTAGATCTCTGCAGTTCATCCAGAGTGATCATGGGCCTCTTGGCTGCATCTCTGATCCGTTTTCTCCTTGTATGAGCAGAAAGTTTAGAGGGACGGCCAGGTCTTGGTAGATTTGTAGTGGTCTGATACTCCTTCCATTTCAATATTATCGCTTGCACAGTGCTCTTTGGGATGTTTAAAGCTTGGGAAATCTTTTTGTATCCAAATCCGGCTTTAAACTTCTTCACAACAGTATATCGGACCTGCCTGGTGTGTTCCTTGTTCTTCATGATGCTCTCTGCGCTTTTTAACGGACCTCTGAGACTATCACAGTGCAGGTGCATTTATACCGAGACTTGATTACACACAGGTGGATTGTATTTATCATCATTAGTCATTTAGGTCAACATTGGATCATTCAGAGATCCTCACTGAACTTCTGGAGAGAGTTTGCTGCACTGAAAGTAAAGGGGCTGAATAATTTTGCACGCCCAATTTTTCAGTTTTTGATTTGTTAAAAAAGTTTGAAATATCCAATAAATGTCGTTCCACTTCATAATTGTGTCCCACTTGTTGTTGATTCTTCACAAAAAAATACAGTTTTATATCTTTATGTTTGAAGCCTGAAATGTGGCAAAAGGTCGCAAAGTTCAAGGGGGCCGAATACTTTCGCAAGGCACTGTAGCATTTTCAAAGTAATCAACAGTTATTGCTTCAAATCAACCCAGAATTCAACTAAAAATAGACATACAAAAGGCCTAGGGTTTCAAGTTCTGGTTGATTTCCTTCAAACATTTGATCACCTTCAAATGTTGATATTTGGTTGACAACCAAACACAATTCAACATCACTAAATATTACATTTGAAGGTGCTGCACAGCCTATAGTTTTTTTTCTGATAATTGGTATGAAGTTGAAGATCTGAGGTTGTTTATGCTGAAATTTAGTTACCAGGATGACATCATCCTGTGGTCTCCATTTTCAAAAACAATGTTTTTTCAACGTAGATTCCACGTCACATTATTTTGGTAAATTAGGTTGAAACAACATTGATTCATTCAGTTTGTGCCCAGTTGTAAGGGGTGTGTAACTGGTGGCAGGGAAGTCAGACGCAGGAGAGCAGAACTAGGTAATAGCCAGAGCAGTTTAATTGCAAAACCAACGGCATAAAGAAATAACTACCAATGGTACAAAACCCGACGTGCACCAGTAAACATGTGCACAAGCACTTACAACAAACAATTCCACACAAAGACATGGGGGGAACAGAGGGTTAAATACACAACAATTAATGAGGGAAATGAAAACCAGGTGTGTAGGAAAACAAGACAAAACAAATGGAAAATGAAAAGTGGTTCGACGATGGCTAGAAGACCGGTGACGCCGAACGCCGCCCGAACAAGGAGAGGAACCGACTTCCACCGAAGTCGGTTCCTCTCCTTGTTCGGGCGGCGACCGGCGTCACCGGTCTTCTGTGTCTTCAGTGGGTAGCTTCTTACTCAGATGGGACTGAAAGTGGGATAAGCAGACATTACCAGAAAAAAAAGGAAAAAAAGAATGTCAACCAACTAGTGAGTGCATGTACAGGCCCAGATCTAGTGTTGTACTGATGAGAAAGTCGAAGGCATTGGTGATTCCAGTTGCTGACTGTGAAAAATAAATCTAGCTGTTGGTAATGCACGACAAACAAAAATACATTGCAACCATCCATTCGTCACTTGGAGCAAGTACCAAAATCACCCTGCAAGTGGTTGGAAGAGGCTTCATCTGACATTTCTAAATAAATCTTCCACTCCGCTGTTCGGCCTAGTTTCCCAAGTATCCTCCCTGGTAGGGAACCTTGGTCAAGGGCACAGGGAGAGTGGTTTGGGCCTCTGAGATTTAACCTGCTGACACTGTGGTCAAGCTTCCAGAGCCTTTCTGCCTACCCGAAAGTGCACTCAATTCATTCCACATGGCCAGCAACCTCCTCAGAGGACACACTCATATTTTTGCTGCTAACAATAAAGGATTGATGTCATGGGTTATATGTACTAAATCTATTTCTAGAAATACTCTATGTGATATTATCAGTAGCGCAATATATTATGTATTTTACCACTATACTACTCCCACTACTGCTGTAGTTATATAACTATTAACACTTACTACAACTACTACAGTACTACTCCTTCTACTACGACGATGACTACTACTACTACTACTACTGCTACTAATTCCACTACTACTACTACTACTACTACTACTACTGCTATACTACTACTTCTATTACTCCTACTATACTATGCTACTTCTACACTATTACTACTTCTACTACTAACTTTTTAATTGACAACTACATTGCAGTATACCATCAATTAATGATCAGTACATTATAGCACTACTGCCTTTTAATATTACAATTGTGCTTGGTGTACAGTAGCACTGCCACTTCCACTTTGCTGTGGATAAATATGATACATTGTCTCTTGATGGGGCCAGACTTGGTTTAACCCTCTACATTAACTGGAAAGAGACAGTTTAATATGCGACCTGTATCCTTAGTAATACTCTGCAGTGCAGTGATGCAGTGAGCAATTACAATGGGAGAATCACAGCGCTCAAAAGTAATTGCAAATACTGCAGGATAAAAGACACAATAGAGAAAGGGAAAATGACCTAAAAAAATATATATATTTTTGCTAATGGTTTTTCTGATGTCAGACTCAGTACAAACACGTCACATTTTCCAAGAAGAAAAGAGAAGAGAGAGACCAAACTAACCCAAACATCCTCATCCCCACATCCTGTTCCATGATTAATATCGTAATATTATTTCATGCTGATAACAACAACAGAAAGAGATAGCTGGAGATTGTTTTCATCAGATAGCTTTCATCCCTAAACCCTCCCCTGCACCAACATTTACTGGAGAATAATGGGAGTGAGTGTCATTGGGAAAATAGGAAGTGTTGCATTATTAAGATAGCGAGTGCTGATATGGGCAGAGAGATCATTTAAGAAGTGTGTGTGTGTGTGTGTGTGTGTGTGTGTGTGTGTGTGTGTGTGTGTTTGCTTGGCTTAGAGAGCCACCAAACATGGCTTAGGAGACAGTGTACTACTAGAGCTCAGGACTGAAACAGTACTGAAATGTAAAACAGTACCAATACTATTACGATACCACAGAAGACTGCCATACAAAACCATGGTAGTACCAAACGGCACCGGTGACTTCTTCTGGGAACATATATTAATCTACAGATCGAATAAGGGTAAGAAGTGGAATGGCTCTTGACTCCAAAAGGAGTTTGAAATCTGAAAATATTCAAGATTGCTGCACATTCTTTTCAAACACACAACTAGGAGAAAACCCTACGTAATATCCATATTAGAGTGAGTGTATGGAGTTGTTTTACCCTGGACTTTGATTTGAGTGGCTGTGATAACAGCTGCTTTAGCTAGCCTGTCAGTAAGGTGACACCAGGCCAGTGAAAGATGGCCGCTGGTGCCCTGGTAGGGTGAAGCCGCCACTGAGATAATGAACAGAGGGTGACTCATTTTAGGGCTAGCCAGCAGCCACAATGTATTAATCAAACCCAATGAGCAATGGGTAATTACCAGAGCTAAAGACCTCGATGACGTGCTCTGCCACAGAGGAGGGAAGGTCCGGGGCAGAATCAGTGATGTAATCAGATGCATGTGCACGACCGGGAGAATAAAATACAGATGGACTTGTCCGTTGCCAAACGAGCCATGGGAGTTAAGGTCAGTGGAGCCGTGCACAATGCGACCTCAGAGAACATCAGCGTGAAACGGATATAGTGTGTGCGTAGCAGCTCTAAAACATCATTGTGAAGGAAAAGGTATATGCTGTGCGTATCACTCACAAACATAACTTTGAAACAGATTAGTGTGCATAGCTCCAAATATATCACAGTAAAGAATACATAGTTTAGTGTAGCTCAAAAACAACAGATAGGATGTGTAGAGAGAGAGAGAGAGATTACATTGAATGAACTACAGGGCAAAATACTAACACTCCAACCCAAAAATGACTGTGGTGTTGATGGTATCCTAAATTAAATGATAAAATATACAGACCACAAATTCCAATTGGCTATACTTAAACTCTTTAACATAAGCCTTAGCTCTGGAATCTTCCCTAATATTTGGAACCAAGGACTGATCACCCCAATCCACAAAAGTGGAGACGAATTTGACCCCAATAAATACTGTGGGATATGCGTCAACGGCAATCTTGGGAAAAACCTTTGCATTATCATTAACCTCAGACTGGTACATTTCCTCAGTGAAAACAATGTACTGAGCAAATGTCAAATTGGCTTTTTACCAAATTACCGTACAGACCACGTATTCACCCTGCACATCCTAATTGACAAAGAAAGAAATCAAAACAAAGGAAAAGTATTCTCGTGCTTTGTTGATTTCAAAAAAGCTTTTGATTCAATTTGGCATGAGGGTTTGCTATACAAATTGATGGAAAGTGGTGTTGTGGGAAAAACATACAACATTATAAAATCTATGTACACAAACAACAAGTGTGTGGTTAAAATGGGCAAAAATCACACACATTTCTTTCCACAGGGCCGTGGGGTGAGACAAGGATGCAGCTTAAGCCCCACCCTCTTCAACATATATATCAACGAATTGGCAAGGGCACTAGAACAGCTTGCAGCACCCGGCCTCACCCTACTAGAATCTGAAGTCAATTGTCGTCTACTATTTGCTGATGATCTGGTTCTTCTGTCCCCAACGAAGGAGGGCCTACAGCAGCACATTAATATTCTGCACAGATTCAGTCAGACCTGGGCCCTGACAGTAAATCTCAGTATGACAAAAATAATGGTGTTCTTAAAAAGGTCCAGTTGACAAATACAAATTCCATCTAGACACCGTTGCCCTAGAGCACACAAACAACTATTCATACCTCGGCCTAAACATCAGCGCCACAGGTAACTTCCACAAAGCTGTGGCTAAAAGTGACTGAAACCTAAGGAAAGGTTTGACTAAGGTGTGCATAGCCTTGCTATTGAGAAAGGCCCCCGTAGGCAGACCTGGCTCTCAAGAGAAGACAGGTTATGTGCACACTGCCCACAAAATAAGGTGGAAACTGAGATGCACTTCCTAACCTCCTGCCAAATGTCTAACACATATTTCCCTCCGATTACACAGACCCACAAAGAGTTCGAAAACAAACACAATTTTGATAAACTCCCATATCTGTTTGGTGAAATACCACAGTTTGCCATCACAGCAGCAATATTTTTGACCTGTTGCCACAAGAGAAGGGCAACCAGTAAATAACAAACACCATTGTAAATGCAACCCATATTTATGTTTATTTATTTTCCCTTTTGTACTTTAACTATTTCCACATAATATGATGTGGGAAATATCTTTATTCATTTGGAACTTTTGTGAGTGTAATGTTTACTGTCAATTTTTGTATTGTTTATTTCACTTTAGTTTATTATCTATTTCACTTGCTTTGACAATGTAAACATATGTTTCCCATGCCAATAAAGCCCTTACATTGAAATTGAATTGAATTCAATAGAGAGAGCGAGAGACATTGGGACAATGACAGAGATACAGACCGACTAAGAGTAATAAAGAGAAGTAATAAGAGATTGATAGTTGAGTGTCCTCTGTCTCTCTGCCCTTACACTTTCTATGATATCAAGAGAATCTGCTACAGTGGGGCAGTATGACCTTAAAGCCTTTGTTTGAGAGAAGCAATGCAAAGCCTTCATTACATCTGAGAGGCAGTCTGGGGAGCGAGACAATAGCATGTCTGTGTGACATTTATCCATACTTTGTTGGTTTTTCTTTTAGCTACTTGTATCCTCTTCATGTTTCTAGCTACTGAGAGTCCTTTCACTTGGAGCTTCATCTGGATCAATGCATGTATACATTTTTATTGTCCTCCTCTGGAGAGCACACCTTGCAATGGCGTGTTCATCTGAGAAAATTCACAAAATGTTTCAGGGGCAAACACATTTATTTATAAAGCCAGACAGACAACATCAATGAAGACAGATAATGACAATATGTTACAAACAACAACTGTGCCTCAGTGTTTCAGGTTAATAAAGTTTTCAGACAGAGATCTTGGGAGAAATATAAGGTTACTTATATTTTCACTCATCACAATGGGATTCTGTTCAGACACAGACGGGTATTAAGATGTAGAATCTGCTTTAAATAAACCTTGCAGATGAAGGACAACTCCTATCCCGCCGTTCACCCAGATGAAACCATTGAGCAATAGAAAAGTGCTGCGGCTTTGTGCGTGCGTGTGTGTGTGTCTGTCTGTCTGTGTAGTCTATAGAATTGTAAGGCATGAAAACATGTTTTTAAGGCATAAACATAAAAAGCAATTGAATTGGTAGTCTTTGTGGAACACATTTGCAAGCATTAGACATAGGGCACCTAAAACCCTCACAAACTTTTACAGATGCACAATTGAGAGCATCCTGTTGGGCTGTATCACCGCCTGGTATGGCAACTGCACCGCCCGCAACCCTTAGGGCCCTCCAGAGGGTGGTGCCGTCTGCCTAAAGCATCATCGGGGGCAAACTAGCTGCCCTCCAGGACACCTACAACACCCGATGTCACAGAAAGTCCAAAAAGATGATCAAGGACAACAACCACCCAAGCCACTGCCTGTTCACTCCGCTATCATCCAGAAGGTGAGGTCAGTATAGGTGCATCAAAGCTTGGACTGAGAGGCTGAAAAGCAGCTTCTATCTCAAGACCATCAGACTGTTAAATAGCCATCATTAGCACATTCGAGGCTGCTACCCAATTTACATAGACTTGAAATCACTGGCCACTTTAATAATGGAACACTAGTCACTTTAATAATTTTTCATTATTCATCTCATACTGTTTGTATAGACTGTATTCTATTCTGTTCTACTGTATGCTGCTCTGACATTGCTTGTTCAAATATTTATATACTCTTAATTCCATTCCTTTACTTTAGATTTGTGTATATTGTTGTGAAATTGTTAGATATTACTTGTTAGATATTACCGCACTGTTGGAGCTAGAAACACAAGCATTTTGCTACACCTGCAATAACATCTGCTAAACACATGTATGTGACCAATACAATTGATTTTGATTTGATTTGAGGGAGTCCCAAGATTTGCAAGTCAAAAGTGTAAAAGCTAATTCTCTATGCAGCTAATATATAATTTGGTTCCGTAGAAAGACTAGGATGTTCCGAATGCTCTGTGAGTGTCTTGGTTCCTGCCATGTCATACACAATGGTCATAATAAACCACAACATTATACCACCTCCCCTCCTCACCACACACACACACACACACATAAAATACCCTCGAATGTAATGCAGAGGTCACCCTACAACAACTATGTTCTCTCTCTCTCTGTCTCTCTGTCTCTCTCTGTCTCTGTCTCTCTGTCTCTCTGTGTGTGTACAAGGTCCTGCTCTCTCCCTGTCGTGGAACTGAGGGGCACGGCATTACAGTCCAACAGTGTAATTCACTCTGCCACAGCCCCAGAAACCAATTTGGGCTGGAAGGCTGAACTCTATCTCTTCCTCGCACTGTACGCACAATCAATATTTATTAATTATTTCTTTGTGACCACGTCTCATCTTGGGTGGTGGAAGAGGTTCCATTTCAGCACACCACTGGAGCAATTCCATCACATCCCAACACCTCAAAGCAAAACAATGGAGGAGGCTGGTGTGTATAAACCAACAACAACATGGTCTTTCTGCCATCATCAATAAAGAAAATCCTCTTCAACACACTCCACCAAAAGCTTATCTCTGTCTGTTAGCACACTGAATATTTATTTCATTAGTAAGTGATTTAATAAATCATGAAATCTGACTGATGCCCCACTTACAAGATAAGGAGATGGAGGAAAGATGGATGACAATGAATTCCACTCAGAATAACAGCGATTCATCCTTGTGCAATCATCGGAGATTGTCCCTTTAATCTAAGTCAGAGGTAGGCTACACACATTACTGTGAGAAGAGAGGCAGGCTGACAGCTCAGAGGCCTAAAGTTTGTTGAGGTATGTTTGATTTACAAAAATGTCTTTGCTATTTAAAAAAATCAGACTCATAGTATTCAGACTCATTAAATCTGCCTTTATGTTCACTGTGATAAATGAATCTGCAATTTCAAAACCCTTTGAATAAATACATCTGCCTGTCTAATGGTGGCACTGT
This sequence comes from Oncorhynchus clarkii lewisi, assembly GCF_045791955.1. NCBI lineage: Eukaryota > Metazoa > Chordata > Actinopteri > Salmoniformes > Salmonidae > Oncorhynchus > Oncorhynchus clarkii. The sequence goes on from NC_092163.1 coordinate 59,317,076, forward strand.
TGGTACACCTTAGACACCACAGAGCGATGTGTTTCCACACGTTGCCAGTCTATGATGTAGACCCAGCGTCTAACAGACAGAAACTGAAGGACAACAGCTAATGGGTTCATCAGGACGAGGAGAAGACATTGGAGAGAGAATGGACACTGATTGTTTATAGTAAGTGATCCATGATTGCAAGATATGGTTCATGTAGTCCAGTTTATTGCGTTTGTTTTTCAGTGTTTATGTTATCATCATCGTCTGTTGCTATTACATTCATATGAATATCTGCATGCTTAGTGATGCAAAGAGCCTGTTTGAATTGAGAAAGTTAAAAGCTCTGTGAATAGGCCATGTGTGTTTCTTTGTGTGCGTGTGTGTGTGTGTGTGTGTGTGCGCGCGTGCGTATGTGTGAGCATATACACTAAAAAAAAGTATTATTATTAAGTAACTGGTTCCACATACTTTTTTTCTGTTAACTCAACTTATCATTCCAAGTGTTACCTGAACTAAAAAAATAAGTGTTGGCCCAAACGTAGCTCAACTTACATATTTTACACACGTTGACATAAAATCAAAACTAAGTTTATAAAGCCCCACAGTGGAGGTGTCATAATACCTATAAAACCTAGCGGTCAAACAAGGAAATGTTTCAAATTGTTTTTCCACCATTCATTTTTCCCATAGGTGATTTTAGAAACACCTAAAATGAGGGCTGTGTTTTTGTGTAGGAATTCCCTGTCATGACCTTTTGATAACCAGCAGTCTCAGCTCTGTTAAAAGTACACAAAAGAAAACCTATTTTATTCATCATAGTGATTAAGGGTAACATTAAAACAAAGTAATATGCCCCACCAACATTAGACAATTATAGAGAAAAAACTAAAATTGCTGAAATATGTAAGTCAAATTAATGAGGAGAGAATATAGTCAATTTATAGTCAATTTAACTAATAATAGACACTGACATGGTGGCGTAGTAGGACGATTGGAATGTTGGAATGCCATCAACCAAGAGTGAGGACATAATAATAATTATAAATGAACATGCACAATGTAATCATGTTGGAGCAAAATTTGGGCCAAAACATTTTCTTTGGTTCAGGTAACACTTGGACGAAAAAGTTGAGTACCCCCCTTGTGTAGGGTTCTGTCTTTCGGATTGGACTTTAAACGTTTGTCTTGACTCTCTGTGGTCACTAAAGATCCCATGGCACTTATTGTAAGAGTAGGGGTGTTAACACCGGTGTCCTGGCTAAATTCCGAAATGGCCCTCATACTGTCATGGCCACCTAATCATCCCCAGTTTCCAATTGGCTCATTCATCCCCCCCTCCTCTCCCCTGTAACTATTCCACAGGTCATTGCTGTAAATGAGAATGTGTTCTCAGTCAACTTACCTAGTAAAATGAGGGTAAAATATAAAACTACAACTACATCTGCGAATCAGTGTTCAATTTCACAATAACAAAGAAGAGAGACTGTCCATGCACTGTATACAAGCCTGTGTTGATTATAGTTAGGGGACTGGGCCTAGAATTTGAAAAATACTTAACAGGACAAGATGATAACAACTTAATAATAATAATTATTATTATTTGTTCAGTGTGTATCTTGGTTACACAGTAGAGCAATTTTTGAAAAGCTGTTGATATCTTTTTGATTGTAAATACTTACAATAAATATAGGTCTGTGCTTCTGCAATAAAAGCAATCGAACTATAGTGACATTGCTCATACAGCATTGCTCTCTATAGTGACATTGCTCATAGTGACATTGCTCTTACACTCTTTCTTTCTTTCTTTTTCTTTCTTTCTTTTCTTTCTTTCTTTCTTTCTCCCTCTCTCGCTACCTCCATCTCTCACTCTTGTTGTCTCTCTCTAATGCTCTCCCTCCTCCCTAAACTCAATGCTACTGTCCTGGAGGGAAGGGGACATAAAGCTATCTGCCGATCCCATCAGTGCCCCACTCTGTCTAGGTTCTATGAGAGTATTATTGCCCATGCCATGGGGCTCCTCAAGGGTCCCAGCACAGATTAAAAAGCTATGAGGGTCTTGGCCACAAGATACTGCAACCACACGCACACACACCAGAATAATAATTTCTTTATAGTTGATTTATGCAACAATAGATCCAAACAATACATCCAAACAAAAACCTTTTCTGGATGACCTTAAGTCTGTTATCTATTTCTACATCTTGCAGAATGTAGATTTGTTGTTCAATATGTATTGTGTAATAAATTGTTATACAATACATATTACACAACAAATCCAGAGATTGTCTTCAAGTGCCTGTAGTTGAAACTTTTTCAAAGTTATTGGAGCTTATGTGAAGATACAGATGGCCAGAATAGCTCTGAGAAGGCTGCCAGCTTGTTTTATTTTTACATGAAATGTAGCACGAAAGGTGACTGTAGAGGTGATAAGCAAACAAACACAATATTGAATTTCCATTAATAATGAAATAAAAATATATTTCATGATAAAACAAGCCTTTAGGAGTATGACATCAAACCACCTCATGAAATACAGTTCTCTTTTGCTTTATTTGTGTGTTCTTTTTAAAATACAGGATTGCATTTTTGTGTGTACACATGCATAAGCTTACACTATCTTTCTCCTCCCTTCTCTCTCTATATTCCTTCCTCCCTCTCAGGGTCTGACCCTGACCACCGTCTGGGTCTGTGGGGCGGAAACAACCGCCCCACAGCGGCTAGTTTTCAGGGAAAATGGAAAGAGAGCATTTGATGCAACTTTTGATGCAACACTCCATTTTAACTACTCCTCCATATTTATTGGATTGGTTCAACAGTGCAGGTGAGAACCTCCACACCCCTCCCTCCCCGACAGCATTTATTTTACGCCTGCTACGTTAGGTTAGACCCTGACTTGTTTGATCCTTTCAGGTGGAGTTCAGTGATTTTGGCATAAACACAGTTCATCCCCTGACACTTTTGATACGTCCCTTTCATCTACCACTTCCTCCCTCATACATCAAATACTTCTCTCATGCACCAACGGATAGATAGAGGGAGAAAGGATAAAAAATAGGCACGATGTCATCAGCTCCTGAGTACCTTGCCAGCGTTTTAGAAGCTTCCTCCTCTCTTTGGCTCATTCAGAGGCGTGTTGGCATCATTTTGAGATTACATTTGCAAAGCACAGGGCTTGTCTTCTGTACCGTAGTGTACTTGCACTTTGTCAGGGGAAAATTTTTCTGGCTGCTCCACTCTCTCTGTGAAACGGGGTCTCAGTGGCTCTGTCTGTCTGCTGTTAATTACTGTATCAGCACTGTTTGTAGGGTCAGAGGGAAGTTGCTCCCCTCACAAAGAAGAGAGGCCATTCTGAATACCTCATTATTCAGTGTTGCCTCATTCTCCACCACATAATAATGGTCAGCCAGCTTCCTCTATAATCCTATGTAGTCTATAGTGTCTTCATAATCTTTGGGGTTCTCCAGTATGAACAGTCAGCCCTGTAGACCTGCACATGATGGATATCAAAATGGTTGCAAAGAATGTATTCATTTGATGGACTGCTTCCCTGCATCCACTTACATCATCCCCATTATTTATCTTCTTAGAACAGTGTTAGATCAAAGCACACTCTACAACTTTCCCTAGATGACATAGATTGTTGGATCAAGCTAACATGTGAGACATACAGCATGCTAGCGGTAGATTTAAACTCCATTGATGCTGGATGAACACAGCTCAAAGTAAAAGGTGCCCTCAAATCATCAAAGCCACTATGCACTGAGAGACAGATATACGGCATTCATTAGAGACACTGATGGAATCAAAGTTACAAATCAAAGTGCTTTTTGGACTGAACCAAACTAACTGAAAAATGAATAATATTCTGGAGATGGTATCATATTGGTCAGGGATCGTTGTTAGGCAAACTTTGATCTTTTCGCCCAATTTTGGGGGAAATTACAACCAAATTGTTAAGGTGCTTTTAACCTTCAAAGTAAACATTTTTAGAATATACATAGCCTACAAACTTTGAAGGCAACCAAAAGAAATGCATGAAACTGATGTTTGTCAGCTTGGTCACATTTACAGTATGCATATTTCTTATGGTTCAAATACACAGGCCCATCTTACTTCTGGTTCATGTATTGATGGCCAACATTTACTTTAATGTGGTAAGATTACGAAGACAATATCACACAGCAAGTTATCAAATAATGGCCACAATCATTAAGTATTTCCCTACTTGAGCATGTGACACTCTCACAGTTCAAAGTGTGGAACAACTGGATTGCAGCATACTTAGGAAAGAGACACAGATGCACAAAGATATATTTTTCAAAAACTTGTCTTGTGATAGAAATCAATGAGTGTTAGAGGTGTTTGACCTCTGCTCTCTGTAAGATCACAAGGGTGCTAATGAGAACTTTAAGGAGATGGATTACTGTTTCAGGCTGTTATATAACACGATACATGAAATGTCACATTCAAGCAATTATGCTGTTGTCACTTTATAATGATTCCAAACTGCTGTGATTAAACACACAGTAGTAGTGTCACTTGAGACTGAGCTCTCAGCATGACCCCTCTTGAGATATTGGAGGTTTTTGGGGACTTGTGACAAACACTTTGCATATTTTAACCAGTAACTGTTGTGCTGGGTCCAGGATGGAGAGCTGTGTCAACAATGTTGACCGTGAGGTTTCGATAAGAGTGGAGAGTAGCAGCCATGTGCCCTTGACACGGGCACAACATTTCCGATTCAGGAAGCAATCTCTTCCAGAAACTGATCCAATCTGTGGCCACTTGAACAAAAGGTTATGGAATTGAAATGTGGTTAAAATGTGAGGCTCTATTGAACTACTATGACGGCCAACGTTTTTTTTACAGCCTATTGCAGCCCGTCTGATCCCAACGTGGGCCTCCAAGGTCAATATCGTGGCATTTTGGTTGGAGAGAGCTGGAGTCAATGAGGTAGTGAAAACAGCATTAACATAGTTTTTTTCCGTAGCTTCTGTGATGTCACATTGATTTGGATAAGCATATTGTTAGCAGAATAACAGTCTATATCAAGAATTTGTTTTACTCAAACCACCTGTGGGACGCATTGAATAGGCTCATAGAGCCATATGTTTGACACCCCTATTTTAGACAGGGCCGGACTACCGCATTTGGGGCCTTGGGGCACCTACCTCTAATATCAGTGTTTTTTTTAAATTAGTTTTTAGATTTATATTTGTTAGTTTGTTAGTTTTAAGACTTGATTTACTCGTTTTTATTTAGTTTCAGTTTGATAAAAATATTTCTATTTGGTTTGTAGATTATTTACTTTTAGTTTTAGTGTTAGTGTTAGGGACAGAAGTAGCCTATACGTGGGAGGCTAGGAGCCATTTATGTGTTGTAAGCCTACAGTTATTTGGGGGATGTCACTTCTTTCCATTAGGCAGTAGTACATACGGTGATGGATGAGGACCATAGGCATCTCTGTATCTGTGTCATGATGGCATCTGTGAGAGCATGGGCAACACCATTGAGGTCTTCTACATCTTGAAATAGTACATTTTCTTCTTCACAAGTAAGATTCATTGGCTGATCACTCCTGAAAACCTGGCTGTCATGACTCCAACCGGGTCATCAGGAGGGATCAGCAAATGAAGTTGGAAGTTCCGCCCAGTTGATGATATCAAAATGGCGAAAGTCCTCAATAGAGCTGCCTATGCTATGACAGGCTTTTGGCCACTAGAGGACTCTATACAACTCCATGGCCAGGTTCAGTTAGGTTTAAATTATAAATCAATCCTATGACTTAGATTTAAAGAATGAGCTCCTAGACTGGTGCAAGAAAGATGTAACTTGTTTCAAGAACCAAGACGTATATCAAACATTGCTACCTTTTTTACCAGGTAAGTTGACTGAGAAGATGTTCTCATTTACAGCAACAACCTGGGGAATAGTTACAGGAGGGGGATGAATGAGCCAATTGTAAGCTGGGGATGATTAGGTGACAGCTGGGGAATTCAGTCAGGCCACCAGGGTTAACACCCCTACTCTAACAATAAGTGCCATAGATCTTTAATGCCCTCAGAGAGTCAGGACACCCACTTAACATCCCACCCAAAAGACAGCACCCTACACAGAGTTAGTGCTGCCCTGGGATATTTTTTAGACCAGAGGAAAGAGTGCCTCCTACTGGCCCTCCAACACCACTTCCAGCAGCATCTGGTCTCCCATCCAGGGTCTGACCAGGACCAACCCTGCTTAGCTTCAGAAGTTTTGCTACTTTTCTCAACTACGCTGATGCCCTGAATTAAGCAGGGACTATCGACAGATCAGTAGGAAAAAGTGATGGGCTACTTTCTGCACACGCCATGGTCAGTGTGAACCGGAGTGACGTAACACAAAGCTGGTTCCATGGTTCCAGTCTGCAGTGAAGTGTTCATCCACGTATACGGGTTAGAGTCTAGCTACATTTTTCAGATATAAGTTTCTAATTTGGTCAGAAAGTCATTTTTATTGTAAGTTAAAGCATACTGTTAGTTAGATAGCAAACGTTAGCTCACTGGCTCGCTAGCTAACGTTACATGCATGATCTATGTAGTAATATTATTAGAATCAGAAATCCATTTGCATTGCTAGTTAGCCTCATGTTAGCTAGTTAACATTTCAAATCCGCACAGCCCTCCATGTGCTCGCCAGAGGTAGCCTGACTGCCATCAGGTACCGAGATGAGATCCTCAGACCCCTTGTGAGACCATATGCTGGTGCGGTTGGCCCTGAGTTCCTCCTAATGCAAGACAATGCTAGACCCCATGTGGCTGGAGTGTGTCAGCAGTTCCTACAAGAGGAAGGCATTGATGCTATGGACTGGCCCGCCCGTTCCCCAGACCTGAATCCAAGTGAGCACATCTGGGACATCATGTCTCGCTCCATCTACCAACGCCACGTTGCACCACAGACTGTCCAGGAGTTGGTGGATGCTTTAGTCCAGGTCTGGGAGGAGATCCCTCGGGAGACCATCCTCCACCTCATCAGGAGCATGCCCAGGCATTGTAGGGAGGTCATACAGGCATGTGGAGGCCACACACTACTGAGCCTCATTTTGACTTGTTTTAAGGACATTACATCAAAGTTGGATCAGCCTGTAGTGTGGTTTTCCACTTTAATTTTGAGTGTGACTCCAAATCCAGACCTCCATGGGTTGATAAATTTCCATTGATAATTTCTGTGTGATTTTGTTGTCAGCACATTCAACTATGTAAAGAAAAAAGTATTTAATAAGAATATTTCATTCATTCAGATCTAGGATGTGCTATTTTAGTGTTCCCTTTATTTTTTTTGAGCAGTGTATTTGGTGAACAATAGGTGGGTAAAGAAATGTAACAACAGTAAAAAGATAGGCTATATACAGTAGCGAGGCCACACACAGACACCGGTTAGTCAGGCTGATTGAGGTAGTATGCACATGTAGATATGGTTAAAGTGACTATGCATATATGATGAACAGAGAGTAGCAGTAGCGTAAAAGAGGGGTTGGTGGGTGGAGGGTGGGACACAATGCAGATAGCCCAGGTAGCCATTTGATTACCTGTTCAAGAGTCTTATGGCTTGTGGGTAAAAACTGTTGAGAAGCCTTTTTGTCCTAGACTTGGCACTCTGGTACAGCTTGCCATGCGGTAGTAGAGAGAACAGTCTATGACTGGGGTGGCTGTGGTCTTTGACTATTTTTTGGGCCTTCCTCTGACACCGCCTGGTGTAGAGGTCCTGGATGGCAGGCAGGTTAGCCCCAGTGATGTACTGGGCCGTACGCACTACCCTCTGTAGTGCCTTGCGGTGGGAGGCCGAGCAGATGCCGTACCAGGCAGTGATGCAACCAGTCAGGATGCTCTCAATGTTGCAGCTGTAGAACCTTTTGAGGATCTCAGGACCCATGCCAAATCTTTTTAGTTTCCTGAGGGGGAATAGGCTTTGTCGTGCCCACTTCACGACTGTCTTGGTGTGTTTGGACCATTCTAGTTTGTTGTTGATGTGGACACCAAGGAACATGAAGCTCTCAACCTGCTCCACAACAGCCCCGTCGATGAGAAAGGGGTGTGCTCGATCCTCCTTTTCCTGTAGTCCACAATGATCTCCTTAGTGTTGGTTACATTGAGGGATAGGTTGTTATTCTGGCAACACCCGGCCAGGTCTCTGACCTCCTCCCTATAGGCTGTCTCATCGTTGTCGGTGATCACGCCTACCACTGTTGTGTCATCTGCAAACTTAATGATGTTGTTGGAGTTGTGCCTAACCATGCAGTCGTGTGTGAACTGGGAGTACAGGAGGGGACTGAGCACGCACCCCTGGGGAGCTCCAGTGTTGAGGATCAGCATGGCAGATGTGTTGCTACCTACCCTCACCACCTGGGGGCGGCCTGTCAGGAAGTCCAGGATCCAGTTGCAGAGGGAGGTGTTTAGTTCCATGATCCTTAGCTTAGTGATGAGCTTTGAGGGTACTATAGTGTTGAACGCTGATCTGTAGTCAATGAATTGCATTCTCACGTACGTGTTCCTTTTGTCCAGGTGGGAAAGGGCAGTGCGAGATTGCATCACAGAGATTGCATCATCATGGATCTGTTTGGGCGGTATGCAAATTGGTGTGGGTCTAGGGTTTCAGGGATCATGGAGTTGATGTGAGCCATGACCAACCTTTCAAAGCACATCATGGCTATAGACGTGAGTGCTACGGGTCTGTAGTAATTTAGGCAGGTTGCCTTTGCGTTCTTGGGCACAGGGACTATGGTGGTCAGCTTGAAACATGTTGGTATTACAGACTCAATCAGGGACATGTTGAAAATGTCAGTGAAGACAGCTGCCAGTTGGTCAGCACATGCCCGGAGCACACGTCCTGGTAATCTGTCTTGCCCCGCAGCCTTGTGTATGTTGACCTATTTAAAGGTCTTACTCACGTCAGCTACGGAGAGCGTGATCACATAGTCGCCTGGAACAGCTGATGCTCTCGTGCATGCCTGAGTGTTGCTTGCCTCGAAGTGAGCATAGAAGTGATTTAGCTCGTCTGGTAGGCTCGTGTCACTGGGCAGCTTGCGGCTGTGCTTCCCTTTGTAGTCTATTAATAGTTTGCAAGCCCTGCTGCATAAAATGACCGCCGGAGCCAGTGTAGTATGATTCAATCTTAGCCCTGTATTGACGCTTTGCCTATTTGATGTTTCGTCGCAGGGCATAGCGGGATTTCTTGTAAGCTTCCGGGTTAGAGTCCCGCACCTTGAAAGCGGCAGCTCTACCCTTTAGCTCAGTGTGAATGTTGCCTGTAATCCATGGCTTCTGGTTGGGGTATGTACGTACAGGCACTGTGGGCACGACGTCCTCAATGCACTTATTGATAAAGCCAGTGACTGATGTGGTGTACTCCTCAATGCCATCGGAAGAATCACGGAACATGTTCCAGTCTGTGATAGCAAAGTCGTCCTGTAGTTTAGCACCTGCTTCGTCTGACCACTTTTTTCTTGACCAAGTCACGGGTGCTTCCTGCTTTAATTTTTGCTTGTAAGCAGGAATCAGGAGGATAGAGTTGTGGTCGGATTTACCAAATGAAGGGCGAGGGAGAGCTTTAATGCAGTTTCCCTGCATTAAAGTCTCCAGCCATTCGGAGTGCCGCCTCTGGGTGAGTGGTTTCCTGTTTGCTTATTTCATTATACAGCTGACTGAGTGCGGTCTTAGTGCCAGCATCTGTCTGTGGTGGTAAATAAACAGCCACGAAAAGTATAGCTGAAATCTCTCAAGGCAAGTAGTGTGGCCTGCAATTTATCACACTATAGTCTACTTCAGGCGAGCAAAATCTAGATACTTCCTTAGATTTCGTGCATCAGCAGTTGTTTCCAAATATGCACAGACCCCCCCCCCCCCCCCCCCCCCCCCCCCCTTGTCTTACCGGAGTATGCTGTTCTATCCTGCCAGTGCAGCGTGCATCCCGCTAGCTGAATATCCATGTCGTCATTCAGTCACAATTCCGTGAAACATAGGATATTACAGTTTTTTATGTCCCGTTGGTAAGATATTCGTGATCGTACCTCGTCTAATTTATTGTCCAATGATTGCACGTTGGCGAGTAGTATTGACGGTAACGGCAGCTTTCCCACTCACCTTCTCCGGGTCCTCACGAGGCATCCGGCTCTTTGTCCTCTGTACCTGCGTCGCTTCCTCTTGCAAATAACGTGGATGTCGGCCCTGTCGGGTGTTTGGAGGATGTCTTGTGCGCCTTGTTTGTTGAAGAAAAACCTTTGTCTAATCCAAGGTGAGTGATCGCTGTCCTGATATCCAGAAGCTCTTTTTTACCGTAAGGTACGTTTGCAGAAACATTAAGTACAAATAAGTTACAAATAACGCAAAGAATAACACATAATAGCACAAGTGGTTCGGCACCCGTAAAATTGCTGCCATTTCTTCCGGCGCCATTTTCGTTTCTTAGCTTTAGCTACCTGCAGATTCATACTACAGCTATGACAATGTTTGTATTGTTCACCGAACGTGTTACCTGTCCCAGACCTGCTGTTTTCAACTCTCTAGAGACAGCAGGAGTGATAGAGATACTTTGAATGATCGGCTATGAAAAGCCAACTGACATTTACTCCTGAGGTGCTGACCTGTTGCACCCTCGACAACCACAGTGATTATTATAATTTGACCCTGCTGGTCATCTATGAACATTTGAACATCTTGGCCATGTTCTGCTATAAGCCAAAAGAGTACTGGTCACCCCTCATAGCCTGGTTCCTCTATATATTTTTTCCTATGTTCTGGTCTTTTTAGGGAGTTTTTCCTAGCCACCGTGCTTCTACACCTGCATTGCTTGCTGTTTGGGGTTTTAGGCTGGGTTTCTGTACAGCTTTCTGTGACATCAACTGATGTAAGAAGGGCTTTATAAATACATTTGATTGATTGATTGATTGATTGGTAGTGGTATGAGTTGGGGTTATGCCGGTTCATTGTTTAGCTAGCTAGCTACCTAGATAGCTACATGTTTAAACAAAAGACTCCACTTCGGCAGGATTATTACATGAACTATCAAATTGTTGTGTCTGGGGGTGATTATGGCCATCGATTGTTTTTCATGAACATCCGCTATGCAATCTGGTTTCCGAGCTGGTCATGGGTGCACCTCAGCCACACTCAAGGTCCTAAACTATATCATAATCGCCATCGACAAAAGACAATACTGTGTAGCCATATTCATTGACCTGTCCAAGGCTGTCGACTCTGTCAATCACCGCATCCTTATCGGCAGACTCAACAGCCTTAGTTTCTCAAATGACTGCCTCACCTGGTTCACCAACTACTTCTCAGAAAGGGTTCAGTGTGTCAAATCGGAGGGCCTGTTGTCCGGGCCTCTGGAAGTCTCCATGGGGGTGCCACAGAGTTCAATTCTCGGGCCGACTCTTTGCTCTGTATACATCAATGATGTCACTCGAGGCAGGTGATTCTCTGATCCACCTCTACACAGACGACACCATTCTGTATACTTCTGGCCCTTCTTTGGACACTGTGTTAACTAACTTCCAGACGAGTTTTAGTGCCATACAACTCTCCTTCCGTGGCCTCCAACTGCTCTTAAATGCAACTAAAAAATAAATGCATGCTCTTCAACCGATCACTGCCCACACCTGCCCTCTCACCTAGCATCACTACTCTGGACGGTTCTGACTTAGAATATGTGGACAATTAGAAATACCTAGGTGTCTGGTTAGATTGTAAACTCTCCTTCCAGACTCATATTAAGTATCCCCAATCCAAAATTAAATCTAGAATCAGATTCCTATTTCGCAACAAAGCATCCTTCACTCACTCTGCCAAACCTACCCTCGTAAAACTGACCATCCTACCGATCCTTGACTTCGGCGATGTCATTTACAAAATAGCCTCCAACACTCTACTCAGCAAATTGGATGCAGCCTATCACAGTGCCACCCGCTTCGTCACCAAAGCCCCATATACTACCCACCTGCGACCTGTATGCTCTTGTCTGGCCCTCGCTTCATATTCGTTGCCAAACCCACTGGCTCCAGGTCATCTATAAGTCTTTGCTAGGTAAAGCCCCACCTAATCTCAGCTCACTCGTCACTATAGCAGCACCCATCCGTAGCACGCGCTCCAGCAGGTATATTTCACTGGTCACCCCCAAAGTCAATTCCTACTTTGGCCTTTCCTTCCAGTTCTCTGCTGCCAATGACTGGAACGAATTTCAAAAATCACTGAAGCTGGAGACTCATATCTCCCTCAATAACTTTAAGATTCAGCTATCAGAGCAGCTTGCAGATAATTGCACCTGTACATAGCCCATCATGTAGGTAGCCCATCCAACTACCTCATCCCCATATTGTTATTTATTTTTTATATATATTGCTCCTTTGCACCCCAGTATCTCTACATTCATCTTCTGCACAACTATCACTCGTGTTTTTTTGTGAAATTGTAATTATTTCATCACTACAGCCTATTTAATTCCTTACTTCTCTAATCTTATTTAATTTGCACACACTGTATATAGACTTTTCTATTGTGTTATTGACTCCTACATCTGTTTATTCCATGTGTAACTGTGTTGTTTGTGCCACACTGCTTTGCTTTATCTTGGCTAGGTCACAGTTGTAAATGAGAACTTGTTCTCAACTGGCCTACCTGGTTAAATAAAGGGGAAATAAAAATAAATAAATGTACTTGTTAAGAAAATAGTGACCCATCCACATAGCTACTGTAGATGTGAGTGAGGGATGGTGATGGCATTTCCTTCACATGACCCATCAATTTAGACAAGTGTGTTGGGTAAGCGTCATCGAATCACAATAAAATATTTATTACATATTTTTATCTGTACACTTTCTGTTTTAATATTGCTACTATGCATGAATGGGTTACCGGTCTCAGGCTGTAGCTGAGGTGGCCTGTAATGGAAAAAAATAAAAAGTTTACATATGCAAAGTTCAGAACTTTTTTCTCTTGTTCAATGGTCTATTTTCTTGTTCATACTTTTAAAACATTCATATCAAACAAGTGCGCACTTTAAATTACACAACATAAATGCACTTTACCCAAAGCATAATTCAAAAATGTTCCACAAATAACCCTGTCTTACTGTTTGATTTCACATGAAAGCCATAATGTATCACATTCATACAATAGAAACACTTATATATTAAGAATTTTTTTAAATGTTTTTCTATATACTGCTAAGAATATAGAAAACTGACAACAATACAGTCAGCTTTAAGATGGTGGCACCTCCATAAAATCGTCTCTCTCTTATGCACCCCACACTGTGTGCTAAAAGTCGACCCTCCAGACTGAACGTGCGCAGCCAGTTTACCAGCTTGTGAGCACAATTTTACATAAAACCAATAACATAAAACAAACTCAGAAATTCCTAACGAATGGATTCTTTATAAAATCTCCTAGACATAATCCAGTAGAAGTAAGCTACTCAGTAAACAGTCTCTGTGAATTGTAAATCATTTTTACCTCAGCTAGCATCAAGTTAATTTATACTTTCACTGATTGTAAATCACGTTCTTCATTCAATCAGTTCGACACTGTCACGATCGTCGTAGTGAGGAGACCAAAGCGCAGCGTGGTGTGAATACATCTTCTATTTATTAATGAAGACGAACACTAAACAAACTATACAAAATAACTAGACGACTGTGACCGCTATAGAAACTGAGTGCTAACATGCAGCATCACATAGACAATAACACACCAAACACAATACAAAACAGGCTACCTAAATATGGTTCCCAATCAGAGACAAGGACAAACACCTGCCACTGATTGAGAATCATATCAGGCTAAAACACATAGAAACAGACTAACACTGCAACATTGAATGCCCACTCATATCACACCCTGACCAAACAAAACATAGAAACAAACAACGCAAATAATGGTCAGGGTGTGACAGACACAAAAACATTAAAGGTTAAAGAAAGGTTAAATAGAAATAAAATAGACACAAAAACAACACAAAACCTTGCCTAACATGATAATACCTTGACAAAGTTGTTAAATAGCATGTCATTACATATTCTTTCGATATTAGAACGTTTGGAAGTTCTGTTACTAACCTGTAATAGTAAAAAGAATGGACACAAGTTTATGTCTGCAAAGTTCTGGTGCTTTCTTTATTCTGAAGAATGTTGGTCAGAACATGCTGTTTCTCCTACTACCACAGTGCAACACCGCCATCTATTGGCTTGATGGACTACTAATGCTAAAGTATGTAGAAAATACTATTTCAATTAATTAAGAAAAATACATAAACAAATTGGTTTAAAAAAAATCTTATAATGGGGTGTCTGTTTTTAGTGACTTTGTTTTCAACCCATTACATATGCAAGTACTATCACTGAACTGTTTACACCTGTTTACATCACCGTACTGTTCACAACTTTTGCATGTGACAAATAAACTTAGATTTGATATGATATAGCGTGTGCTTACCACATGGCCTCACATGGTGAATCCATAAAGAGATGGATGGGACTAAGGCTTAAGAGGGTGTGAACGATGCTGAATGGGTGTAGACAAAGAAGAGCTCCCCAGTAGGTGTACCAAAACATTCAAGGACCATTTTCTCAAAAGTGGGGTTACAAGTTTATCAACTATCAAAGCAGATTTACTTTCTCATTGCTCCTCAGTTGCAGTGTATGACATACCATGATCTAGCTCTGGGACTCTACTTTTATCCAATGTAAAAAAAAAAAAACACCATTTCAAATTTTGCTACATAAGACCGAATTGAGGCGGTCGGTCACACATGGTGGAAGGAAACTCTCTTGCCCATGTTTAGATAAGATAGTACTTTATTAATCCCAGAGAGGGGAATATTGATTGCACCAGCCAATACATACAGTACATTACCAATAAATATGACATAAAAACACAACAAGGACACACAGACACTAAAAGCAGCACATCATCAATGAATATAAAAAACCTGGTGGGTGCCGATGGTAGATCCAGCCTTCTTGATGATTTTGTTAAGCCCAGTTGCATCCTCCCTAGTGATGTTACCCCCCCCCCCCCCCGACCCCAGCACACTGCATCAATCCAATGCTTTAAGTGCCTTTAACGACAGAAAGAGAGTCATGTAATATTAAACATGTATCACTGACTAACCCCTTCAAATAGGGTTAATAAAAACAGCTGCAACAACGAGACGACTGCTTTCCAGAGAGGTGGTCGTTCGGTTTCTCAAGCCCAACGACAGTTGTCCACAGACATAGAATATTTTCTCCATGAACAATTGGGATGCAGGGGTAGAAAACAAATCCAGTGCCATAAAGCACAGCTTTGGATCAACAGCCATCCTTGCCTCCCAGAACTAGAGAGATGACTCCCCTTTTTATCGCTTCCAGGTATTTCTACAGCTCACACGGGGCACTTAATGCCCTGCCAGGTTGACCCTGCTGCTGGACATTGACCTTAAACACAATCTTTGATGCGAGGAAGCTATATTTCTGAAGCACTGTGGTCGAGATGCTTGCTGGATTCATTGTGCATCTTCCTGTGGTCCTGCTATTCCACGGCTGTACTGTCTGATTTGCTGAAGAACAGTGGCTCCACCTCTATTGAGCAAATTGCCAGACACACTTGGGTCCATCAGAAAAGCTGCTGCAGGGGTTGAATCAAAGTTGGCTCCCAGAGGATTCAGTATGCATGCAAAGCTCTCAGACAGCGACTTCTGGAGGACCTGAACCAACTGTTTTGCAACAGTAGTTGACTGCAAGTGTGCCTCAAGGTTGAGAAGGCAAGGCACCACATCAGACAGCTACTGGCTGTCAGTTTGAAGTTGGTCGGTGTGGATTGCGATCAGCTCCAGCAACTTCACAAGCTGTTCTAGCTTGGCCCAGTCACACTCCGTGCTCGCCCTCAGATTTATTTCCTGTTACCTAGTGATAGCTAGTGATAGTGATGCACAAGCTAGGCCTACTGGCAACATATATATACCCGCCAGATTCAGAAGTTCCAAAAATCATTAGAATAAAAGCTTGAAAACCCCATTTGATTTTTGCCCAAAGTTTAGAAGAAAAACTAAACCGAATTTATGGTATTTGTTTTAGTTTTGCAATCAAAGACAATTGTTTAAATTGTTTTTACAAATGTTTTTTTTTTCAGTTTTCATTTACTTGTCATAACCTTGTCCTGTAGTATTTTTCAAAGTAGTGTCACATTCTGACCATAGTTCTGTTATTTTATTCTTTGTTTTAGTATGGTCAGGGCGTGAGTTGGGGTGGGCAGTCTATGTTTGTTTTTCTATGTTGGTTTTTGTGTTCGGCCTTGTATGGTTCTCAATCAGAGGCAGGTGTCGTTCGTTGTCTCTGATTGAGAATCATACTTAGGTAGCATGGGTTTCACTTTTGGTTTGTGGGTGTTTGTTTCCGTGTCAGTGTTTGGGCCACACGGTACTGTTTCGGTTTTGTATATTTCACATTTATTATTTTGTTCCAGTGTTCAGTTTTTGAATAAATCAATATGGACACTTACCACGCTGCGTTTTGGTCCGATCCTTACTCCTCCTCAGACGAAGAGTAGGAAATCCGTTACAAGTAGTTTAATGTGAGTGTACCTAAAAGACAACCCAGACCAGTTGTCTGAAGCATGACTTCACTATCAGCATTTTATTTTTGTTGTTAGAAGGTGCTACATAAATTAAAGGTAGAGTAGGTCATAGGGGAGGAGTTTGTATGTGCACATGGAAGGTGTAGAAGGTACACTGACAGATCAGATGGCTGGAGTTTGGATTGAGTAAAGACAGAGAGTGGTGAATAGCTTTTGCACTAGTCAGCAGCCATTGCATATGGGGGATGTAAAGGTGCCCTGTCCCCCTCAGTGCCCCTGAGATCCCTCCTTTGGTTAATCAGGCTGATTGGAACAGCTGGTTAGACTGTAGGACAGGAGATACGCGTTGGGACTGAGGATTCCACCCCAGAGGATGGAAAAGAGGTGACATTGAGAGAGAGAGTAGTAAACAGGATATTAATGTCTAGTCCAAACTGTGGAGTCAAGGGGCACTGGTCCTGCAAACATCACTACATCTGTCTAGCATAGTGTGAGGAGCAGCTGAGAGATTCCATGTAGAGCCTTATTGAGGTGAAGTCTACAGAGAACACAGGCCTGCAAACATAGAGTAACAGGATGCTAAAGATTAAGAAAAACAACACTATTCGCAGGCACAACATCTCATCTGGTACGATGGTATGACAAGCCCAATGTGTACTAATGCAACGGATTGTGCTATAATAGGAGGAAAATGTTTGTAAATGTTCAAAAACAATTTTCAAATGTGTAAACTCTGCCCAGGTAGGTCACACAAGTGCTTTGGCACTTGAGAGTTTAAGTGTCTGTGAAAAAAGTAATAGTTGATTAAATCAGAAAAATATCAGAGCACTTATTAATGAATTTCTGCTGTGAATGACATCTAGGCATACAGCTTCACCATTCAGAGGGTTGCATTGTGGCACTAGAATGTTGCAAATCGAAAGAGCAATCTGAACCCGTCATAGTACTTTGTATGTAAAGTGACGGGCAGGGCACATTAAAGGTCTTCAAATGGAAAAGTAAAAGCGAAATTATTTTATGGTTCAGATATTTTCATCCTTCTAAGCAAACTACTGAAAATTGTACATCTGAATAATGTTTTCACTGGTTAAAATTAGAGCCTGTTGAGAAATTGTGTTTCGTACTTTACCTTTCTTTAAATTTGTATTAATCTTAATTCGTGAGGGTCTCCCCAAAATATGTTATTATGTAATTGTATTTACCAGATGTTTATGAGTGAATAATCACCTGTAAGTATCCCTTTTTCAGTTCCAACCTTCTGTGAGCACTGATGGGTAAGCTAAAGGAGTCAAATTAAAACCATGTGCAGAGAAAAGGAAACCATTTAACACATTTCATTGGGCAAAAAACAAGAAAAAAAAACATGTTCAATTCTGTCCTCTATGAACGGCTAACCACAATTTGAGACAACTAGCAAACGTCACACCAGAGTTTCCTTGGAAGAAACAACGCTATATTATTCCTAACTAGACATAATGCATATTCTACTTCAGTAGAGAATACCCTCACCTTGTCGTAGTTGTACCACATGGGTAGAGCTAGTCCTGTCCTGTGGATGTGATAAGTGTATGTTGTATAGTATGTGGACATTGTGTATCTCATAACCCTAACTGGAGATGTATTTCAACATCTAATTTGTTGTCCTGTTTCACTGGTGCCTGCTAAGGCTAAGATCCCCTTCAGTTGTTTGCCCAGAACAACTAATGTGTTTGTTTCAATGCTTTTTAAGTCAACAAACACTTCTGATTGGACATGGGCCAGTGGTCACAGAGACACACCTGCAGCAAAGCAAACAGGCTGTCACTCCACACAAAACAAACACTATTCTACATTTACTCCTTAGTGGTCATCACATTATATTTTCTATATGACAAAAACAACTTAAAATGACATTCTTATGCTTGAAAGGGAGTTAATGATAGCCTGTGTACCAGTCTGTTTAGCTACATTTCCACTCCTTATTCCATGTCATATGTTTAGCATGACAGGAGTGGCAAGGTGGGGAGTGAGCTAAATAGACTGGTACCCAGACTAAGTTAATGAAATAAATAAAACAGAGCAATTTTTTAATTCAATTAAAATATTCACTGAACAGGATTGCAAGTTTCACACATTGTTGGTATAATAAAATATTTAGTTTATACAGTGACGTTATATAGTGAAGGCTGAAGGGTTGTAGAAGGAGAAAAAACAGAGCTTAGGTCCAGACAGAAAGAGCTGAGTCTGTACTACCTCTCAGAACTGGGCCTAGACAGAAAATAGCCATGTTTACTCACCTCTGCAGAAGACAACAAGGACAGAGGTAAATAACCATGTTTGGAGCTGGGGCATGGAGTAAATGGCACCATCTAACGACTATTATTTTCTTTCTTTTGTGTTTGAAAGAGAGAACCACAACACAGATATAGGTGTCTGCAAGGTGGAGGATCCTCCTATGAAACATCAGCTTCCCACGATAGACACGCAATTTGGTAAACTTGAAAACAAATAATTAGAGAGATAAACAAGGCAACATGAGTAAACATATTTGAGAATGAATGAATAGATAGAGTACATGCATCCAATGTGATATGAATGCTCTGGGTGGCTGTTTCAGGCAACGTTTATTAGTGCTTGATTACGGTGGTAAAGCCATCATTAGGGACAGCTGTCTTTTTTATTTGGCGTGTGGGGATGAGAGGCTTGTTGAGACTCACATCTCTTAGGCTTGTAATCTTGTGAAGTATCACTCTGTGGGGTTATTTATGGCTTCTTGCCCAGGGATACAAACTCAAAAGGCTCCCACATAAAAAACACCAGATGAGTTCAAGGGGCTGAGGAGAAGAAAAGGACTTTCTGGAGATGAGGGTCAGTGAATGGATCTTGGTACTTTGCAGTTGTATAAGACTTGCACCATCAAATGACAAATCAGAGGGATGCAATTTATCTAATGGCTTGTCTTTCAGTGCATTCAGTTGTGAAATATACAATCAACCACAAAATGAAACATGCCCCTCCCCATTTTCCTTATTGGATGGAAATTAAGAGGTTGGTACTGCATAAAACAAATTGGCACAACTTTGCCACAACGTCAATTACAGAGTTTCACGTGACTTCACATGAGTCAATGTCATTCAATAAAGTTAGATAACTCAATTCTCTCAAGTTCATGGTGAGGCTTTATTCTAAGCCGATCCCAGAAGAGAGTTCCAGAGCAGTTTATGGCTAATTGCAGAGTCGTCCCTTCACTTCACTTCCTTAGCACCGAAATATGCAAATGACCACACAATCACAATATTGCAGGATAAGATAAATCCATGAATGATCATTGAGGCCCCTAATCAACATCCCCTCACAGATAGATTTACTCTGGCTCCTTTAATTACAGCCTCTATCACTTTAATGAGCATCTCACCACTACATAAATAAACACGACAAAGTGAATACAATACACATTAGTTTCCCTCTCAGCAGCAGTCAGATATAGGAAGAGAAGACCCCACTGGTGAATGGGTTGTTATGGTACACCTGTGGAGACACCAATGACATCATTAGCAGAATATGGGCCAGCGCTGATCAAATCAAAGTTTATTGGTCGTGTATACAGACTTGCAGATGTTATCGCAGGTGCAGCAAAAGGCATATGGTTCTAGCTCCAACAGTGCCGTAATATCTAGCAACACAATAGCCAAAAAGTACAAATAAAAATAATAAAGAAAGACATGAGCAATGTCAGAGTCTGGAATATATAAATGGTGTGTATAGACAGTATATTAATAGAAAAAGTGTGTACAGCAGTAGTTATATAGGATGAGCCATGACTAGAATACAGTATTATTGTGGGGGCGAATCAATTCGCAAATCAACTTGATTGAAGGTACACAACACATGACGGCTCTCGTCATGAGCCGTCAAGCCATTACCAAGAACCACATACCAGATTTTTAAAAGTGCCTATTTCTCACCTAAAACATAAAACAGTATGTTAACATGATTAAAGTGACCAGTGTTCAATGACTCTATGTACATAGGGCAGCAGTCTCTAAGGTTCAGGGCAGTGTACCGGGCAGAGGCCGACAAGTGATGACTGTTAAAGTGTTTTTCAGTCTCTCAGTCCCAGCTGTGATGCACCTGTACTGTCTCTGCCTTCTAGATGGTAGTGGGGTGAACACCCACCATGCTTTGGAGAGCCCTGCGGTTGCGGGCGGCACAGTTGCCGTACCAGGCGGTGAGACATGCAGCTCGACAGAATGCTCTCAATGATTGATGAGAACTTACACATAGCTGAACTTACCCACAAAGAATTATTCATATATGAACAGTACAAGTTCTGTTCTTTCCGTTCTTACACAATGACCTTGCTGATCTCCTACAAATGAGATGAAAATACACTCAAGGACATGAAAACTTACGGAAGAGCTGGGAAAACAAAAGATGACCGTGATACTTAAGTTCTAAAACAGTTACAGTATTTAAAAGGGAATAAAATAACGACCTCAAAGAGGTGGTTTCAATGTACTAATAGGTACACTATGTATACCAAACATTAGGAACACCTTCCTAATATTGAGTTGAACCCCCCGTTTTGCCCTCAGAACAGCCTCAATTCATCGGGGTATGGACTGTACAAGATGTTGAAAGGGTTCCACAGGGATGCTGGTCCATGTTGACTCCAATGTTTCCCACAGTTGTGTCAAGTTGGCTGTAAGTCCTTTGGGTGGTGGACCATTCTTGATACACACAGGAAATTGTTGAGTGTGAAAACCCCAGCAGCGTTGCAGTTCTTGACACAAACTGGTGCATCTGGCACCTACTACCACTTAAATCCTTCGTATTGCCCATTCACCCTATGATTGGCACATGCACACAATCAATGTCTCAATTGTCTCAAGACTTAAAAATCCTCCTATATCCTGTCTCCTCTCCTTCATCTACACTGATTGAAGTAGATTTAACAAGTGACGTCAATAAGGATCATAGCTTTCACCTGGATTCACCTGATCAGTCTGTCATGTAAAAAGTAGTTTTTTAAAACGTTTTGTACGTCTACGAAACTGAAGAGAGCAGGAAAGAATGTCCAGATTACGCTGTTGATCTATTCTGTCACTGTATTATACAATAGCTTTCAATCAATCAATAACGTGAGCGATTGCAATCATCATATACAACACCACAAAATCAGACTCCCCTGTAATACAATAACTACAGTGAAGCCACCGGGAGACTCATTCAGTTGATTGGAAAGTAGCATACTCCTAATAGTGTCTGATGACCTGATAATACAAATTGAGGTTATAAAACGCTTGTGTGAAAATAAACAACAGTCTTATCTCTGTACAAATGGGATTACCTGCTTTGCATTACAAAACAACAACACATAAATGAAATTCCCTAAGTGTACAGTATACAAACCACCCTGAATGATGCTGCCTGCCTGGGTGGGTTGTGTGGGACAGCTTTGGTTACCTCTCTGATTTATTAGTTGTTTAATAAATGAAAAGGAGCCCCCCTGCTGCTCAGTCAGACACACTGTGCCTGAGGTGATGGACTTCAGGGGGGTAGGTTGGTGGGGCATGGTGGCTAGGGGTTGTATATGAGTGAATATTCAATGCACGTTAGTGCAGCTTTTATGGCATGATCGCTCGTTTTAATTGCCCTTGCTGGTGCTGAAGACCCTGGGGCCTGGGAGATTTCCCCCTGACTTTTATTTAATGTCCCATTAGAGATAATGAACCTCTCTCTCTTTCTCTCTCTCTCTCTCTCTCTCTCTCTCTCTCTCTCTCTCTCTCTCTCTCTCTCTCTCTCTCTCTCTCTCTCTCACACACACACACACACACCCATATACCTGCACACACACATACACACAGAAGGTTCTAGGAGCATGTGCCTTTTGGAGTACTGTGCTACTGACCAAGAGAGACTCTGTAGTGTGTGAATTATCTCACATGATGATTTGAAGGTAGTTCTACTAAAGCCTCCATCATAGCCTCGGTCCCTGATCATCTAGCCTTATAGCTGTGATCAGTGAGGGAAGCGATTCAGTCACTTGACTATTCACCAACACATACATGCAGAAGAGAAGCCTTATTGCTGTGATCAGTGTGGAAAGAGTTTTTCTTAATGGTAGCATTTCCTTTAGGCTGCAGCTACCAGTGCTTCTACAGTAATAAAGCTCAGTTTCATTAGAAGCATCATCCCACGAAAACAATGTATTTCTCATGAACAACCATGCAGAGATTTGAAAGCTTATGGAATATGTGTCCAGTGTTTTAATGAAAATCGGTTGTTGTTTATCAACTGACCACTTCTCCAACGAAAGACGGTTAACAACCCAATCAATTCAAAAGTAATGTATAATATAAAACATCAGGCAACAGACTTTAAAACTTAATTATTGGGATTGGTACTGTATATTCTAAAATATTTTAGCTGTCAAAAGTTTGGACACCTACTCATTCAATGGTTTTTCTTTATTTGTACTATTTTCTACAAAGTGAAGACATCAAAACTATGAAATAACACATATGGAATCATGTAGTAACCAAAAAAAGTGTTAAACAAATCTAAATCTATTTTACATATGAGATTCTTCAAAGTAGCCACCCTTTGCCTTGATGACAGCTTTACACACTTGGCATTCTCTCAACCAGCTTCACCTAGAATGCTTTTCCAATGGTCTTGAAGGAGTTCCCACATGCTGAGCACTTGTTGGCTGCTTTTCCTTCACTCTGTGTTCCAACTCATCCCAAATCATCTCAATTGGGTTGAGGTTGGGTGATTGTGGAGGCCAGATCACCTGATGCAATATGCCATCGCTCTCCTTCTTGGTAAAATAGCCCTTACACAGCCTGGAGGTATGTTGGGTCATTGTCCTGTTGAAAAAAAAATGTACTGTGCATATGAACCATGCTAATAATATGTATTTTGGAAGGTTACTTTTTATAAAATGTGTAAATAATGGTAGCATGCTAATTGCTAAGGACTAGCTAGCTTAGTGTAATACAATAGTTAGCCTTCCATTTCATGCTAACTAGCTATTTTTAACTTCTGTTATTGTTAGCTGTCCACTGGTTTTTGTTACATTTAATACACCTGTCTAAAAGGGATTTTAATGTATTTGAAAACAACAAAAACATTTACTTTTCTACAAAGAGATTATTTTTAATTAGTGCTGTCAAGAATTAAACAGTTAACTCAAGTGAACTTTTTGTAATTTTATTGCACCAATTTCTTTTACACTGAAAACATCCAAAATACATAATCTATACAGCTAAAAACAACAATGCGATGTCAAAACAAACGGGCATTGAGGTTAAAGAAAGTGTGTTTTATCAATTTACCGAAATTTGCTAACTCTTACTTTGGACAAAATCAAAACGTCAATATTAAAATTGAGTATTTGCAATTAATCAGGATTAATCACAGCAAATCCTGTGATTAACTTGTTAAAAATGTTGTGTTGACAGCCCTGTTTGGAATTGAACAGTCAATATTCTGAGTTTGAGAGAAATTGATAAAACATAAACAGTACCTTGGAAGAGAAACCCAGTGTCGTCCCTCTTGGTTTAATGGTCAAAACATTGGCTTAGATCAGGTTAGACTCCTGCGGGTTACAAAAGCACACGTGAAACTTGTAGGGAATGTTGGGAAACCACGTGTCATGTGCAACTTCACACATGTCCGAAAATCACGTCGGACTCATTTTTTATTATAAAGGAATGTCACATATATAAAGGAATGTCACATATTTCACGGGATTTGTTCAAATGTGTGTTCATACATGTCACAAAAGCTCTCCTTTTTTTGTAAGGGTGCGCGCGCACACGCACACACACACACACACACACACACACACACACACACACACACACACACACACACATATAGGGAATGAGCTGTTCCTCCATGGTTAAGGGACCAGATTAAAATGGCACAAAGTCCCATAAAGAGAGATCGATAGCAATCTCAGTGGAGATCACCCAGGAAAAGATCGCTTTTGCTTGACTCCTGATCGCAGCAGAGAAATCCTAGTCGTTTCTGATTGTGCTGATTTGACTCAGACCTAACTGGTGCAGTGGTTTCATTTAATAACAGGGCTATTCATCAACTATGCACACTGCAAAGTGGGCTCTGTGCGGAAAGGGAAGGGCTCATTAAGATGCATGCTAAATGCCACTCCATCTCATCACCAGTGTTTCTTTGAGCAGGAGACTTGCTCTATTACTAATGTCCAGGTAATCAAACATAACAGCCAAGGGTTTCCCTTTCACACTTATTTTGGGGCACACGCTGACAAGGGTTATAGATGGTGAACAATAACACTATTTAATGGAGCTAGTGACAATCAAAAGGCCATGTATACGTACTGGACTCTGCTGTACAGGACAGAGCTAAAGGTAAGCTTTAATAAAGTCAGACAAATAAAGATTTGAAGACAGTGAACATGTCCTCAGGGGAGTGATTTAATGATGTCATCACTAAAGTGTGTCAATTGGTGAGGTTCTATTCAAAGTCTGTAATGTAATTCAGGAACAGATTGTATCAATGAGAGACTTATTCACCCTTGCCATGTACACAAAGGTAAGCAGTATTTTTTATAGCTTCATAAGATGTCTTTCCCATGGTTCAGGAAATAATATCACATCCCTTATTTGCTGTATATCTCCGGGAGTTCTACCATTCTGAAAGACATACAGTGCATTCGGAAAGTTTTCAGACCCCTTGACTTTTTCCACATTTTGTTACGGTACAGCCTGGTTCTAAAATGGATTAAATCTAAACACAATACCCCATAATGACAAGGCAAAAACAGGTTTTTCAAATATTATAAGTATTCAGACCCTTTACTCAGTGCTAAAGGTGCTTCAACAAAGTAATGATTACAGCCTCGAGTCTTCTTGGGTTTGACGCCACAAGCTTGTACATCTGATATGGAGAGTTTCTCCCATTCTTCTCTCAAGCTCTGTTAGGTTGGATGAGGAGCGTCGCTGCACAGCTATTTTCAGGTCTCTCCGAAGATGTATGATCGTGTTCAAGTCCGGGCTCTGGCTGGGCCACTCAAGGACATTCAGAGACTTGTCCAGAAGCCAATCCTGCCTTGTCTTGACTGTGTGCTTAGGGTTGTTGTCCTGTTGGAAGGTGAACCTTCGCCCCAGTCTGAGGTCCTGAGCGCTCTGGAACAGGTTTTCATCAAGGATCGCTCTGTACTTTGCTCCGTTCATCTTTCCCTTGATCCTAACAAGTCTCCATGCCGCTGAAAAACATACCCACAGCATGATGCTGCCACCACCATGTTTCACCGTAGGGATGGTGCCAGGTTTCCTCCAGATGTGACGCTTGGCATACAGGCCAAAGAGTTCAATCTTGGTTTCATCAGACCAGATAATCTGGTTTCTCATATTCTGAGAGACCTTTATGTGCCTTTTGGCAAACTCCAAGTGGGCTGTCATGTGTCTTTTACTGAGGAGTGGCTTCCGTCTGGCTACTCTACCATAAAGGCCTGATTGGTGGAGTGCTGCAAAGATGGTTGTCCTTCTGGAAGGTTCTCCCATCTTCACAGAGGAACTCTGGAGCTCTGTCAGAGTGGCCATCAAATTCTTGGTCACTTTCATGACCAAGGCCCTTCTCTGCCGATTGCTCAGTTTTGCCAAGTTGCCTGCTCTCGGAAGAGTCTTGGTGGTTCCAAACTTTTCCCATTTAAGAATGCTGCTGTGTTGGTACCCTTCCCTAGATCTGCGCCCCGACACAATCCTGTGTTGGAGCTATACTGACAATTCCTTCAACCTCATTGCTTGTTTTTTTTCTCTGATATGCACTGTCAACTGTGGGACTTTAGATAGACAGGTGTGTGCTTTTCAAATCATGTCCAATCAATTGAATTTACCCCATGTGGACCCATAACAAAGGGTCTGAAAACTTAGGTAAATAAGGTATTTGTTTTTATTTTTCATAAATTTGCTAACATTTCAAAAAAACTGTGTTCCATCATAACACTACTACTGCTCTGAGTGAAATGAGTGCAGAGAAAGCATACAACACGTTATCAAGCTGGGGCTGAGAACATTACTTGAATCTGAACACTGATTCCACTCTCAATCTCCTGTTGTTCAAAATCTGCTGAAACTCCTTCTGGCACACACACGTTATCCTATGCACGTCTCGGATCATTATGTAACTGCTGGTGGAGGAGAGTGGGACCATCTTGTGGGAGGAGAGATGGATATATCATTCACCTAAAAACAGATCATGTGGGGGGATGTGATCTGCATCTTCCACATTCTATTTTTTTTGAGAGAGAGCTTTTTTTATTTCGTAAATTGACTTTTTCTCACACTTTATTGAACCTTTATTTAACTAGGCAAGTCAGTTAAGAACATATTCTTATTTACAATGATGGCCTACCCCGGCCAAACCCGGACGACGCTGTGCTCCGCCCTATGCGACTTCCAATTACAGCCGGATGTGATGCAGCCTGACTGTGAATATCTAGCCACTTGAAAGAGAATATAGGTTGAATTAAAGTGGCCCCTCATTATTAAAAAACACTTTGTTTCAGTATCATAGTTCTCATCAGGGTACTTTCGGGTAAATAGACAAAGAAAGGTTTTAATGCTACAGTATGTTTCCTACAGACTGATGGGAAGGAAGACACAGGAATGTTTTATTTTGAATGGAATGAATTACACTCAAGCTCACCAAATATAATCCATAAAGATATTGTTAAATTGACAAATGGAGGGTACTATTATCATAGTCTAGTCTCCATGTCTTCCATATGGTAACTATATATTACTATCCCCTTAGGCCCCTCATTGCCCAATGACCTTACCCTGGCTCTGAGTGGGATTTCAGAAAGCAGGGCTGGCATCGTGGAGGAAAAGAGTGTTGATTAACACAGTTATAGAATCACAACCGGTGGCTTGAGGCACATCTGGACTCACAGAATGATCCCCCTTTCAGCACCGTAAGGCCGAAACTAAATGAGTGAATCATCCCCGGGTCTGTGGCCACGATCGAGTGGAGATTAGCAGCAAATTTGTCATCCAATCTTCATAACTTAATTACAGATGCACATAGGAATCATCAATGCTAATTAGAGATAGATACCTAGGGGCCGAATTTGATCTTTAAATTAGAAAATTAAGAGCATGATTTAGCTGGATGGTGCAAATCAATACTCCAGTCACTTCTGTGGTGGGGACTGGAGAGTAGCTGCAATGTTCAGTAAGGCCAATTTGACAATAACTGCAGGTGAGGCTAAGCATGCTCATTTTAATCAGAATGTAATTTTTTATAACATTGCTAATGGCTTCCCCCGTGGTATGAAGAAAACAGATGAATTAGTGAATGAAGTGTGTGTGTGTGCCTACATTGCAGAGGCATTTCATAAATTTACCCAACCTTGAAAATGTGCAATAATGTATGATTTATATTGCCAGTATTATGGTGAAACATTGAAAAGAAAAAGTTTAAAATTCAATGAAACTTACCTTGATCTAAGGCTGTAGCACAATATATAGATTCCCAGGAATTGATGCAAAATGAGACCATACGCATTATAAATGAGAAATTATCATCTTGGCTACTTAAACAGCCACCGCTATCCAATGCCAACCCCCCAAACACACAAAGCTGCACCTCCCAGCCCCCTCGAAAAATAAAATAAAAAAATCCACCACCACCACCAGTGATTCCATGATGGTGTGGCCATCTGCCCCAGCTACAAATGGAGTGTGAGTTCTCTTTGACCGCAAGCAAGATGCTCAGTCTAATGGGGGCCTGGCATCTGCATTCATCTCCACTGCCAGAACTCGTTAGGAAAACCGCCTGCAACATCACATGGACATAGAGGCTTCGCCTGTGATCTCTATCACTATGGACATACAGTACAGCTTGCCCCCACATTCAGCATCTGCATCTTGGACAGAACATATGGGTCATGTGATATGTGTGTGTTCCTTTTCATAGTTTAGCAATTCTAAAATGGAATACATATAGAGCAAATAGAGCAAATCACCTCAATTGACCTTACCAACGTAGATATCTGCCACTGTTTTGTAAATTCAATGTTATGATATCTTGAGCCTTGGAACCACATAATCAAGTGTTATTATGATCATGTTTATTCTAAACAACTACTGCTGAAAAATGTAGCAATTAATTGAATCTAAATACCTTGAAGGATAAATATATCCACTTCCCCTAGCTGTTACTCTGCATTATGGCTTAAGAATGGTATGTGTCATTTGCCCGGGTTTATTAATGAGAAGAAGATGGCGTTTGGTAAACAGTGTGAAAAATTATTCCCACAGCTATACCTTAATTACTAGGCAGAGGTACCTAGGATGAATAATTCAGTCATTTTAGCATTGCTTTGCTGAACACACACACACACACGCACACATACACACACGCACGCGCAAGCACACACACACACACACACACACACACACACACACTTGTCGATTGCTTGATGATAATTGGAAGAATGCAATGGCAGAGACTTGCACCCCATTGGTTAGCAGATTACCTGAAATTGCTGTACTGCCTAAAATAATGAGATATTCGTATGAGGCAAATGTACTGTGATAATGTCAATTTGACACAGCCTGTTTGTATTATTAGATCCAGGGTCTCTGTGAATATCAATCCTCTTTAATTGTTATTAGGTTTGTAATGCTAATAGCACAGGACAGAAACTCATTTACATAAAAATACACTCACTGTGATCGGTGAGTATTTTTTTTTTGGCAAGGTTGGATAGGTTTAATTTTCAACCTACCAGACAGCTGTCAGGATGGATAAAAATGACTTGAAGTGTAAAGTAAAATATTTATTTTTGTATGTCTTAAATTTTAAATGTATTAATTGCATTATATTAAAAGTTGTACTATTACAAACCGATGAATAATATGGAATCTTACAGAATTAGCACATCCTGGAGGGGTTCAGGATCCAAACAATCTCGATTAAGTTTTAAATTGAAACAGATAACCAGCATTCTAAATCAAAACTACACTGGAAAATCATGCATTGGATTTCCAGTCGTAATGTGCTATATGGTATCTCATGAATCCCCTACATAATGACCCCTTTCCTCTGAGTCGTGCCTGGGTTTAATATCCCACTGTCTAATGGAAGCATAATTTCCTCATTCCCTTCCCATCTGCACACACTTGAGGAGAAATCTGACAGTGAAATCACCAACAGGTAGTGAGAGTGGGAGGGACACACATAGTTGTTGGTGGAAGCACAGCCCTTGGTAGTGTTAGCTTCTAAATAACAGGGTAAAAACTGACGGACAACTATACAAAGCTCAAACAAAATGTATTCACGCAATGGGTCAGACAGCTGAACAGACAAAGACGTGTTCCCACCAGCACAAGTATATATACCCCAATTTAGGTGAAGTCTCCTCCTTCCTTCTATACATTACATCTTTATTGCTAGGCAGGAAGTTAAGTGATGTTGGTAATAAACATTTATTTTTCCCTTAATGTGACCTAATCCAACCTCGGCCCCCATTCCTCACTACTCCACAGATCTCCACCCTTCTCAGTGACCGTAACCTTGTGATTGCCTTTCCGTTACTCAGTAATATTCCAAGCCCCTGGCTCATACCCAACCTTAATTGACTCCACCACATCCATTCCTCCTACAGACCCCCATTAACTTCTGTTGTAGCAACCAGAGTGTGGCCCTTCTCCTTTCCATAGGATACCTGATGTCTAACAATAACATGTTCTGCCAGAATGTAAACGTTCAAGTTTATAAGTCAGAACCCATCAGTAGTCAGTAACAATAGAACATATTTTCATTCCTTCCCTGACCAGCATCCACTTAAAAATGATGGGTCATTGAATAGAATGGAGTTCCATTCTTCTAACTGTGGGAATTTAACCTAAGATCAGGACAGGAATAACACAAGCAAGACAGTAGGGTCACCAAGGAACAACATTTTAAGGGCATGCTCAGATTAAACTGTGCATCTCTCAGTCCACTGCGTTTCACAGACTTCACTCAGGCTCTCACAGACTACCATTAACGCCACCAAAGCTCAGGTCCCCTTCGGTTGTTGGCATGGCAACACTCGCCATCATCATCCTTTCCAAAGGATTCGTGTGTGTGTGTGTGTCCAGGAGTTGAACAAATGCTCACTCAAGAAACTGACAGAAAACTCCACATAGTTACAAAATCGTATTCTTCTAACACATGCTGGAGAGAAACCCTGAAGGGGGGTGGTGGATGATAGTACCTGTGTCTAGAGAAACTGGCTATTTCAATTCTGGCAAAAGTCCTCTCAGGTGTGATGGACTACATTCAGTCCCTCTGGCTCTGGAGAAGAGCTTTATGTGGACCCCACGCTGACAGCTCAAACACTCTCACACTGCTCTCATCGCTTTCCATCCAACACTGGGCCTGCTTTCACCTGGGGAGCCAACACATTAGGCTTCCACGTCATTAGCACCCTTTACAGAATTATGCCCTGCGAGGATAAGAAGGGGGAGGGAAAGCTGCCAACCTGCTCCCATCTGCTTCCTAACAATACCAGGCCATTTCAGTCACACACTTTATTAGGCTGTGGGCAGTTGAGTGTTAGAAACACCACAAATTACACCCCAAAAAGATGTTAGAGCAGAACAGGTACTTTTGGTAGATTAAGCCTGGCTATATTTAATGGAAAGATGTATTTTTTGCAGAGGGCACTTGTGCTTTGAGTCGGACATGAGTGCCTCTGGAAGGGGTTTCATTTGCTGAACGGCTAAGAGGAGAGAGGGAGGAAGGGGATGATGGCTACCTTGTATGAGAGTGGCTAATTTGACAGTCAGTCCATTTCCCACTTGGGCTGGGGCTCAGCATGGTCCTAAAGTCCTGGTCCTAGAGTCCTGTTCCTAGGAGACCAATGCTCACAAATGCACTCTGGTTTATACATGTGGGAAATGGTTGGTCTTTTTGCCAACTTTTATCCAAGCCATGTTGCAGTGTGAGAGAGTGTTAACTGTAATGGAAGCTGTAGGTACAGAAAAGTTTCCAAAAGTGAGACAGCATTCACTAAAACACCTAACAACTTCAACACTTTGATACAATTGCCTGGCATTAACATGGCTTCAAGCTGATTAGGCTGGGAGTTCAATAAGGGTCTGCAGCCTCATACTAGCCTGGTAATCCATTCAAATTAAGCCAATGGACCCCATCTCACAGAGGTTAAGGCCCAAGTAATTAACACAACACTCTGTTATCACGCCTACAGTCCTGCATTGACTTTCCCTCAACTGCTAATGCGAATAATGATAAGATGTCTGGAGAAAGGTGTGCAAAGTGCAAGCACCACAATTATTTCTGCATTAATTTCTCTGAACATACAGCGCTTGTTGTGATTTATGGGAATTGACAGCCCATCATTAAAATACACTCATAAGCCATGTGTTGGCAATCACCTTAAAAGTGTCAGAGATAGATTTTTTTTTTATTAAAGTGAGAGCTTATGCACACAATTTGAACACGCATCAAACCCATTTCACATAGTTCATGCTCAGAGATGGACTGACACATACAGTGCCTTCAGAAAGTATTCATATCCCTTGACTTTTTCAACATTTTTCAAAGTGGTATTCAAATGGATTTAATTGTCTTTTTTTTGTCAACGATCTACACAAAATACACTGTAAAGTCAAAGTGGAAGAACAATTGTAACATTAGTTTAAAAAATAATAATGCAATTAATAAAAATTAATTAAAAACACTGATATATCTTGATTACATACTGTAAGTATTCAACTCCCTGAGTAAGTATTCAACCCCCTTCAACCCCCAATACATGTTAAAATCACGTTTGGCAGAGATTATAGCTGTGAATCTCTCAAGGTAAATCAAACCGCGCCGCTTACACCCGCCCGCTTAACCCATAAGCCAGCCACACCAATGTGTCGAAGGAAACACTGTTTCAACTGGCGACCAAAGTCAGCCTGCAGGCACCCGGCCTGCCACAAGGATTGGCTAGAGCGTGATGAGCCAAGTAAAACCCCCCCGGCCAAACCCTCCCCTCATGAGGCTGGGACAATTGTGCGCTGCCACATGGGACTCTGGGTCACGGACGGTTGTGACACAGCCTGCGATCGAACCCGGGTGACTCCTCAAGCACTGAACATTTGGACTAAATGTAATACACTATAAGTAAATGTGTCCAAATGCTTATGGCACCTTCAAATGATGGGACTATACACATAAAGTGCATTCATTTCTAAATGGTAAAACAGACAGTAGAGTAGAGGCTCCTCAGAACAGGAAAGGGAGGACCTCTGTCCTCTGGTTGTCTTGCTTGCTAATGTTACATGACTGACCTCTGCATTCATCCATGCATGCTGGCAAGATAGCCAATGGAATGCCAATCCCTGAGTCAGGGATATCTAGCTAGCTCGCGCACACAGTGGCAGGCAGCTTGTGGTCATTTGGTCATTTGGTGTTCAAAGAAGACAGCTGAAAAATAATGAGACAATAACTGGAACAATAACTGGAACTAGCTAATGTTACCTAGCTACTGTTTTTGCATACATGTATGCTGCACAGTGCTAGTGGAACATTGGAAAAGGTAAAATACAGTGAGAGTGTAGTTGTCGCTATTTTAATCAATGAAACAGATTAGCTCTTTATCAAACATTGCAATTAGAGATAGCTGGCTATATTTGTTGAAAAAAATACATACAAATATGGGCCTCTGGCTAGCATACAGGTCAGCTGCAATCAAGGCAATCTACAAAATAGCTTCCAATACTCTACTCAGCAAACTGGATGCAGTCTATCACAGTGCCATCCATTTTGTCACCAAAGCCCCATATACCACCCACCACTGCGACCTGTATGCTCTAGTCGGCTGGCCCTCGCTACATATTCATCGCCAGACCCACTGACTCCAGGTCATCTATAAGTCTATGCTAGGTAAAGCTCCGCCTTATGTCAGCTTACTGGTCACGATAACAACACCCACCTGTAGCACGCGCTCCAGCAGGTATATCTCACTGGTCATCCCCAAAGCCAACACCTCTTTTGGCCGCCTTTCCTTCCAGTTCTCTGCTGCCAGTGACTGGAACGAATTGCAAAATCTCTGAAGCTGAAGACTTATGTTTCCCTCACTAACTTTAAACATCAGCTATCTGAGCAGCTGCACATAGTCCATCTGTAAATAGTCCACCCAATCTACCTACCTCATCCCCATATTATTTGTATTTACTGTTGCTCTTTTGCACACCAGTATCTCTACTTGCACATCATCATCTGCTCATGTATCACTCTAGTGTTAATCTGCTAAATTGTAATAACTTTGCTACTATGGCCTATTTATTGCCTTACCTCCTCATGCCATTTGCACACACTGTATATAGACGTTAATTTTTTTCTATTGTGTTATTGACTGTACGCTTGTTTATTCCATGTGTAACTCTGTGTTGTTGTTTGTGTCGCACTGCTTTGCTTTATCATGGTCAGGTCGCAGTTGTAAATGAGAACTTGTTCTCAACTAGCTTACCTGGTTAAATAAAGGTTAAATAAAAATAAAATAATAAATAAAAGGTAGAGTAGCTTTGTAGCTAGCTAGCATATCCTCCATGTACAAAGCAAACTAGCTGTCTAGCTACCAACCTAGAAAAATGGAAGCTTAATAACAAGAGAGTAGTGTTAATGATTTCATAGAAATGTTATAAAACTGAGTATATTCATTATTAATTAGATATTCTAGCTAGTATGGTGGTGGTCTGCATATGGTTTACTGTGCATTTTTGAGTCCAGCTTTCAGATGTTCACTACCAGAACGGCTTTGTTTATAAGCATTCTGATCAGGTCTATAGAAAACCTAGGAGGCTCATGGTTCTCACCCCTTCCAAAGCCTGACACAATAATTATAACGACTTCCGGAGGACATCCTCCAATCTATCAGCTCCGGCAATACAAACTGATATGTTGTCCATGCAATCAAAGGACCAGAGAATGAATCTAGTACCAGAAGCATAATCTACAGCTAGCTAGCACTGCAGTGCATTAAGTGTTGTAAGTAGTTGACTAAAAAATAGAGGACAATAGTTGAACAGTTTTGAATTAAGTAAAAGCAGCAGAGAAAGGAGAGAGAGCTAGCTATTTTTCATTCAATTTTTTCTTCTTAGCTTACCTTATAGGTACTTAGCTACCTAATTCAGCCTACTCAACAACCTGAGTCAAAGAGAGACGAATGCTATTTATGTTAGCTAGTTGACTAAGTCTATCCAACATTGCAACTCCTCCATGTCTAGCTGTATTAATGTATTGCCACGGGGCCTGCCAGTGTAACTACTTACTGTACACTGTACTGCGTGTTTGTACACATGGATTGTATTATGGCTTTACTAATGCGCTAGTTCACGGACAGCTGTTGTGTTGTGCACTGAAGTCCACAAACAAAGGGGAAAGGTGAGAGGTGGAGAGCACTTAGATCCGAGAAGGAATTATACAATGAGCATAGTGATGATACTGTATGTGGCTGTTATGAAAGTGTGTGCAGGTGATCAGGGGTGTATTAATTCCAAAACATTACAAAACGTTTCTTCAAAAAGCATAGGCGTCCCGCTAGCGGGACAACTTCCGGTGAGATTGGAGGGCGCGCAATTTAAATAAATAATCATAAAAATTATGGATATTAAACATTTAGGTACATATAAGTGTCTTATATCGTTTGAAAGCTTAAATTCTTGTTAACCTCTTGGATCTCTAGGGGCGCTATTTCATTTTTGGATAAAAAACGTTCCCGTTTTAAGCGCAATATTTTGTCACGAAAATATGCTCGACTATGCGTATTCTTGACATTTTTTGAAAGAAAACACTCTGAAGTTTCAGAATCTGCAAAGATATTGTCTGTAAGTGCCCCAGAACTCATTCTACAGGCGAAACCAAGATGATGCGTCAAGCAGGAAATGAGCAGAATCTCTGAAGCTCTGTTTTCCATTGTCTCCTTATATGGCTGTGATTGCGCAAGGAATGAGCCTACACTTTCTGTCGTTCCCCCAAGGTGTTAGCAGCATTGTGGCGTATTTGTAGGCATATCATTGGAAGATTGACCATAAGAGACTACATTTTCCAAGTGTCCGCCTGGTGTCCTGCGTGGAATTCGGTGCGCAGACGCCAGCTGCTTGTACTTTTCCATTTGATTGAGGGGAGAAACCATGCTTCCACGAACGATATATCATTGAAGAGATATGTGAAAAACACCTTGAGGATTGATTCTAAACAACGTTTGCCATGTTTTCAGTCGATATTATGGAGTTAATTTGGAAAAAAGTTCGCGTTTTGAGGACTGAATTTTCGTTTTTTTTTTGGTAGCCAAATGTGATGTAGAAAACGGAGCTATTTCGAATTCACAAAGAATCTTTTTTGGAAAAACTGAGCATCTGCTATCTAACTGAGAGTCTCCTCATTGAAAACATCCGAAGTTCTTCAAAGGTAAATTATTTTATTTGAAGGCTTTTATGTTTTTGTTGAAATCTTGCGTGCTGGATGCTAACGCTAATGCTAACGCTAAATGCTACGCTAGCTAGCCACTTTTACACAAATGATTGTTTTCCTATGGTTGAGAAGCATATTTTGAAAATCTGAGATGACAGTGTTGTTTACAAAAGGCTAAGCTTGAGAGATGGCATATTTATTTCATTTCATTTGCGATTTTCATGAATAGTTAACGTTGCGTTATGGTAATGAGCTTAGGTCTGTAAATAGAATCCCGATTCCGGGTTTGGTAGACGCAACAGGTTAATCTAACTACACTGTCCAATTTACAGTAGCTATTACAGCGAAAACAGGCCATGCGATTATTTGAGGACGGCACCCCACATCAAAATAATTTTTCCACCTGCACAGGTTTCATAAATTCACAAATAGCGATTAAATAGCGATCCTCTGATTTGTTATCCAAAGGGTCCCAGCTATAACATGTAGTGTAGTTTTGTTAGATAAAATCATTATTTTTATCGCAAAAAGTCAGTTTAGTTGGCGCCATCGATTTGAGTAATCGACTCGTTCAACATGCAGATAAAGGAATCCGAAAATCTACCCTTAAATTTTCAAAATACAAATACACACAAACACAAATACAAAGATCTACTCCTCAGATACCCTAAAATGTATTCAAACTATAATATTTCTTATGGAAAGAAGTATGTTCAATAGGAAACCGATTTTAGCAGGTGCGTCTTGTCTTCATAGCGTGCAAACATGAATTTCCAAGACTGTTTCCCTGTACTAAAACTGATATTTTTGGAAGTTACAAGCCTAAAACCTTTAACATAGACTGCTGACACCCTGTGGAAGCCATAATAATTGCATCCTGGGAGCTAATTTTCATTGAGAAAAAAAGGGACCTAGCCCTACGAAGTTAAATGTAAGCAAACAGAACAAAACGGGGAGGGACCTACCTGAATCTGTCCAATAGATACTGTTATTTGGACTAATGTTTACATCCTGTCATCTTGATTACTCCAAATTTTTCTCTCAACTTTCATTTGTAGGTTAGTTTGGAGCAATCCCATGATGGGTATGGAGCAAATTAGAGTATCATGCAGTAGCCTAAACCTATCAATGTTACATTGAGCTGGGAGAATAGAATATGAACGACAGTCATCCAATTTGCTGTAATAGAAATAAGGCCATGCTCATAAAAAACAAAACTCCTCCCTAATCTTAAACAGTACCGACGGCCACTGAAAACAGATATGTATGAAAATACCCTAAAATATGAGGTGACATTCTGTACTGTCTCCTCATATAAAACATTTGATCTCAAATCCAAAATGTTGGCGTATAGAGCCAAATTAAAAGTTTTAGCTTCACTCTCCAAATCAATACGTCGGGGAGAGTACATCTCCCACACACTTGCTCTGCTGCTCTTTCTTTATCCCTCTTTTCCCTCCTCCCTCCTTTCCTCCCTCCCTCTGCCCATCAGACATACACTGACACCCACAAATAAAATAAGAAAAGATGTTGAACGCTGCCGGGAGGCCACATGATACCAAAGAGCCCTGGTTGTCAGAATCAATATTGGCATGTATGACAAAGACGGAGTGTCTCCAAAGAAAACTGCTATATTGAATATGGTGCTAAAAATGACAAGTGACAACAGAGGCTCTGTCTGGAGCTGACAGACAAGCTAAAGACCAGAGACCTCCATGACAGATGCTCCCCAACATGTCAAGGAAAGAGAGGACGCTGGGGGGCAGGACCACAAGACCCACCAGTAGATTAATTATTTCCTAAATAACAATTGGTTGCCAGAAAAAAGTAAACTCCTGGTTTTCCCCTCTGACATAGCTTTCAGAGAACAAAGACACTCTCTGCTCTTTGTTTCACTGGTCTCTCTCCGTAACATGTGAAAGCACAATTTTCAGAAAGTCAGGAAATCTCTTGGATTAATATTTTTTTTCTCGCAATACTCATTCTAATTCAGTGCAGATAAAAAAATATGCTGCATGCAGGCTTTAAGATAGCTTCTAAGAAAAAGAAAAATTGTTGGCTGGTTCATTGCTTTTTCTGCTATATCTTGGCTGACAAACACAATGATGAGAAATTACCCAAAATTGGAGAAAAAAAACATAGACAACCAAATACAATTGGTTTAGGAAGTGAATACTCATTATCATTCCAAATAAATCATCTGAAAAACAAAATCAATTTGAAACAGAGGGCTACATCATTGGTTATTGTTATCTCCACAGGGTTTTACATGCAATAAGAAGAAACCAAATGAAATATTGGGAAGAATCTATTATGGAACACATCCATTTGGCTTATGCTGCCTGAAGATAAATTACATTTGGCCCACCAAACATGGTCATTACATTTATGTACAACAGGCACGGTCTTTATTGCACATACAGTTCTCTCTGTAATATCGTAGGTGAGAGTTGAAACATGAGGTGTACGATATAGGTTGCATTTAATTATTGTTCTTAATGTGACTCTAGAGGTTGTTTATTGAAGTAAACACACTGAACTGAAGTGAACAGCTGTACATGGAGACAATTAGCTTAGGTTACAAAAATATTTACATATTCTAATTTCCACCATGAGAATATAATTATATATTTTAGAATATTATCTTTAAGCATTTAGCTCAGACATTTGCAGGTGTGCCTTTTAACCAAATTGTTACATCATACAGGCTGATCACTTAGAGGCCTCTATTTAGATCAAATTAGCTATACTGAACAGTTTACTCTTTTTATTTTCTTCTTACAGATAGTCGCAGTGTAACGATAATTAGATTAGATTCACAGTGCTTTGTTACATGCAGATGCTTTTAATTCAGCTCTCCCTGAAAGCTCTTAAACATTTTAGAACTTGTGGACCTTTGAAATGAAATGTCTGCACATATCACTATGGAGTGGCAATTATACTGAAGTACCCTAATGGTCTTCAACTTCAACAAACCCTGATTTCCATTCAATCTCAAATTGTGAGAGAGCTGGCCCGTCAATTTCAGCTTGGAGAGGGGCAATTATCTTAAATAGGCACATTGTAGAAAAACAACCGAAAAAAGGACAATTGTAAAAGTTATCTTTTTTACGCCACATCCGTGCAAAAAACACATATTTGTTCATCATGTGCATGACAAGTTAGTCTTTAAATAATAAGCAGAGTTGGACTGTAAATACTAGAGTACAATAGGATATCCTGTAATAATACACAGAACAGCTTGCAGCAATTTCTTCAGGTCATAAACTGCTCAAATGGGGAACAAAATTAAACCTGGAGCTTAAGCAACTCAAGCAGGTGACACATAGTAATGATAGAATGGGGTGGTGGTATTCACAGAATACCTTCTGAATGCATGATTAATTCCATTTCAAATGAGGTATACATTTGATTGAGCACATAGATGTTACACCAGACACTGTATGGGGGATAATAACATCTTAAGGGTCACCTCAATGTTTAATCCTTTAGGGAATGCACCAATGACTTTAGTAAACATTATGCACGGTAGATTTTACCAATTCATAAACTTGGTCTATTCAGGAGAAAAAGGTCTTTAAGGTCGCTGGCGGTGAAGAAGGATTTTTCTCTCACTAGATGTAAAGATGGAGGTCAGAGAGACGGCACATAGAGAACGTACTTAGTATGCTGATTTATTGGAACCCTCTCCACCAGGCCCTAACAGCCTCTCTGCCTCCCCATTAAGGATTTCAATTCCCGGGAAGAGAGGGGGCCTGCAATATCATGGTAGTTCGGAATCCCTTAAGCTCATGTTATGATGAAGGCAAACTGTCAACCGCTAAATAGAAAAACATGATGGTCTTTCTCTCCAGGAAATGCACCTGCCATTCCATATAGTATGCATGCATATCTCCAAGAAGGCCACAAAACATTATCTGTCACTTTTCGTCTCCGAACACATATCTCTTAAAGAGTAGAAAAATAACTCACTACATTGCATGGTGTTCGGGTCATGGCATAGCGCTAGCAAGGTTTCTGTTCTTTCCCCATCTGTCTCCCTCAAACCACTGGGAAAAAGGGGTTTGAGTACAATCCATGATTACAAGGATTAGATTGGCTTAAAACCAGGGGTGCCCAACCGCTTTACTCTGAAGAGCACCTCTCTTGCAATTTGAAATCTCACTGGATGGCTTGAGAGAGAGAGAGAGAGGGAGAGAGAGAGAGAGAGAGAGAGAGAGAGAGAGAGAGAGAGAGAGAGAGAGAGAGAGAGAGCCTTGGCATCTTTGAATAAGGATTTCACTGTGAGCACAGCCAAGTCAACTGTGAATAATATCATTTAGTGCTGCAGGACAACAGTCTTTGGAGCCCAGCCGAGAGCCCTTCTACGCGAGCACTGCACCGCAAGTCCCTGATGAACTTCAGAAAAACACTGGATAGTCAATGGTGCATTTCAGCTCTTAATTAGAGTAAAGCAAACTCTTCTAATTAGTCTAATTTCCCCTAGATTAAATTATAGCTCTGCCGAGAAATCTCCATCCAAAGAATGTAGAAATTACTTATGTAGTTTCAGCACTGTGTTGACAAATTATTTAAGTCTCTTTTATTTTTTTTTACAGAAGCTGAGCTATTTGTTTACCCTAATGCTGATTCACAGTCCTGTGGTTTGATGTATAATCAAGCCACAGGCTAGCCACAAATTATACCATGAAACCAACTCGTTCCTCTTTATGGTACCTGTCCCTCACATGGACTTAAATACACAAAATTATGGAGGACAGAGCGACCATAAATTGTCTTTCCGGATGTGTCCTGGTGTTTAAGTTTCTGCCTACTGCCTGGCTCTCAGCATGGCATACACTGTCAGCTATATCAGCCTTATTATCAGAGCTCACCTGTTCCCATTGCCATGCCAGACATAATTAGGGCTCAGGGAGAGGTGGAGATTGGGTTGCTGTGCCAAGTAGAGAAAGCAAGGATGTTACTGGCCCATAAAGAGGAAGGAAGTTATAGGAGGAGAGAAATACAGGAAATATAGGTAAGTAGGTGCATTAGTTTTGATGTCTTCACTATTATTCTCAATAGTAAAACTAAAGAAAAAATGTTGAATGAGTAGGTGT
This sequence comes from Oncorhynchus clarkii lewisi, assembly GCF_045791955.1. Taxonomy (NCBI): domain Eukaryota; kingdom Metazoa; phylum Chordata; class Actinopteri; order Salmoniformes; family Salmonidae; genus Oncorhynchus; species Oncorhynchus clarkii. The sequence continues at coordinate 59,358,180 of NC_092163.1, forward strand.
GTCCAAATGTTGCCCTGTACTGTATATACAAAAGTATATACACCCCTTCAAATTAGTGTATACGACTATTTTAGCCACACCCGTTGCTGACAGGTGTATAAAATCGAGCCATGCAATCTCAAAAGACAAACATTGGCAGTACAATGGCCTTACTGAAGAGCTCAGTGACATTCAACGAGGTACCACCTTGCCAACAATTCAGTTCAGCAAATTTCTGCTCTGCTAGAGCTGTCCCGGTCAACTGTAAGTGCTGTTACTGTGAGGTGGAAACGTCTAGGTGCAACAACAGCTCAGCCGTGAAGTGGTAGGCCACCTAATCTCACAGAACGGGACCATTGAGTGCTGAAGAGTGGAAAAAACATCTGTCCTTGTTTGCAACACTTACTACCGAGTTCCAAACTGCTTCTGGAAGCAATCTCAGGACAATAACTGTTCATCCCGAGCTTCATGAAATCGGTTTACATGGCCCAAGCAGCCGCACACAAGCCTAAGATCACCATGTGCTTTGCCTAGCATTGGCTGGGGTAGTGTAAAGCTCGCCGCCATCGACTCTGGAGCAGTGGAAACGCGTTCTCTGGAGTGATGAATCACACTTCACCATCTGGCAGTCTGACGGACAAATCTGGGTTTGGCGGTTGCCAGGAAAACTCTACCTGCCCCAATGCATAGCGTCAACTGTAAGGTTTGGTGGAGAATGAATAATGGTCTAGTGCTGTTTTTCATGGTTCGGGCTAGGCCCCTTAGTTCCAGTGAAGGGAAATCTTAACTCCACAGTATACAATAACATTCTAGACGATTATTTGCTTCCAACTTTGTGGCAACAGTTTGGGGAAGGCACTTTCCTGTTTCATTATGACAATGCCCCCGTGCACAAAACAAGGTCCATACAGAAATGGTTTGTCGAGATCGGTGTGAAAGAACTTGACTGGCCTGCACAGAGCCCTGACCTCAACCCCATCGAACACCTTTGGGATAAATTGGAATGCTGACTATGAGCCAGGCCTAATTGCCAGACATCAATGCCCGACCTCACTAATGCTCTTGTGACTGAATGGAAGCACGTCCCCGCAACAATGTTCCACCATCTAGTGGAGAGCCTTCCCGGAAGTGGAGTCTGTTATAGCAGCGAAGGGGGGACCAACTCCATATTAATGTTCATGATTTTGGAATGAGATGGTCATGTAGTGTAAGTAGGTAGGTAGGTAGTAGGTAGGTTGCCATGCTGTTATTTTTAACCAAGACTGATTCTGAGGAGTTGGTGGTGGAATTTGAAATGAAAGGACAAATTAATTTAAACTATGCATCAAAATAGTCTATGTAGGCCCACAGTATACATCTTGGGATCTTAGTATACTGACAGCCAACATTGTTAGTGACAAAACAACAACAGTATAATACATTACTGAAAAACAATGACCTCTAAATCAAACCTAGAGGGAAAACATCAACACAACTTCATGCATCCAGGTAATGAGGCAATGCATTGGGATAATAACCTGTATTCCATCTTTCCAAACTAGTTGGGGTAGAATAGTCGGAATAGTCGGGATAGAAGGCCGTTTGTTGAATGCACCTCAATGAGACTAAGAAGTTGTTAAACACATATTTCACCTGCAATATGCCATTGTCTTTTTAAACTTTCGAATATCATTTTGGATTATTCAGCAATTGTTCTGCTTCAAGCAGCAAAGCCACAGTAAGCCACAGTGACGTAGACTTTGACACCACCTGTAAACATCTCCCAGGAAATTACAGACAGGAAATTAGTACATTTCCCAGACCTCCAAAATAAACCAAAGCAATTCAGCAGATTAGTGTAAAGCTGGTGAAATAATAGTAATGTCACCCCTTCAGAACATGTTTGTATAACATTTGCTGCTTTGTTAGAATATCACCAAACAATGTCGTCCTGGCATGAAGGAACAATCAAATACAGAGATGAGTAGAAATAAATTGAGTAAGCCTTATGTCAACATAGAGCATCATGCACTTCTGACAATTAGAGGACTTTAAATACAAAAGTACTTTCGTGGAGGAAACATTTGTATGGGAGAACATGTTTTGAGACAAAAAAAATGAAAATGTATCACACAGGATATCTTGTCATGGTAATGGGTGATGGTAATGGCATGACAGAAAATGACAGACTTTGAATACAATCATCTGTCTACTCATCCTAATCCGATGGTGACATTCTGAAGCACAATTCAGTTCTCAATCCTCTGAATTGATCCTTTCAATTAATTATCACAACACTCGGATGAGACACTGTAAAGTCCATGGAGAATAAGAGCACCTCCTCCCAGCTGCCCACTGCACTGAGGCTAGGAAACACTGTCACCACCGATAAATCCATGATAATCGAGAATTTCAATAAGCACTTCTCTACGGCTGGCCAAGCTTTCCTCGTGGCTACAACCCCGGCCAACAGATCCCCCCCCACCCCCCCGCAGCTACTTATCCCCCCGCCTCCCCAGCTTCTCCTTCACCCAAATCCAGATAGCAGATGTTCTGAAAGAAAGAAAACCTGGATCCGTACAAATCAGCTGGGCTAGACAATCTGGACCCTCTTTTTCTAAAATTTCCCGCCGCAATCTGGTTTCCGAGCTGGTCACGGGTGCACCTCAGCCACGCTCAAGGTATTAAACGATATCATAACCACCACCGATAAAAGACAGTACTGTGCAGCTGTATTCATTGACCTGTCCAAGGATTTAGACTCTGTCAATCACTGTATTCTTACCGGCAGACTCACCAGCCTCGGTCTCCTAAATTAATGCCTCGCCTGGTTCACCAACTACTTCTCAGATAGGGTTCAGTGTGTCAAATCGGAGGGCCTGTAGTCCGGACCTCTGGCAGTCTCTTTGGGGGTACCACAGGGTTCTCTCTGGCCGACTCTTTTCTCTGTATATATCAATGATGTCGCTCTTGCTGTGGGTGATTCTTTGATCCACCTCTACGCAGACGACACCATTCTGTATACATCTGGCCCTTCTTTGGACACTGTGTTAACAAACCTCCAAACGAGCTTCTATGCCATACAACACTCCTTCCGTGGCCTCCAACTGCTCTTAAACGCTAGTAAAACTAAATGTATGCTCTTCAACCGATTGCTGCCCGCACCTGTCCGCCCGTCCAGCATCACTACTCTGGACGGTTCTGACTTAGAATATGTGGACAACTACAAATACCTAGGTGTCTAACTAGACTGCAAACTCTCCTTCCGGACTCATATTAAGCATCTCCAATCCAAAATTAAATATAGAATCGGCTTCCTATTTCGCAACAAAGCCTCCTTCACTCACGCTGCCAAACATACCCTTGTAAAACTGTCTATCCTACCGATCCTCAACTTCGGCGATGTCATTTACAAAATAGCCTCCAACACTCTACTCAGCAAACTGGATGCAGTCTATCACAGTGCCATCTGTTTTGTCACCAAAGCCCCATATACCACCCACCACTGCGACCTGTATGCTCTCGTTCGCTGGCCCTCTCTACATATTCGTCGCCAGACCCACTGGCTCCAGGTCCTCTATAAGTCTTTGCTAGGTAAAGCTCCGCCTTATCTCAGCTCAATCGTCACCTTAACAAAACCCACCCGAAGCACGCGCTCCAGCTCAAGCCAACACCTCCTTGGCCACCTTTCCTTCCAGTTCTCTGCTGCCAATGACTGGAATGAATTGCAAAAATCGCTGAAGTTGGAGACTTATATCTCCCTCACTAACTTTAAGCATCAGCTATCTGAGCAGCTTACCGATGACTGCAGCTGTACACAGCCCATCTGTAAAAAAAAAAAACATCCAACTACCTACCTCACCCCATATTGTTTTTTTTGTGTGTTTTTTTTGCTCTTTGCACACCAGTATTTCTACTTGCACATCATCATCTGCACATCTATCACTCCATTGTTAATTTGCTAAATTTGAATTACTTCACTACTATGGCCTATTTATTGCCTTACCTCCTTACTCCATTTGCACACACTGTATATAGATTTTTCTATTGTGTTATTGACTGTACTTTTGTTCATTCTATGTGTAACTCTGTGTTGTTGTTTTTGTCGCACTGCTTTGCTTTATCTTGGCCAGGTCGCAGTTGTAAATGAGAACTTGTTCTCAACTGGCCTACTTGGTTCAATAAAGGGGAAATATATATTTATTTCTTAAATAAAAAATATTATCATCCTGTTTTGTTGAGCACAAATCGACACATAAGATATAATTATGAGTTGTTACACTTATCTTAAAGCACAGGAACAATGTAACTCAAACCCAGAGGAGTTTTCTGCACATACATAAAATATTCTTATTTCCGTCATTATTTTTTAAGGGTTAGGTAATGCTGCAAAATGATAAATACTGTACATAGATAACCACTGTATAATGAATGACCTAAGATTTATAATAGAAACATACATTAAAAACATGAAACATAATACATTGTACTGTCGTTGTACGCTCGTTGTGTTGGCATGTGATGAACTCTTTATGAGCATTTATCACTTAAAGGGACATATTCATGCTTTGACCTGCAACGGAAAAACAGGCTATTTCATATCCAGTTGAGTAAATTGAAATGCTGATATTTCTTTTGACATTTACTTACACTGTACATCAGCGATGGCAAACCCAGGTCCCGGAGGGGCTGCAGTGTGCAAAGTTTGGTAGCAAGTTTTATCCACACCCCACACTGACACAACTGATTCAAATAACCAACTAATCCTGGTCCTCAATCTATTTAAGTGTTGGGTTAAAACAAAAGCATGCACACTGTATTGCCACCGCTACTACGTACGATCGACTGTATGTGTTGTTGTTTTGGGTCTATCGATGTTTGAATGTAACTCCTGGGAATCTGCCGTATGTTACATTTTTGGCCTGGGTCTTTGTAGCTGTCGGTATTCATAACCCGCAGAGAACGTTTTCCAAAAACTTGAACTTTAAAGCCATATCATGTTGTTTCTGATCTTTACCCCAAATGCTGCAAGACCTACAACAGCAAAGTGTTTAACCAATAAAATGGTAATGCTATGATACCACACTGGTAGGTGGAAATAGAAAGCATAGCTTCAGGAAAAAAAATATTATATTATTATTGTGAATATTATATATATATTATTCATTATATTATATTAATATATTATATTATATTGTGAAGTTATATATTTACATAGTGCTGAAAGAACATGCCTTGCAGTAGATGCAAACATTCAGCTAATGCTATTTTGTGCTTGTTTGATGTACAATGCTTTACAAGAATATAGAACAATGATAAAAGGTGGATGATCAATTAACCATTTATAAATCCTCCAATGGCATTTTAATAGTGATAAGAAGCCTAGATGACACAAACTGTATTTTGATATAAAGTACCCATGCACTATGCATCCAGAATCAATGTCCCCATTTTGTTGCAATTTTGAATGCAATATTTTTTTGTGATTTTGACTGGAATATCAAAGAACCAACATATAAATGATTCAAAAGGTGTACTGTATTCACCCAACACTCCTGTCATCCCCTCAAAAGTTAGGATTGCAAGACGTCAGACAACTTGAAAAATCTTTTGAGAAAGAAGAGTGACTAACATATAGCTGAAGGGGACAAGGGAGGGATGGAGGAATTCACTGTTTTTGATACACACGTGTCACATGGACACACAAACAAACAAAGGCATTTATGAACGTGTGCATGCACGCATGTGCACGCACAAACACACACACACAAACACACTCACACACACACAAAGGGGTTCAGCTGTTGATCCCCTCATGTCCAGCTGTCTCACGCTCAAGGGGAGACCGAGGCAACACCTCGGTGCCTCCTCTGTGACTCCTCGACAACTCGTCTGTGACACCGTGACCTAAATCTGTCCCCAGTTGTCTCATCACAGGACTGTGAGCCTGTTTTGATAGCGCCTGCAGTCATCTTTACTCGCCTGTCTGCTTTGTGGATACTCTGAGCACCTGTGATAACACGGTCCTTTAACTTTCCTTTTTATATGTGTTTTTCAAGCACAGACGGGTCGAAGGTTAAATAAAAGCTTGGCAACATTTTCCTTTTGCCCTAGAGGGTAGCCTAAGGACATAAATCTTGGTCCTTCATAACCAATGCCACTTACATTGGCCTGCAGTATGGCCTGTGTTTTCTGCATGACAGAGAATCTTTATACTTCTAAATCAGTGCTTACATTCCTATTAATCCTGGGTTTGTAGATTTGCAACCTGATTTAATGTACACATACATTGAGGTCATTGTTTTACATCCAGGATGTAGAAACAACTCTTAACCTAAGATGAACAATGATTACCATCTCGGACATGTAGCAATGTTGAGCCCTATACACAACCCGATTTTTCTTATTTTCCACATTTTGATCTTTTATGTTTCCACCTACCTACATCAACACATCTATTTTCTGCCACATCAAAGATCCATCTGCCCTGCTGTTATCCTTTCATACAGAAAGGTCTTTGTCATTTCAAGTGACAAGTGAGTGGTTGAAGTTGCCTATTAGGAGGAAATACATTTGGACCATCCCACATTCTAAGAAATAAAATAACAGGTTCAACCATCCTTCCGCCTCAATAATCACAAGTACATTTTATTTTTCAAGTTAAATTTAACAACTCTCTCCTTTCAACCATCGCTCACACACATGCACACACATACACATCTCGGCCAGAAAAGGTATTTTTGTTTTTTGTTTTCTTGCTCAATATCTTTCAGATAAGAAAAGGTGTGAAGTGTAGGCATTACAGATTCAGAAGTCCTCCTTCAGATAATTTCTAATCAGTCAAAGCCTACTCACTTACATACATCCACTAAAAAAAAGTGGCCTGCCGTCACGACTTCCGCCGAAGTCGGCTCCTCTCCTTGTTCGGGCGGCGTTCGGCGATCGACGTCACCAGCTTTCTAGCCATTGCCGCTCCATTTTTCATATATCCATTTGTCTTGTCTTGTTTTCATACACACCTGGTTTTCATTTCCCCAATCAATCTACTTGTATTAAACCCTCTGTTTCCCATCATGTTTTGTGGGTAATTGTCTTCATGTCTAGTGATGTTCGTTAAGCGTTTTTACTTTATTGTTCCATTTTTTGAGTGGGTTTGTTGTGCTCCCGGTTTGGAACTATAATAAAGTGTGCTTTATTTAATCATACTCTGCTCTCCTGCACCTGACTTCGCCTTCATACACATCTTGACAACTGCCTTGAATGTTCTCTTTCTGATCCCAAAGTAAAGTGTTTCTTGCTTCTCTACGACCTAAAACATGGGCCTTTCTGTCAATGTGTGGTAAATGGAGATGTTGTTCCTGTTTCTGGGCTGCCCCTGGGAGATGATGGATGGTGTCTGAATAATGTCTTATTTGTTGATCAGATCAATCAGGCCACAGTTGGTTTTAATAACATCTCCATCTCTAAGAGACAAACCTGACAGGGAGAAATGTACCATGAAACCTAATGCTCAACCAACAGGAACAGGAGTGATCTCTCTTTCTCTCTCACACTGTCACGATCTCGCACTCTCTCTTTTTTTCGTCCCTCTCTCTCTCTCTCGCTTTCCTTCTTCTCCTTTCTGTAAATGAAATTGTTATTTTACATCAACCTTAGTCATTCAATATGTATGCTCATATTGATTGGCATTATGCTGAAAAACATGAAAAGTGCTTAGTGAAGTAGCTTGTGAATGTGACTTGAGGAACACTATCAGCATATACAGTGTAACCGTTAAGGATAAAACATGCTGTCTAAAAATGACAGTCTGGGCAAGAAAGAAATGTCAATCTAGCTGACTGAGATATCTTGTATCCCCGGAGCTATGACTTAAAATGTGATTTCCAATATCACCAATACAGCAAAACTGTCTGTAAGACCATAAAATAAATCATGTTATTTTTAATTAACTTCCAATTTTTTTTGTGTGTGTATAATGATACCATATTAATTTCAATCACAGGCACCACTGTAAAGTTCCTCCATCCATTTTCCTCCTTCCTTGTTCAATTAAACATTTACACAGCCTCAACCTCAGAGGTCAGCCCCTTCAGGGAATGGAAGTTTCTCAAGCACATTCTTCTCACAGTCACTGTACTAGTTCACATTTCCCTAGGATATGAAAAATGGAGAGTAAAACAGTTTATACCTAATTAAAAGTTCCTAATGAAAAACTGAAATGACTGATATTTTCGAGCCAAATCATTGGCTATTTGCAGATGTGGTGAAAGAAAATATCAGTGGATCTATCGTGATCTGGGATATCAGGGATTAAGATGACATGCATGGGCAGTAATGACATTGACTCGTCAAACTCAGCAAACAATTTGTGGGGCCCACAATGTTTCTGTTAGGTTAGGTAATACATTTCTATATCCAGTTCTCACAACATTCCAAATGGGAATCATGAGAAATAGTTTTCTTATAGTTTGATCACCTTTCCTGTTAAAATTCAAATTGAAGTGAAAGTAAAATATTAAGCAATAAAAATTAAAAGTATCCGGCCATAGTATTTCATGTTAACAGTCCTACAAAACAAATCCAAAAAGAGATAATCAAAAATGCATTGCTTTAAGGAGCAAAATATGCAGCTATGATTGCAATAAACAATTTTCTGTTGTCATCGACATGAATCTATCATGTTGAATGGAATAATTTTGCCCCAGCAAACATGCTTTTTCACCTTTGTAAGGGAATTTAATAACTGTAAGACCTAAAACTGTTTTCCACAGCCTTGATATGATTTGACAGACTTGCATTATGCCCATGTTGTCATCTGTTTCACCTGTCTTTGTGCTAGTTTCCACCCCCCAACAAGTGTCTCCCATCTTCCCTCATTATCCCCTGTGTACTTATACCTGTGTTCTCTGTTTGTCTGTTGCCAGTTTGTTTTGTTCGTCAAGCCTACCAGCGGTTTTCCCCTTGCGCCTATCTTTTCTAAAGTTCCTGTTTTCTAGTTTTCCCGGTTTTGACCATTCTGCCTACCCTGAGCCTGCCTGCCGTCCTGTACCTTGTCCCACCACACTGGATTATTGACCTCTGCCTGCCCTGACCCTGAGACTGCTTGCCGTTCTGTAACTTTTGGAATCTGATCTGGAGTACTGACCTCTGCCTGCCCATGACCTGGCATTTTGCCTGCCCCCGGTTCTAGTGATAAACTTTTGTTACTTCGACACGGTCTGCATTTGGACCTTAAATCACACCAACTAACAAAATTTTAGCATTGCAAATTTGTGTCAAAACAATATATTTTACCCAGAGTCCTGTCACAGTAATTATATTTGAAATGAATGCCATTCATTGGATATAACCCACAGTGCACGGTATTTGGAATGCAACATAAGGAATTTTCAGTAAAGAACTCAAACCTGACAATGACTGTCGCCCATGTGCATTCATGACATGATGTCAGAAGACAAAATGGCAAGGAAAATAGAGAAATCACTGACTAAAATGTGAATAGTTAGCCTAAGATGGCGGCGCTAAGGAGGGCACATGTCCTGCTGGTTCCTGCTTGCTTTTTATGGCTATTTTTTCTGATAAATATTACTTTGTTTGCTCAGAATGATCCTGCAATAATTTCATAAGACCGGAAAACACTTCTGGATAATGAATTGGAAGCTACACACTTATCTCTCATCTTCCCAGATCTTGAATAATACATTCGCTCCCTTGTTCCCCGTGCAGTTGGGCTTAACTGCTGTTGCTGGTCGAGATGACCTAAGGCAATGCCGACGACGAAGGAGAGGAGGGAAAGGGGGATTCCAAACTAGGCTGAAAAAACAGGCTACCGCCTCCTCTTCCTAGTATCCTGATGGCTATTGTCCAATCACTGGAAAATAAACATTTAATCGCAGAGAGACATCCGGGAATGTTGTGGCTTTGTTTTTACTGAGACGTGGCTCATGAACAATACACTCGACTCTGCTATTCAACCAGATGGTGCCTACATATTCCGAATGGATTGAAAGGCGGTTTCTGGTAAGAGTCGGGGGAGAGGGCTGTGTTTCCTCATAAACAATTCCTGATGTACTGAAGTTCAAAACATCACAAGCTCCTGTTCACCCGAACTGGAGTTTCTGATGCTTAAAGGCCGATCCCACTATATGCCGAGGGAATTCACGTGTATTGTTATCACAGCAGTGCACATACCGGTACAAGCAAACACTAAGGTGGCCCTCAGCGAACTGTACAATATTATTAGCTAGCAAGAATCCTCTCACCCAGAAACAGTCTTTATTATTGCTGGTGACTTTAACCAAGCCCGTCTAAAACACATTTTCTCAAAATATTACCAACATGTATCCTGTCACACAAGAAGATGTATATACAAACATGTATACACAAACATCTGTGTATACACAAACATCCGTGATGCGTACAAAGCCACCCCCCACCCTCACTTCAGCCAATCAGATCACGTCTCTCTGTTCCTACTCACCGCCTACAAACAGCAATTCAAGAGGGTGCCACCAACACAGAGAACAGTGAGGCGCTGGACAAAGGAGGCAGACACAATGTGGCAGGATTGTTTTGAGAATACTGATTGGAATATGTTCAAAGATTCACCCACCCAAGACTCATAGATCAACATTGACGATTTATATTTCCTCGGTCACAGGCTTCATTAGGAAATGTGTTTATGACGTTGTACCCACAATAACAATCCGGATATACACCAAACCAACACCATGGATTAAAGAAGATATCCATACAATGCTGAGAGCCCGTACTGCCGCATTCATTGTCAGCAGAACGAACCCCGATGACTTATGACGTGTACAAGGTATGCAGGTTCAGGCTCCGTAAATCCATTAAGGATGCAAAAAGACAAAACAAACTCAAACTTGAATTGATGTTCGACAACTCAGACTCGCGTCACATGTGGCAAGGACTATAGATTGTCACAGACAACAAAGGCCAATCCAGCTGTGCGGTGCCCACTGACGCCTCCCACCCAGACGAGCTTAACACATTCTATGCTCGCTTCGAGGCAGATAATACCGAGCCATCCAGCAAGACTCTCGCTGCTCCGGTTGCCAGGCACACTGGATCCACTCCAAATTGCTTACCGCTCCAACAGATTCACGGAAGATCCCATTTCCATCGCATTCACACGGCCGTAGCAAACGGGACAAGAGGAACACCTACGTGAGAACGCTGTTCATGCAAAACTATTGTTCCCTCCAGGTCATCTACAAGTCCATGCTAAGTAAAGCTCCGCCTTATCTCAGTTCACTGGTCACGATGGCAACACCCACCCGTAGCACACGCTCCAGCAGGTGTATCTCACTGATCATCCCTAAAGCCAACACCTCATTTGGCCGTCTTTCCTTCCAGTTCTCTGCTGCCTGTGACTGGAACGGATTGCAAAAATCGTTGAAGTTGGAGACTTTTAGCTCCCTCACCAACTTTAAACATCTGCTATCTGAGCAGCTAACCGATTGCTGCAGCTGTACATAGTCCATCGGTAAATAGCCCACCCAATTTACCTACCTCATCCCCATACTGTTTTTATTTATTTACTTTTCTGCTCTTTTGCACACCAGTATCTCTACCTGCACATGACCATCTGATCATGTATCGCTAAATTGTAATTATTTGCCTACCTCCTCATGCCTTTTGCACACAATGTATATAGACTCTTTTTAAAAATATATTTAAAAAAATTGTTCTACTGTGTTATTGACTTGTTTATTGTTTACTCCATGTGTAACTCTGTGTTGCTGTCTGTTCACACTGCTATGCTTTATCTTGGCCAGGTCGCAGTTGTAAATGAGAACTAGCCTACCTGGTTAAATAAAGCTGAAATAAAAAAATGAAAAACAATTCTAGTGTTCAGCAGCCTGATGGTTTGTAGATAGAAACTCACTCATGCATACACCCACACAACACACACACACACACACACACACACACACACACACACACACACACACACACATATACAGTGCCTTTGAAAAGTATTCAGACCCCTTCACTTTTTCCACATTTTGTTACGTTACAGCCTTATTCTAAAATCATTTTTTAAAAGTAATCAATCTACACACAATGCCCCGTAATGACAAAGCAAAAAAATGTTTTTAGAAATGCAATTAAAAAATAAAAAAAAACGGAAATAATCCCATTTAAGTATTCAGACCCTTTACCCAGTACTTTGTTGAAGAACTTTTGGTAGTGATTATAGCATCCAGTCTCCTTGGGTATGATGCTACAAGCATGGCACACATGTATTTGGGGAGTTTCTCCCATTCTTCTCTGCAGTTCCTCTCAAGCTCTGTCAGGTTGGATGGGGAGTGTTGCTGCACAGCTATTTTCAGGCCACTCAAGGACATTCAGAGACTTGTCCTGAAGCCACTCCTGCATTGTCTTGGCTGTGTGCTTTGGGTCGTTGTCCTGTTGGAATGTGAACCTTCTCCCCCAGTCTGAGGTCCTGAGCGCACTGGAGTAGGTTTTTATCAAGGATCTCTCTGTACTTTGCTCTCTTCATCTTCCTTCGATCCTGACTAGTCTTCCAGTCCCTGCCACTGAAAAACATCCGCACAGCATGATAATGCCACCCCCATGCTTCACCGTAGAGATGGTGCTAGGATTCTCCTGTCACGTTCGCAAGAATAAATGTGGGACCAAGGCGCAGCGGATGTTGAGTTCCACATTATTTTAATGATAAAGTGAAACTAAGCAAAGGCAAAAACAAATAGACAATAAACTAACAACGAACCGTGACAACAGAGATGCTGTGTGCACTATCTCAAAACAATATCCCAGAAACACAGGTAAGAAAAACAGCTACTTATATATGATCCCCAATTAGAGACAACGATTACCAGCTGCCTCTAATTGGGAATCATACACAATCACCAACATAGAAAAACAAACCTAGAATCCCACATTGAAGTAATAAACTAGACTAACCCCCCAGTCACGCCCTGACCTACTCTACCATAGAAAATAAGGACTCTCTTTGGTCAGGACGTGACATCTCCAGACATGACGCTTGGCATTTAGGCCGAAGAGTTCAATCTTGGTTTCATCAGACCAGATAATCTTGGGGACCTTCAATTTTGCAGAATTGTTTTGCTACCCTTCTCCAGATCTGTGCCTTGACACAATCTTGTCGTGGAGCTCTACGGACAATTCCTTTGATCTCATGGCTTGATTTTTGCTCTGACATGCACTGTCAATTGTGGGACCCCATATACAGTGGGGAAAAAAAGTATTTAGTCAGCCACCAATTGTGCAAGTTCTCCCACTTAAAAAGATGAGAGAGGCCTGTAATTTTTATCATAGGTACACTTCAACTATGACAGACAAAATGAGAAAAAAAACAACTGCCACCAGACTCTTATTATACTGCTAAATTTATACACTTGCCTCCCATCCCCCCCTTCCCCAATATGTGTGTAAATATTGGACTATAAGTTGTGCCTTCCTGTATTATACTTGTGCTAACATATATTATTCTATTCTTCTTCCATTTACTTAATGTTTGTATTCTTGTCTTGTATTATTTCTTATTGTTGTTGCATTGTCAAGAAGGAACCAGCAAGTAAGTATTTTGTTGAAAAATATATACCATGCGTACAGACTAAGGAAACTTGAAAGTTAGCTTCGTTTGGTAGGGAGAATATCCTTGAGAGTTAAAAATGTAAAAGTTCCCACCACTAGAGAGCTTTCACATCGAGAAGCCAAGTGAATGACCCGAGTGGAAACAGTGTTTCATGCACTACCGGAAAGCTTCAAAGCTAACACAAGAAGATGGTGACATTCAGGTCAGCTCGTTGACATCCGCCATGGGCAAAGAGGCGGAGAATATCTACAAGTCCTTTGTATTCCGGGACAAGGATGACAAAGTGGATTTCGACATGGTCATTGAGAAGTTTGAACAGGACTTCATCCCAAGGAGGAATGTAATATATGAACATGCACATTTTCACCAGAAAAACTGACTAGAGCGTGAGTCAATTTAAACTTTTATAAGGGGACTCTACAAACTTTCTGAACACTGTGATTTTGGGGGAACTAAGGATCCTGTGACGGGACTGTCATAGGACCGAGAGAGACATTTTTGTCCTAAAAATTGCAAATGCACAGGAATTTAAAGCTAACTAGAGCAATCGAAATGACACAAAACCATTAGCTCTTTCAGAGTCAGAACACAGAGCAGTCATGTGACAAGCAAGTGGAAGAGGTGAAGTTCTCACTGTAAAAGAGACAGAGGTTTCAAACAAGGAACATTCAAACAAAGAAAGGCACGGTACAATGATGATAAGAGTAGATGACCTAGATGAAGAGCACAGTCAGAAGGAATAGTGCCCAAATAGAAATGCTGAATGTCTCTTGAAATGCAAGAGAAGGGAGCATTTTCCTGCTGTTTGCCATTCAAAAGTGATGCTTGAAGTGACAACACATGTAGACACTTAGATGGAAACAGTCTTTCTTTGATCAGTTCAGTGTGAAAGTCAGACGATACCACCTTGGAGAGTTAATTTAGAGATTGGAAAGTGTTGAATTTCAAGATAGATTCAGGGGCAGATGCTACTGTCATATCAGAGGCAAGCTACAATAGCCTGGAAAACAAGCCAGAGCTAGGCAACACTAATGTAATTCTAAGAAGCACAGGTGGAGTACTACAGTGTGTAGGCCAGATGAAAACTCCAAGTGAAAAATAAGATTCAACATGAACATCTTCGTGGTCAGAGGGGCCATGGGAGACAACCTCAGTGGGATTCTTGAAATGCGAGCCAGTTAAAATAGTACTGAACAACACAGCAGAACAATACAGTGTCAAAGTGACCTGGAGAGTTCCCATTCCATTGCTCCCAAAGGTTGAAAATGAGTTGTATAGAATGGGAACGCTTGAAGTGATAGAGTACATTTATTTATTTCATTTATTTAAAAACAAATAAAAAACAATGAAAATAAAAACTGAAATATTTACTACACAACAAACATAAGAGGATTTAAACAAATTAATAATAATAAAAACGGAATGACTAAAAAGCACCCTAATGAAAAGCAGGGCTAAATTATCTTTTAACAATGTCCACAGTTTCAGTCCCCCTCAGGTTATCTGGCAGGCTATTCTAGAGGCTGGGGGCATGGTAACTAAAGGCTGCCTCTCCATGCCACTTGGTCCTAGGCTATGGGATATTTGAAAGGCCAGTGCCCGAGGACCTGAGAGACCTACTGGGTACATAATTTAAAACCATGTCTGACATGTACTGGGGTGCACAATCATGGATTGATTTAAAAACCAATAGAATAATATTAAAATGTATTCTAAAACTCACAGGCAGCCAGCCAGTGCAGAGACCTCAACACTGGTGTAGTGTGTGCTCTCCGTCTGATCTTGGTCATGACCCGTGCTGCAGCATTCTGTATGTTTTGCAGTTGACCAATGGCTTTTTTGGGTAGACCAGACAGGAGAGCATTACAGTAGTCAAGCCTGCTTGTAATAAAAGCATGGGTGAGTCTCTCTGTTTCATCCTGAGAGAGAAACGACCACAGCTTGGCAATGTTCCTCAAGTGGTAAAAGCTATTTTTTCACATTCCTGATGTGTGATTCGAAATTAAGTTTAGAATATAAAATAACACCTATGTTTTTTTACCTTTTTACCTTTATTGCCCATAAATTAAAATGTGATTTGGCTTCAACAGTATGTGCCTCGGTCTTGTTTTGATTTAGCTGGAGGAAGTTGTGAGCCACCAAAGAATTGAAATCACTGATACAGTTTACTAATTTATCCGTGGAGCTAAAATCCTCTGGTGACAAGGAAATGTAAAGTTGTGGTTCATCTGCATAGCAGTTCAAATGAATGCTGTGCTTTCTGATAACACTGTCAATGGGTAACATATATAAACTGAACAGTACCGGACCCAAAATCAAAACTTGTGGAACGTCACATGTGACATGTATTTTATCTGTGTTATGTTCAAAAAGGGTGACAAAAAACTCTTGACAGGTTAAATAGGTCCTAAACCAACTTAGAAATGGACCCGGAGAGGCCCAACCCACCTCTCCAGTCTGTCCAGAAGAACATCATGGTCAACAGTGTCGAATGCAGGACTTAAATCCAAGAGAACAAGGACATGGAACTGTTTGGCATCTGTGTTGGCTCTAAGATCATTTAGCACTTTAACTAAAGCTGCCTCTGTGCTGTGGTGGACCCCAAAACCAGATAGGATTTTTAAACACAGTTGGCACTTAAAAATGTGTTTTGAAAACCAATTTCTCCAAAATTTTGCTTAACAGTGGAAGGTGGCGGATCGGCCATAAATTTCTATGAGCTGAAGAATCACAACGGACAATATACATAATACCTCATATCACAATTTTTCAATATAGCAGTTTTTAGTGCAGTGGGGAAAGTGCCTGTGAACAGGGATTGATTAACATTAGCTTGCACTTCTTCAGATTTGCAATTAAAAACTGTTTTGAAGGCTTAAGTGATGATATCACTTTCCTGAGCATGTCTGTGTCAACCATGCAAAATAAATCCATAGTGCCTTTGCATGGTAGGCTAGGGCATATATCATCAAACTTCTCATCGGGTCTTGCTTGACTGATATCCAGCCTAATGTTTGTTATTTTATATCTAAAACATGCTACAAACTCATCACATTTAGATGTGTAGGAAAGTTCACATACAGTAGGTTAGCGGGGGTAGGATTTAACAGGCCCTCAATGGCCGAGAAGAGCACTCTCAATTTATTCTGATTATTTGTGATCAAGTTAGAAAAATGAGCCCATCTGGCATTTCTAATTGCCTTGTTATAGATCATAAGGGACCAGCAACTTCAACTTATACTTGTCATGATTATCTATCTATGCAGATACTTACAAAATAGTTCCTCAGAGCTGCAGCCCATCAACAATCTTCTGATGCAAAATATCGTCTGGTCGTGGGGGAGAAGCCAAGACGAGGCCTTCAGAAAAGTAAAGGGCATGCTTGTATCAGCGCCAGTACTAGCATTCTACAATGTTATGAGAACCACAGTCATGAGTGACAACACCAGCGGTTACGGCATTGGAGTAGTACTGTTGCAAGAGCATGAAGGGAAATGCTGCCCGTAGCCTTCTGCTCATGAACCCTCACTCAAGCAGAGAATATATACCCAGATGGAGGAGTGCTTGGCATCGGTTTGGGCTTGTGAGAAGTTCTCACGTTACCTGTGTGGCCTTTATTCATTCAAACTGCATACGGACCACACACTGTTGGTGCCATTGTTTAACTACAAAAACCTGAATGAAGTCCCTCTGTGCTGCAAGCGGCTGCTTATCAGAATTATGAGGTTCAGCCCTAAAGCTGAATATACCCTGGGCAAGACGCTGCTCAATTCTCGGAGAGAATTGTGATTCCGAAAGTCCTGAGAAGTGAAGTCTTCAGCTAGATCAATGAGGGTCACCAGGGCCTCACAAAGTGCATAGAATGCAATGCAACGCAAAGAATCGTTGATAACAACTGAGTTGCCTGACAGACCTTGATAATGCATTGCACCCGAGAGGTTGACAGACAGCAGTACCTGGTTGTTGTTGAATAATTCTCATAATTCTCAAGATTCATAGAAGTCGTACACATGACAGACACATCAAGCAAAAGAGGGAAGCTGAAGAGCCTGTTTGCACGTTTTAGAATTGCAGAGCTCTTGATGTCCGATAACGCAAAGCATTCACGTCTTCCGAGTTCCAGTCCTTCAAGGAAGAGTATGGCTTCAATCACGTGACCTCAAGCCCTCACTTCCCACAAGCTAATGAAGAAGCCGAGAGAGCTGTCCAGACGGCTAAGAAAATCTTATAGTAAGAAGACCCCTTTCTCGCATCTCCTTACCTACAGAGAGACACTGATTGTGGCTACAGGTTGTAGCCAAGCACAAGTATTCACAATGCTCCCAACCCTGGCAAAGAACCTAAAACCTAGGTGGCCAGACTTGGACAAGGTTACTAAGCACAACTCTGAGGCAAAATCATTCTACAGGACCTACTAAGGTGTCACAGAGCCAGACCCCTCCCACCGCTACAGCCAGGTGACTGTGCATTTGAAGCTCGACCAAGGCAAAGGCTGGATGACCACAGCAACAGTAAAATGTCAAGTTGAACAGCCCAGATCATACATTGTAGGAACGGAGCATGAGGAGTTCAGGACAAACCGTAGGCACCTCCAAGTCACTTCAGAGGACAAACGCCACACAATGGAAACCCCACAAGGCAAGACTGATGTTCTAGTGAAACGTCCACCAACCGCTATCCCAGAACATAAGTTGGAAGCAATCCACACTGGTAATCCTCCAACCACACCAGCAACCCCTAGGTCTACAGAGTCACCAAAAGTTACCACCTGGTATGGACGACCAGTCAGATACCAGTAAAAAAATTATTAATTATAATAACAAAACAAAATAAATAAGAATAATAATAATAATGACAGTGAAAAAGACAATTGCGGGAAAAGTTGAATGTTGGGACTTTAACTTTACTTTGAAACTTATGTCGGAATGTTACTGCTATTAAACTGAAAATAGACTCACAATTTTAGTTTAGCATCCTGACAAGTATAAAAAAGTATAATATTGAGTTAAGGTACATTTTTTGTTAATACATTTAATTTGGAACTCCCTTTAAAATGGAGGAACATGAATGCCATTCATTGGATATAACCCGGAGTGGGCAGTACTTGGAATGCAAAGTAACAGGGAATGTTCAGTAAATAACTTGAACCTGACAATGACTGTCTCCTGTGCACACTCATGACACTATTTTTGTCTGACAATTGGGTATCAAGCTTGCCAGACGATTATTAAAATGTAACGTTTTGGTTCAAAGTTTCCCTCCAGGTTTTGGGAAAGTATTCAGAGCTAAACCTGTAACCTCGATGCTATTCATGGTTTGCTCTTATCATATTTCACCGTATAATTATCTATAAAACCCAAAGAGACAGCATATCAGTGTAAAAATCATACAAAGAATTCAGTGTGGCAATGTAACGTGAGTCCTCTTAGGATGCATGCATAGACTGATACAGGTTTAAAAATAAATCTCCTAATTTCTCAATAGTATCAAATATTTAAATGTCCTCCAACCAGTGCTATTTTAGAGATCTAGTGGGAAGAGCCAAAGCAAGCCCACAGAGACCCTATGCTTCAAAGACAATTATAAGCTGGGTAGTTCAAGCACTGGATTCTGATTGGCTGACAGCCGTGGTATATCAGGCTGTTGTCATGACGTTGGCCTGGGGGTAGGTTTATGACAGTCATAAATACCTCTTTCCCCCTTTTTCCTCTCTATACCCTACTGATGTTACATTTGCAAAACCCTTGGTTAACATAGAGATTCTGGGAACATCAGAAGGTGGGGGGAATTAACTATATTCTGGTAATCCGACCAATTGAACATATGCGGTGGTACTTAATGAATATGATGTCAGTTCGGTTGTCATCTGAGACATTCTCATCAATGATAAGATGACATAAACTCTACAGGGGAAAGTCTACACATCAGAGTTATCGGATTCATATGGAATTGTTGCTCAATTTATATGTTTGAATATGAAATTATTCGTGATGGGATGAACTGTGATTTTAGCTTCTAAAATGTGAGATTTGGGTTTTCATAAGATTGAGCAGAGCCCTATCAGTGGCCCGCCCCTGGGAAGGAAGACAATATAACCTCCTGTTCTGAGGACGTGAGGACAACGGTCCGATGTCAGAATGTTTCAGATAATAACTACAGAACAAAGCCAACATCAGCGTTAGCTTTGGTTGTGAACTTTTAACTCTTATTCACTTCAGAAGCGATACCTCCTAGCCGTTGAGTTAGCAACAGCCGCTGTAAACGAGGATTAGGAAGGAATAGACAGAGTATCCCGTCTACCACCCAACAACGTTACTACAACGTATTCAATTTACCAGCAGAGACATTCTTCAAAGGATGAAGGACTCGGTTGGGCAACACGGCCTTCCATCTACCACCAACCTACTGAAGCGCAGCTCAGAGTAAACATTTATTGCATTTTCCTTTTCCAAATGGGCGGTAATTTAGAATGCATAAGATACTGTATTTACGATAGCACAGCTTCGCCCTTTGTTCCTCAGTCTTCCCGCTCTTTCACTCAAACCCAGCCCCTTTTCTTTTATGTAACCAGCTGTCATATCTGTTCCGCCCGCTAGGGACGTTTTCCTTTATGATGTAATTTGTAATCAAGTTATGATTTAAATATGTGTATGTGTAATTCTGTGTGATTAGTTAGGTATTTAGTAAATAAATAATTAACCCCAATTTTGTATTGCTGATTTAACTTGTTAGCCAGGGTTCGTGCAGATAACTAAGAATTTATAACTTTCAGATGAGACTGAATTAAGATGACGATTAATGTTGACTGCTATTGATGTAAAATATTACTAGGTCTTTAAGAGTTTATTCGGAAGATAACAGCTCTATAAATATTATTTAGTGGTGCCAGACTCTCTAGTTAATTACATTTACATGATTAGATCAATCAGGTAATATTAATTACGGGTAAATTATTTTATAGAATAGCATGTCATATCACTTAATCCGGCATAGCCAAAGACACAACACTGTATACCACGGGTTTGACAAAACATTTATTTTGACTGCTCTAATTACGTTGGTAACCAGTTTATAACAGCAATAAGGCACATTGGGGTGCCTGTTTGTGAGTATAACTGCTTATACCAATAGGTCTAGGCTTTTATGACGCATGCGTGGTATACTTAAGCAATAAGGCACGAGGGGGTGTGGTATATGGTCAATTTCCCGCGGCTAAGGGCAGTTATTTTCTCCGCACGATGCAATGTGGAGTGCCTGGATACAGCCCTTAGCCGTAGTTTAAGCGGTTATACTCGCAAACAGGCAACTATGAGCACCTGGTTCGTAGTGGGAAAGAAGACCAAAAAAAGTTATTTCAGGGAACCTTCTTTCATCTGTCCAATTCTTTAAGGTTAGTCTGGATAAAGGCAATGAGATGAAGAAAGGAAGGCACTTTGGACCATTGAGACGCAGTACTTTAGTTTCCCACGCTCCATTTAAAGGGCCAGTCACAGGTGACCACGGGTTCGCCAACTGTGCAGGGGAAACACTCTAGTCTCTGCTGCTTTCATTGGCAGTCTTACCCATGGCCCAGCACCTCCAGATCGTCCCTCAGGCCTTCCCTCTACAGGACGAGCGTTTAACAGTGAGACGTAACCCTCTTTGCCTGACAGGCGCCACATGTCCTCGTAGAGGGATTGTAAAAAGAGGAGGAAATTACTCTTTTATGATGCCTGCTGCCTCACCGATCTGGAGAAATTAATTAATCAAACAACATACTTTGTTATCATTAGCCTCAAACTGAAATCATCTAATTCCGCTTGTACCGTTTGTAATCCCAAAAGGTCTGTTTTAAATTCCCTCTAGCACTGCTGGGGCAAGAGAGGCCGCAACAGATTAAAGTAACTATAACGCGCATTAATGAATACATTTCACGGACAATGCACAGTCCTCTAGGATTCCTTAAGTAACAATACTGCACAGCCCTCTTGAATATATATCGATTTCCACTGAGCTCAATACATGCAGTGTTAATCTCAATTTAAAGTGTCTTGTAGGTCTATGGAATAAGACATAATGCGGGGGAGAAATAACATGGGGAAATTAAAGTTTTAACTCATATTGATGGCTCTGCATGACTGAAACAAACGCACAGACAATGAGAAGTGACATAGTGTGTTCTGTTGTTCCCGTGACGGCACACGTGTGAGACAGATAAAGGCGGTCTCGCTCCACCTATGCTCCATGCTGGGAAAACACATAAGGTAAATGGAAGATGTCAACATACAGTTCCATTTGGAAGATATACTCATCTATTGAAGATATTACATTCACTCTGGCACTCTAACTCCAGGCCATCAAACAATAAAGGAATAGAAAATAGCTATGAATGATGTTGTTATACAGCACAAAAAAATGTAATACCCATTGAATGATACATCAATGAACGATAGCTGGAAGATACAGACGATTAAGATGCTGAGCAATGAAGAGAGTGTTCATGCAAAGTAAGACTTCTCAGCTGGAAGGGGATACCGAGTACAGCAGTCATCAGGAATTCCTTTTCTTTGAGATGAGAAAAAAAACACATTTTAGATATATTCTTGCCTGTGGGGCTATGGTATGTATATTTTAAATACAGTCAGGGGGGACTTCCTATCTCAATTAATTGCAGATCAGGCAGGTGAAGGATTCAGGCACAGTCAGGTCTAATTAATGTGGAGGTGGACATGTAGGCTTGATTGGATTGGAGAGCACTGGGAGCTCAGGGAAAAGCAGGGAGGGGGCTCTCTCACAGGGCACTTATACGCACAGGCACACACATACACACTCCCTTGCTGTTATCACCTGTATATGTCCTTTCTCTCTATCCATGTCACTCTCTCGCTCTTACAAATATTACACTTTATGAAGTCATACCTCGTTCAGTTTGGGTGTAAGGTGCATTGCATGAACTCTCCGTAAAGTGCCAGAAACATGTTCCATAATGGGTTGTATTCTGTGGGATTGTCATGGAAACAACAGTTGCCTCCTTTCAGTGGCTTTGATGTTGTTCCTGTTGTGTTTCAGAACAAATGGATTGTGAAGGAACATAATCAGCATGCTATGAGTGCTATGTGAAAGAATACAACATGGCCTTTGTCCATTGCATGTTTTATACCCTACATGAAAATTAAAGGCCTTGCCAAGTAAATCTGGCCCAAAGTATTGAATACTAAACTTACTTCTTAACAGCTTCTAACCCCAAGCCATAAGACTCCTGAAAAGCTAATCAAAGGGCTAACCAGACCCCTCTTTTATGCTGCTGCTACTCTCCATTTATTATTTTTGCATAGTCACTTTAACTCTACCTACATGTACATATTACCTCAATTACCTCTACTAACTGGTGTCCCTACACATGGACTCTGTACTGGTACCCCCTGTATATAGCCTCGCTATTGTTATTTTACTGCTGCTGTTTAATTATTTGTTACTTTTATTTTCTATTTTCTACTTACCTATTTTTTACTTAACACTTATTTTTCTTAAAACTGCATTGTTGGTTAAGGGCTTGCAAGTAAGCATTTCACAAATAACATATGATTTGATCTGATTTGACATTATAGCTGCAGCAGAGAAAGCCCTGCTATCCGTTCAGAACCACCAGGGATTCTGAGGTGTCAGGACCATGGACAGCACCAGGCCAGAAAAACTGTTGGCGCATAATTGCCCAACATAGGCACATTAAATTAAGAAGAACCTGATGTTTAAAAAGAAGAATCATGTCTTAGTCTGACTGAGAACACATTTGTAAAATTACCTGCTGGAAAATGTACCACTTGAAAGTAAAATATTAGCTTTTAGGTGAATACAAGTTATAAATGACAGATACTCATTATCATAATGTATAAATATAACAAGGGTACTGACTTCTCTCCACACGTTACCCTGGTTCTTCACAGGCCATGCAGCAGCATATTTCCCCAGTAGCAGTGTTGATATGCAGTGATCAATAGCTAGCTCAATAGCAGCGATTTAGAAAACAATCTTGTTTCCTTGGGGGAGCCAACCCAGGGAAAGCCACCGGAATGCTAATCTGGCACATCATTTATTCACATTAGTTTAAGCAATAATTTTTTACTTTTATCCGGAATAGTGGAATTTAACTAGTATTGAGGAGAGTGCTGGAGTTCCACTGACTCGGTGTGCATGGAGGGAAAACGCAATTAGACCACATTTCGGCTTGAGCAAAAGGTGTAAATTATCATATTTCTCTATTACTATATGCCTCGAAGCAGTCAATTAAAAGATGAATGATGTACCTATAATGTCAGCATATGAACTTGCTCTGAGAACTTTGACTGCAGTGATTTGTCCACTAGTTAAATGGGATTCAAACTGTAGTGCGGCTCCATGAAGAGTAGAATTAAAAAGTCCTTCATATCTATTATCCCAGCATAAATGGCTGTTTTGAATAAATCTTTGTTCAGAGGACATCCTTCAAGAGAGGTACAAAGCCCAACAGATGGGCTGAAGAGAGACAAAAATCTGAATTCTGTCATTTTGAAGTTTCTATTTGGTTGGAAGTAGTGCCAGATGTAAGGATTTCTTTGGTACAACAAAATAGCACCCTCATAAGAAAATGACACAGGGGCCGTAATGTTTTTATTTTTTGAACCTTTACTTAACTAGGCAAGTCAGCTAAGAACAAATTCTTATTTTACAATGACGTCCTACCCCGGCCAAACCCTCCCCTAACCCAGACGACACTGGGACAATTGTGCGCCATCCTATGGGATTCCAGATCTTGGCCAGTTGTGATACAGCCGGGATTGAACCAAGGTCTGTAATGACGCCTCTAGCACTGTGATGCAGTGCCTTAGACCTCTGCGCCACTCGGGAGACCAGTGGTGCAGCTTAACTTTATAGATTTAGATGGAATGGACAAGCTGTTTCAGAGACAGAGCATTTGTCACCATGGTTACCTGAGGAATTTGCTCTGACTAGGTGATGTTTTAGCATGGATGTGGTCTCTGTGATGCGTGTGCATAGCCTCCTGATATTCAGTATAGCCTCCTGTTGAGAGGTAGGCCCTCTTGGTTGCATATTTCACTGTGAGGGGTCTGCCAGAACAGTAACTGTGTTAGAGATATGAATTACCCCTACAACCCAAGGACCTAAACATAATGCATTTATGTATGCAAATGAGACCAAGGAGACAGCCAACAGTCATCGTGCTGGAAAAAGAGAGGAGAAAAAATGCTTGGGAAATGGATGTTTCACCAATAGTAATTTTTTGCTTCAACATCAACACACACCTATGCCCCAAATTGTTTTCATTCCAAGCTGGCACAAAAACAAAACAATGATAATGACTTTTCTGGCAAGTAAACTAATGGACTGGTTCAACTAGTGCACTGAATCCAGGAGGATGGATTCAGTTTTCGCTGTAACACAGAGAGTGATCCAAGTAGCATAAATTGGTATTATGGCGGGATCTTTCACAGAACCATTCCTTGTCTCAATTTAAACAGAAAAGGGGTTATCTTGCAGATTAGTAAGAATGTCTTACCCCGTGTTCAAGAATTGCCTTTTTTCCCTTTATTCAGATTTCAAGCTCTAACTTTCAGTTATTTTAAAATGAAATAATCTCCAAAATATGGCTATTGTAAAAACAAGCCATAGAAAAGTGGTTGCAATTGCAGTTTAATCCACCAGAAAATACCGAACAAATATTACAACACGTATTATGGTTAAACTCCAATATACTAATTGCAACAACAAAAAACATTATTTTTGGAATAATAAAAAAACAAGTATAATCTTTGTAAATTATATCATAAATATGACTGGTGGAGTTATGTCACATATGCAGCTAACAAAAATATATGGAAATGTCTGCACTACCCAACAGTACAACCAACGAATTTCAGCATTACCGCAAAAATGGAAAAGACAAGTAGAAGGGGGAAAGTAAGGAACTTCTCTGTCAACCCTGCAATACAGATCAAATTTGGTTAAAGGAAATTGTGATATTATTTAAAAAATTATACCAGTTTCATTTAAGGACCAAAGAATGGACAGCTGTGCCATATAGACTGCAAAACAGTTGTGAAGACATTTTCGATGTACCGATTCCATGGCTCATGGTTTATGAACTGATACGCAAAACGACGCCGGATTCAAAACTTTGCATTTTTCAATTTAAATCATTCAAAATTCTTGCAACCAATAGAATGTTATATATATGGGGGATACAACCACACCAGCTCTGCAGATTTTGCTGTTAAGAGACTATGTCATGAGATCATTTGTTTTCATACTGTCCATATGTAGCTAGTTTTTGGTCCCAGGTCCCGGAATGGCTGAAGAATTGCAACATTTACCTGGAGCTAACTCTGTAAATAGCACTGATGGGTGATTTGAAATAAAGGTCAATTGACCAATAATATAATAATGATTTTAGCAAAAATTTTCATCTTTAATTTACAATCTGTAGAAACTATGAGAATAGAACGGTTCAGAACTTTTGTGAAACATCACAGTACAGTTGAAAAATATGTGGCAAATAGAAATCAAAACTGGATGGTGTTAAGATATACGTAGATGAGAGGGGTTAAGGTTAGCTGAAGGACAAACAAAAGATAACTATTATTAAATAAATTGTCTCCGGAAAATGTACACTAGCATTAAAAAGTTTGGAGTAACTTAGAAATGTCCTAGTTTTTGAAAGAAAAGAACAATTTTGTCCATTAAAATAACATAAAATTGATCAGAAATATAGTGTAAACATTGTTAATGTTGTAATTTACTATTGTAGATTGAAACGGCAGATTTTGTATGGAATATCTACATAGGCATACGGAGGACCATTATCAGCAACCATCACTCCTGTGTTCCAATGGCACATTGTGTTAGCTAATCCAAGTGTATCATTTAAAAGGCTAATTGATCATTAGAAAACCCTTTCGCAATTAAAAAACTGAAAACTGTTGTGTTGATTAAAGAAGCAATAAAACTGGCCTTCTTTAGGCTAGCTGAGTATCTGGAGCATCAGCATTTGTGCGTTCGATTACAGGCTGAAAAGGGCCAGAAACAAAGAACTTTCTTCCAAAACTCGTCAGTCTATTCTTGTTCTGAGGAATGATGGCAATTCCATGTGAGAAATTGCCAAGAAACTGAAGATCTCGTACAACGCTGTGTACTACTCCCTCTACAGAACAGAGTAAACTGGCTCTAACCAGAATAGAAAGAGTGAGAGGCCCCGGTGCACAACTGAGCAAGAGGACTGGTGTTTTGTGTGTACTATTTAATGAAGCTGCCAGTTGAGGACTTGTGAAGCGTCTGTTTCTCAAACTAGACACTCTAATGTACTTGTCCTCTTGCTCAGTCGTGCACCGGAGCCTCCCACTCCTCTTTCCATTCTTGTTAGAGACAGTTTGTGCTGTTCTGTGGCGGGAGTAGCACACAGCGTTGTACGAGATCTTCCGTTTCTTGGCAATTTCTTGCATGGAATTGCCTTCTTCATTTCTCAGAACAAGAAATAGACAGATGAGTTTCAGAAGAAAGTTATTTGTTTCTGTCCATTTTGAGCCTGTAATCGAACCCACAAATGCTGATTCTCCAGATACTCAACTAGTGCATTGGCAGTGCATTGGAAATTATTCAGACCCCTTGACTTTTTCCACATTTTGTTACGTTACAGCCTTCTTCTAAAAAGAATTAAATATTTGTTTCCCCTCATCAACCTACACACAATGCCCCATAATGAGAAAGCAAAAACAGTTTAGAAGTTTTAGCAAATTTATTAAAAATAGAAAAATAACATTTACATAAGAATTCAGGCTCTTTACTCAGTACTTTGTGGAAGCACCTTTGGCAGCAATTACAGCCTCAAATCTTCTTGGGTATGACGCTACAAAGTTGGTACACCCGTATTAGGGGAGATTCTCCCATTCCCCTCTGCAGATCCTCTCAAGCTCTGCCAGGTTTGATGGAGAGAACCGCGGCACAGCTATTTTCAGGTCTCCCCAGAGATGTTTCATCGGGTGCAAGTCCGGGCTCTGGCTGGGCCATTCAAAGACATTCAGATACTTGTCCCAAAGTCACTCCTGCCTTGTCTTGGCTGTGGGCTTAGGGTTGTTGTCCTGTTGGAAGGTGAACCTTCGCCCCAGTCTGAGGTCCTGAGACCTCTGGAGCAGGTTTTCATCAAGGACCTCTCTGCACTTTGCTCTGCTCATCTTTCCCTCTCTCCTGACAAGTCTCCATGCCGCTGAAAAACATACCCACAGCATAATGAAGCCACCACCATGCTTCACCGTAGGGATGTTGCCAGGTTTCCTCCAGACGTGACGCTTGGCATTCAGGCCAAAGAGTTCAAATTTGGTTTCATCAGACCAGAGAATGTTGTTTCTCATGGTGTGAGAGTTCTTTAGGTGCATTTTGAAAAATCCAAGTGGGCTGTCATGTGCCTTTTACTGAGGAGTGGTTTCCATCTGGCCACTCTACCATAAAGGCCTGATTGGTGGAGTGCTGCAGAGATGGTTGTCCTTCTGGAAGGTTCTCCCATCTCAACAGAGGAACTCTGCAGCTCTGTCAGAGTGACCATCTTCTCCCCCGATTGCTCAGTTTGGCAGGGCGCCCATCTCTAGGAAGAGTCTTGGTGGTTCCGAACTTCTTCCATTTGAGAATTATGGAGGCCACAGTGTTCGTGGGGACCTTTAATGCTGCAGACATTTTTTTGAGCTCTACGGACAATTCCTTCGACGTCATGGCTTGGTTTTTGCTCTGACATGCACTGTCAATTACCTTATATAAACAGGTGTGTGCCTTTCCAAATCATGTCCAATCAATAGAATTTACCACAGGTGGACTCCAATCAAGTTGTAGAAACATCTCACGGATGATCAATGGAAACAGGATGCATCTGAGTTCAATTTCGATTCTCATAGCAAAGGGTCTGAATACTTATGTAAGTAAGGTATTTCTGTTTTTTATTTTTAATACCTTTGCTAAAACTTCTAAAAACCTGTTTTCGCTTTGACATTATGTGGAATTGTGTGTAGATTGATTAGGAAAAAATGTGCTTAAACCATTTTA
Organism: Oncorhynchus clarkii lewisi; assembly: GCF_045791955.1. NCBI lineage: Eukaryota > Metazoa > Chordata > Actinopteri > Salmoniformes > Salmonidae > Oncorhynchus > Oncorhynchus clarkii. Next base: position 59,386,807 of record NC_092163.1, read on the forward strand.
GAATAAGTTTGTAACGCAACTAAATGTGGAAAATGGGAAGGGGTCTGAATACTTATCAAATGCACTGTATATGTTTAGAAAAAAATTTATATGGGGATGGAAATGATGCAGACAATTACATTGATGGAAGCTACAATCTATCTGCAATATTAAAGCTGATGTAGAAAAGTGACATGTATCCATCGAGGAAATGGCCCAATTGAAATAATAGCCGAGATTAAGATGTCAGTTACTCTACTAAAATTTCCCTTGCTGCTTTCTCTTTCTGTTGCTCTACCCCTCCTTTTTTCACACACAAGTGTATACAGACATGCGTGTAACACACGCGAAAGCACAAGACACACACACCTTGTCTGTCAGTCTCATTCTCAGAGTAATCTATTTTTGCCATGGCTGGCCGGTCGGGCCCAACTTTCTCATCAACTCCTACATGCAGCTTGCCTCCCAGACAGACAGTCTGGCAGAGCTGGAGCAGGAGTTGTGAAATTTTACTGAGAGGAAGGCTGGGAGAAGGACACAGTGGGTGTTTCTCAATAGCATACATCCGAGCACGCAAATTGTAGCACGCATCAGTCGGAGTATGGAGGGCACTTCTCGGATGTGCAATCCGCTTGTACACATTTCGAAGCATGCATTGATGCAAGTTTCAATGGAAAGTATGCACAAATATATGAAGCAACCAGATGAGCAGCCAACATGTTAATAGCGCAAAAAAGGTCTCTAAAAGGTCAAAGGTAATGCAGTAGCATGGGACTGTGCAATGTTTCTCAAATGCAAAATGTATGTGTTTTCCACACTCTCATCCTAATAAGAACACTGTCATGACGTTGGCCTGTGGGTAAGGTTTTTGACCCCCACATAAATACCTTTCTCCCTTCCCTCTCTCTCTTTCCCTACTGAAGGACTCTTGAATAGCCTTTGTTAACTTCTTGGTGACTGGGGGGCAGTATTGAGTAGCTTGGATGAATAAGGTGCCCAGAGTAAACTGCCTGCTACTCAGCCATAAAAGCTAGAATATGCATATAATTAGTATATTTGGATAGAAAACACTCTGAAGTTTCTAAAACTGTTTGAATGATGTCTATAACAGAACTCATATGGCAGTCGAAAACTTGAGAAAAATCCAACCAGGAAGTGGGAAATCTGAGGTTTGTAGGTTTTCAACTCATAGCCTATCGAAGATACAGTGGGATATTGGTCATGTTGCACATCCTAAGGCTTCCACTAGATGTCAACAGCCGTTAGAACCTTGTTTGATGCTTCTACTGTGAAGTGGGGCCGAATGAGAGGGAATTGAGCCAGGTGTCTGGCAGATCGCCACGAGCTCGTGGCTGCACGGTCATGTGAAAGTTAGCTTGCGTTCCATTGCTTTTCTACAGACAAAGGAATTCTCCGATTGGAACATCATGATAAAAACATCCTAAAGATTGATTCTATACTTCATTTGACATGTTTCTTCAACCTGTAATATAACTTCTTGCACTTTTCGTCCGACCTTTCGGCTGGACTTGCACGCACGTTTGTTTACCAAACGCCCTAACAAAATGAGCTATTTGGACATAAATTATGAATTTTATCGAACAAATCAAACATTTATTGTGGAACTGGGATTCCTGGGAGTGCATTCTGATGAAGATCATCAAAGGTAAGTGAATATTTATAATGTTATTTCTGACTTCTGTTGACTGCACATTATGGCGAATATCTTTTTGGCTTGTTTGGTCTCTGAGCGCCGTACTCAGATTATGACATGGTATGTTTTTTCCATAAAGTTATTTTGAAATCTGACACAGGGGTTGCATGGAGGAGAAGTTAATCTAAAGTTCCATGTGGAATATTTGTATCTTTTATCAATGTTTATTATGAGTATTTCTGTAAATTGATGTGGCTCTCTCTGCAAAATCACTGCATGTTTTGGAACTACTGAACATAACACGGCAATGTAAAATGAGATTTCTGGATATAAATATGCACTTTATCGAACAAAACATACATGTATTGTGTAACATGAAGTCCTATGAGTGTCATCTGATGAAGATCATCAAAGGTTAGTGATTAATTTTATCTATATTTCTGCTTTTTGTGACTCCTGGCTGTGTTTTGTTGTTTTGAATTTGGCGTCCTGCACTTTCATTGGCTGTTAGCGGGATGGGACGCTAACGTCCCAAATATCCCAGAGAGGTTAAACATAGAGAGTCTGGGAACATCAAACAAGTGGGGGAAAGGAACCATATTTTGGTAATAGAACCAGTTGAAAATATGTGTTGGTACTTAATGAATATGATGTCAGTTCGGTTGTCATCTGAGACATTATGACTGATGACTGTATCTGGGAAAGTCTACACATTCTAGTTATCAGATTCACATGGAATTATTGTGCAATTTAAATGTTTAAATATGACACTATTTGTGAAAAGATGAAATTTAATTTTAGCTTCCAAATGAGAGATTTGGGTTTTCATAAATTTAGAGCTCTGCTCAATCAGTGGCCCACCCCTGTGAAGAGACATGAATTATAAACTATGAAACACACCCTTCTCTTCCTCCACTATATACAGTAAGCTCTTCACGAAAATGTAACTATCTGTTCCGAGGATGATAGGACGACGGTCCATACGTTGAAAAGGACTAACATGTCAACTACAGATCTAAGCCAACCTCAGTGTGAGCTTTGGTTGTGAATGGTATACACTTTGAACTCTTATTCACTAAAGAAGTGAGACATCCTAGCCGTTGAGTTAGCAACAGCAGCTGTAAACGTGGGCTAGGAAAGGACGGACGACGTATCCAGTCTAACACATAACGACGATACTACAATGTATCCAATTTACCACCAGTGACATTCTTCCGAGGACAGGAAGATCTCGGTTGGCCAACATGGCCAGCATCTACGACCAACCTACCGAAGCACAGCTCAGAGTAAATATTTATTGCATTTTCCTTTTCCAAATGGGCGGTAATTTAGAATCCATAAGATACTGTATTTACGATAACATGGCTTCTCCCTTTGTTCCTCAGTCTTCCCGCTCTTTCACTCAAATCCAACCCCCTTTCCTTTGTGTAACCAGAAATTGTCTGCTCCGTCCACCAGGGACGTTTTCTGTATGACATAATTTGCATTTTGTGTATATGTAATTCTGTGTGATTAGTTAGGTATTTAGTAAATAATAATTAAACCCAATTTTGAATTGCTGATTCGACTTGTTAGCCAGGGTTCGTGAAGATAACCAAGAATTTACAACTTTCAGATGAGACTGAAATAAGGTGGCGATTAATATTTACTGCGATTGATGTAAAATGTTACTAGGTCTTTACGAGCTTATTCAGAAGATAACAGCTCTATAAACACTCTTTCGTGGTGCCCTGACTTTCTAGTTAATTACATTTACATGATTAGCTCAATCAGGTAATATTAATTACAGAGAAAGGCTTTTAAAGAACAGCATATCATATCACTTAATCCGACATAGCCAAAGACATGACAACATACTCAAGAGAACGCCCTCGAAAAATGCACCAGGAACATGAGAGTGTGGATTACGGTAGTATGCATATTGAGAAACACCCACAGTTCTGCTTTGTAGGCCAAATTCTCAATTGAGATGTCTGTGTCTCTCTTACAGTACACGACCCTGACAGCAGGATTAATGAGTTAGCCAGCGAAGCAACTATAAATAACTATAGATTTTCTGGTATAATAAAAAAAATGATAAACTTAGATATTTGTTTTTATATGTTGAATCAACTAGACCATGCCCATTTCTGTCACAGGTCAGAGGTCATCTTGGGGTGTACTCCCTGAGGGTGCCACTGGAGGGAACCCTTATGTTTCCCAGTGTCCAGGTGAGCCTGATTGGGCTTATTGGGTTCACCTGGTGTATGGACTATTTAGGTCCTCTGTGGACTAGGCCGGTTGCTCAGGTCTCTTGTTTTGTTTAGTGATTCATGTGCTAGTGCTTTGTTGTTTTGCTCTGTAAGCTTCAGTAAATGTTCTGGATTTATCCTCACCTCTGCCTGCTGTGTTTCTCTGCGCCTGGGTTCAAGTTTGTACGAAGTTTGTTCAAGTTTCTACTGTCACAGTAGACCTGAGCCTAAAATGACCCAGCAGAGATTTCTAAAATTGTCAGAGGGACACTCCGAGCTCCACCACTTACGGTCTGCTCTCAATCACCATGGAACTGTGATTGGCTGCCATGAGGAGCAGCTGAAGACGTTATCGGAGGATTTAGGAACTCTTGCATTCACTCTGCAGAATGGACAGACGGGAGTAATGGTTGCTGCACCAGTGGTGGTTCCTAACCCTCTACTTTCTACCAGCTCATCATCTTCCTCCCCTCGGGAGCAGCATCTCCCGGCACAGGAGCGCTATGAGGGGCATCCTGGCAGGTGTCGTGGGTTCCTGCTCCAATGTTCGCTGGTCTTCGAGCTGCAGGTATCAACGTTTCGCACCGATCGTGCCAGGGTGGCATATGTCATGTCATTGCATCTAAGGACTGGCTCTGGCCTGGGCCACGGCCATATGGGAGCAGCAAGCAGACATTTGTTTAAATTGGAAAAGCTTCATCCAGGAGATGAGGAGGGTGTTTGATCACTCCATCAGTGGCAGGAATGCTGCTCAAAAGACTCATTGCTCTTCAGCAGGACAGCTAGAGCGTAGTAGATTACGGCATTGATTTTTGGACTCTCGCTGCTGAGAGAGGATGGAATACAGAGGCACTTCACTCAGTCTTTCAGAACAGATTCTGAGGTTCTCAAGGATGAACTGGATTCCCGGGACAACCCTGACACTCTGGAGGAGCTTATCGTTCTGGCCATCCGGATTAACAACCTGCTTCAAGGAAACGTCGTCATGAGAGGACGGAGGGATTCCAAGTTGGGTCCAGTGTTTTCAGCTCCTCTAAGGGAGTCGATTCTTCAATTGGGCCATTGCCGAATGCTGGGCCTGCTTGTTCCATGTCCCGTTAGGGTTCTCAAGTCGGCTATGGTGCTCCTTCATTTAGAGGAGCCGATGTAATTGGGAAGCACCAGACTTTCCGCTTTGGAGAGGCGTAGGATTAACGAGCAACAATGCGGTCACTGTGGACAGTCTGGACATTTCCGTGCCTCCTGTCCCAAGCTGACGGGAAACGGGATGACTCGTCAGTAGATGGGAGAAGGATTTTTTCTTTGTTGGGAAGAAGGATGGGGGATTGCGTCCTTGTATTGATTTCCGGGGGCTAAATAACATTACCATCAAGAACCGTTACCCCCTTCCTCTTATGTTATCAGCTTTTGAGAGACTTCAGGGAGCTGCGGTTTTCTCTAAATTGGATTTACAGAACACGTACAATCTGGTGCGCAGCAGACAGTGAGACGAGTGGAAGACAGCGTTCAAAACTTCCAATGGACATTATGAGTACCGGGTCATGCCGTTTGGCATTTCCAATGCTCCAGCCGTTCTCCAGGCCCTGGTTAATGATGTGCTGCGCGACTTCCTTCACCAGTTTGCATTTGTGTACCTGGATGACATCCTCATCTTCCATGGTTGAATACGTCCAACATGTCATGGCAGGTTCGTCAAAGACTCCTCGCTCATCACTTATTCATGAAGGCTGAAAAGTTTGAGTTTCACGTTCCTCAGATCTCCTTCCTGGTGTACATTGTGTCTCAGGGCTGTGTGCAGATGAACTCCCAAAAGGTAGGAGTGGTGGTCAACTGTTCAATGGTTTTTGGGTTTTGCTCATTTCTATCGTAGATTTGTGAGAGACTTTAGTGCTGTGGCAGTGCCATTGACAACACTCACCAAGGGCTCGGTTGGACATGTATGTTGGACCCCTGCTGCGGAGAGGGCATTCCAGGACCTGAAACGTTGGTTTTCTTCTGCACCCATTCTCGTTCATGCGGATCCTTCTCTTCAATTCGTGGTGGAGGTGGATGCCTCTGATGTGGACCTGGGCGCAGTTCTGTCTCAGCACTTGGCAAAAGACCAAAAGCTTCATCCCTGTGCCTTCTTCTCCAGGCGTCTCACTCCAGCAGAGAATAACTATGATGTCTGAAATCGGGAGCTTCTTGCGGTCAAACTGGCTTTGGAGGAGTGAGGGCACTGGTTGGAGGGCTCGGAACATCCCTTTACGGTTTGGACAGACCACAAGAACCTGGCAACATCCAGGATGCTAAACGCCTCAATCGCCGACTATCTCGTTGGGCTCTTTTCTTCACTCGGTTCAGATTCACATTATGGTACCGTCCGGGGCCTAAGAACGTGAAGCCGCATGCCCTTTCTCGCCTGTTCCCCAGCTCCAGTGAGGATTGGCCGCTTGAAGCCATCATCCCCATCCTCGTGCCGGTGTCCTGGGGTATGGAGACTGTAGTGCTGGAGGCGTGAGGTAGGGAGGCAGTTCCAGACAGCTGTCCACCTAACAGACTTTTTGTTCCTCTTGGGGCACGGTCCAAGGAACTTCAGTGGGCGCACTCATCGCATCTCACCTCTCATCCGGGAGGGCAGCAAACATTCAAGTTTTTGAGGAGGTTTTGGTGGCCCTCGGCGGACCCTCAAACCTTCGTGGCTGCATGTCCGACCTGCGCACTGAACAAGAATCCTCGTCAGCAGCCTCTGGGGCTTCTTCATCCTCTGCTTACACCTTCTCGACCCTGGTCCCATCTCTCTATGGATTTTATCACGGGCCTTCCATCCTCAGAGGGACACACGGTCATCCTGGTCATTGTGGACTGCTTTTCCAAGGCGGCACATTTCATTCCACTACCCAAGCTGCCATCTGCCCGTGAGACTGCTCAGCTAGTCATTCCGCACATTTTCTGCCTTCACAAACTTCCTCTTGACATAGTCTCCGACAGGGGCCCCCAGTTTGCCTCCAGATTTTGGAGGGCAATCTGTACACTCAGTAATTACTAATTATGTATACATTTCAATCAGGACTGACTAATCAGAATAGTATTATGTTACTGTATAGATGTATGAATTAAAAAAAAAATCCTAGTACTGAATATAATGTGTGTAATTAGAATCAAGAATTAGAACAAAGACGGTCTGTTCCTTGGTAGAAACGAATGAACTTATCGTCAGACTGGCTAGAATGCTTATCTACACAGGGAGACCTTGGCCTGGTCGTAAATTATCTAAACCTGTGGTGGACGATGTAGGAAGGCTTGTGAACTATACTGCCATTGTATCGGAGTGGAGGAGGGACAGTTTAAAACCTATGACATCATTTTCAGTTTATAACCTGTTGTAAATTGTATCATGTTCAGTACTCTCGAGAATAAACGCTATTGCTTGATTTTGAGACTGGTCTCTGCCCATTTTATGCAAATAAGTATCTTACAAATCCTTAGAAATGGGCTGAGTGTATTAATTGAATCGGTTAATAAACATATAGGAATTTAATTCCTCTAACAGTCCTCTGCTCAGGTTCAACGACAGGCCAACCGTCATTGCCACCCGTGTCTCCTCCTGCGTCCAGGCCAGATTGTCTGGTCGTCCACTAGGGATCTGCCTCTACGTGGAAGTTGGCTCCCCGGTACGTTGGGCCATTCAAGGTTCTTTGGCGCATCAACCCTGTGGCCTTTTGCCGTCTTCCCCGGTCCATGAGGGTCCATCCCACCTTCCACATCCCCAGACTCAAGCCTGTGGTATTCAGTCCTCTGGTTCCGGCCCCTCGGCCTCTACCTCGCCTCGCATGATAGCGGGACAGCCAGCCTACACGGTGCAACGCATCCTCTCCAGCCGTCAGATCCTGTGGGGGACTCAGTTACTCATGGAAGGGTTACGGCCCTGAAGAACGTTCCTGGGTTCCGACCCGGGACATATCCTCACCTCTGTCTGAGGCGGTTTTTCTGCACCTGGGTTCAAGTTTATACGAGACTGACTGTCACACATTTCAAGCTCATCTTTCTAACTCCTTGACCCTGCTTTGTAGTATACCCCTCTGATTGTCAATGAACATCAACGTATTATGATAAACAACTCTTTTCCCCTCTTGATAAGGTTGTTAGTTTGTATCTGGGATGTATCAATCCCTAATGGGCATAAAATACTGCGTTATTGCCCCTGAAGAGCACAACCCAACCTCGTGGGTGTAGATACATAGTCTTCTAAGTTTAAGTCCAGGCACCACAGGCTGAAATGTATTGGTATTTTGGTCAATTAATATTAGTGTTTTCAAAAAGTAAATATCAAAATGACAAAAACTTGATGAAAATGTATATTTTCTTTAGTTTATCATACATTCATCAAGTTTTAACCACTTTAAAATGGATATGAAGAGACAGTGACTGGGTCTAAATAGACATTTGGCAGTCTAAATTCAGTGTACTTATCTTTAACTTGGGCTCCTGAGTGGTGCAGCAGTCTAAGGCACTTCATCTCAGTGCTAGAGGTGTCACTACAGACCCTGGTTCGATTCCAGGCTGTATCACAACTGTCCGTGGTTGGGAGTCCCATAAGGCTGTGCACAATTGGCTCAATGTCATCTGGGTTAGGGTTTGGCTGGGGTAGGCCATCATTGTAATTAAGAATTTGTTCTTAACTGACTTGCCTAGTTAAATAAAGGCTAAATAATAAATCAACTCCTAGTTCCCGAACATCAGACTCTTCCCACATGCCAACACATTTTTCTCAGCTTCAGAAGCATCTGCATTCACCAACTTTTGTGTGGTTATTGTGGTTATGTTCTCCAGACTGGCTCAGAGGGAATTGTTGATATGCTTTCCATGTTTTATTCTAGATGACATTTTCTTTTAAAAACAAATTGTTGCCATAAATGTATTGTGTCTACTGTACATTCAAGTGGAAAATGTTGATTGTGATATGATTAAGGAAAAAAAAATACCCTATGAGGATGTGGTGCTCTGCCTTAAATCCTGCCCTCAACAAAGTGATAATTAGCAGACATTGTGCATTTTGAGACGAGCTGTTTATCCCTGCTCTAAGGACACATTAAAGGATAGAGATACATTTCCAAACTCCATTACGTTCTTCTCCTACAATCAGATGCCCCCTCCTAGGATGCCTAACTTGCTTCAGATGGACAGTACAATACCACAGCATTTTGAGATTAGTGTCAATCCATTATGGCAATTATGTTGCTGAGGACCCTATTGAACTTGTGATTCAACCTGTTTTTGTTTTTTTGTTTTTATTTATTTTTATTTCACTGGGCATGGGAACGATTTTCTTCTAGCTTGATAGACACAAACAGCCAAATTCTATCAAATCAAATCAAATCAAATCAAATCAAATTTTATTTGTCACATACACATGGTTAGCAGATGTTAATGCGAGTGTAGCGAAATGCTTGTGCTTCTAGTTCCGACAATGCAGTAATAACAAGTAATCTAACTAACAATTCCAAAACTACTGTCTTGTACACAGTGTAAGGGGATAAAGAATATGTACATAAGGATATATGAATGAGTGATGGTACAGAGCAGCATAGGCAAGATACAGTAGATGGTATCCGGTACAGTATGTACAAATGAGATGAGTATGTAAACAAAGTGGCATAGTATAGTATAAAGTGGCTAGTGATACATGTATTACATAAGGATACCGTCGATGATATAGAGTACAGTATATACGTATGCATATGAGATGAATAATGTAGGGTAAGTAACATTTATATAAGGTAGCATTGTTTAAAGTGGCTAGTGATATATTTACATCATTTCCCATCAGTTCCCATTATTAAAGTGGCTGGAGTTGAGTCAGTGTCAGTGTGTTGGCAGCAGCCACTCAGTGTTAGTGGTGGCTGTTTAACAGTCTGATGGCCTTGAGATAGAAGCTGTTTTTCAGTCTCTCGGTCCCAGCTTTGATGCACCTGTACTGACCTCGCCTTCTGGATGATAGCGGGGTGAACAGGCAGTGGCTCGGGTGGTTGATGTCCTTGATGATCTTTATGGCCTTCCTGTGACATCGGGTGGTGTAGGTGTCCTGGAGGGCAGGTAGTTTGCCCCCGGTGATGCGTTGTGCAGACCTCACTACCCTCTGGAGAGCCTTACGGTTGAGGGCGGTGCAGTTGCCATACCAGGCGGTGATACAGCCCGCCAGGATGCTCTCGATTGTGCATCTGTAGAAGTTTGTGAGTGCTTTTGGTGACAAGCCGAATTTCTTCAGCCTCCTGAGGTTGAAGAGGCGCTGCTGCGCCTTCTTCACGATGCTGTCTGTGTGAGTGGACCAATTCAGTTTGTCTGTGATGTGTATGCCGAGGAACTTAAAACTTGCTACCCTCTCCACTACTGTTCCATCGATGTGGATAGGGGGGTGTTCCCTCTGCTGTTTCCTGAAGTCCACAATCATCTCCTTAGTTTTGTTGACGTTGAGTGTGAGGTTGTTTTCCTGACACCACACTCCGAGGGCCCTCACCTCCTCCCTGTAGGCCGTCTCATCGTTGTTGGTAATCAAGCCTACCACTGTTGTGTCGTCCGCAAACTTGATGATTGAGTTGGAGGCGTGCGTGGCCACGCAGTCGTGGGTGAACAGGGAGTACAGGAGAGGGCTCAGAACGCAACCTTGTGGGGCCCCAGTGTTGAGGATCAGCGGGGAGGAGATGTTGTTGCCTACCCTCACCACCTGGGGGCGGCCCGTCAGGAAGTCCAGTACCCAGTTGCACAGGGCGGGGTCGAGACCCAGGGTCTCGAGCTTGATGACGAGCTTGGAGGGTACTATGGTGTTGAATGCCGAGCTGTAGTCGATGAACAGCATTCTCACATAGGTATTCCTCTTATCCACTAGCACTAACAGTTTCTCTGCAAATATTGAACATTAGCATTGAGCTTGCATCATGCATTGATTGGGGATGTTATTGCCTCATTATAACGTGTCAATCGATTTAACATAGTAAAAACAAAATCCCCATCAAAATCTCTCAATTTAAGCTAGAGAGATGTTTTTTTTGCATGTGCCGCATCTCAACCCAGGCGACTGTCGGCCTTCCACATCTGCGGTGGAAAGTGGCCGTGCTACACTGCTGTTTGTCAGACCAGGAGACATCCCAAAAATCGTTCTTCTTTCAAGCGTCCGAACTGTTTTGGCTTCAAAATAATATGACTCCACTATGGAAAGGGGAGACTCTCACAAACACGATGGGAACACAGGACAAGGAACTCATCTGAAGGTAACCCGGTACAGGTTCAAAAATAAATGGAAGCAAAACTCATATTTCCTGAGCTTACTTTATAACTCAAACACTTCAAAACCTTATTCCTTATTTACAAGTTTTTATTATCTGCTTTTTCCATTCATGAATGTGTTATCTATTCCTTTATATAGGCTATAGTTGTAGGCTAAACCCCAAATTCCATATTTTATTTTTTTATTTATTTTGTTAAACCTACAGGCGTCCTAAAATGCAATATCAAATAGCTAAATGATCCATGGCATGACCATCTTAAAACAATTCCATATGTTAGCTTTCATATATGGGTTCACCTGACCACAACAATTACATGTGTACAGGGGACAGATTGGAGTGTCAGCAAGCCTCAAACCTTTACTGGTTGAATATTTGCCATGTCCTTGAACTGTTTTGCCCTGTTTTGCCCTCACCGCAACTTTAGAAGTTTTGTTATGGCCTCTAGAAGACAAAATATTCATATATTTGACATGTTGTAATATGAAAACACATTACCTAGCAGCAAACCTTCTTGCACCAGTCCCATGTAATTACAGTAAAATACAGTAAAATACAAATCCTGCCTACCCTAAATTAATTTAATTTGTTAATACATTCATCCATTCATTACAATTACTGTAATAAGATTACATTACAAGTATTGGCAACATATAACTGATTACAGTAACATGTTGTACTGTAAATTTACAGCGTTATACTGGCAGCAGATTTTCCAGCAAATAACTGTATTTATATAATACAGCTGTGTTTCTGTAATGATTACAGTAGGCTGTTTTATCTTACTGTAAAACATTATACAGCATCCCTGTGGTAAAGCAAAATTACAGTATTTACCTGGAAACTTTGCTGCCAGTATAATGCTGTAAATTTACAGGGAAAAGTTTTCAGTGCACCTGTAATTAGTGAAAACCTTTAAGTTTCCATTTGCTAGACAACCAAAAGTGCATATTACCAAAGCTGTGAATAATTTCCCACTGGGCACAGACGTCAATTCAATGTTTCTCAAACGTAATTTCATTAAAATGACATGGAAACTATGTTGATTCAACCAATGTGTGGCCAGTGGGTTGCGACCGCTGGACTAGGAACTACGGACAGCAACTCTATTAATTTCTCATCATCATTTTGTTTGTTGAATATAAACTCAAAACTTATGTAATATAATGGATATGCAAAACAATTCTCCAGGGTGTTCTATACACTGGTGGTCTTTAATTGCATAATGACTGTTTTACTCTGTGGCCCAAGCTGTGAATAGAATTGATGCCGTTTAATTGACAAGTGTGAATGAAGTCTCTGAGGCTTAACAAGTGACATATTAAAAGTCTGTTTCTCACTGTTAGTAGGCCAGCTGTTGCACAACACTAAGCTATGAGATGACACATTAAATTCAAACTCATTTACATAATGCATAATTAAGAGAATCTCTTGATTAATACATGGATTAAAGTAACTGTACAGTGAAAATCTCACTTTTAAAAGTGTATATTCTATTAACTCATACCAGCAGATCAGGAGATCTGTGGCTAATTCAAGTGTGCCTACTTCTCTGACCAATCGAATAGCTCAGACTTCCGACTTCAGTGTGTTCAAGACAACTGAGAACTCGAAAAAAGAGCTGGATCTAATCCCCGGCAAGGGATTTACAATTTACAAGGTAAATAAATCTGTTGTTCTGAACAATGCAGTTAACCCACTGTTCCCCGGCAGGCCGTCATTGGAAATAAGAATTTGTTCTTAACTGACTTGCTTAGTTAAAAAAAAATTAAATCCAACTCAGAATTCATGATATGACCTCTTTTTTTCCTGAATTCCTAGTTGTCTTGAAAGCACCATGACGGCTGCAGGTATCATCACTACAGTAAAATAAAAAGCTAATTATTTGCTAATTATTTGAATTTATGTTCAGCTGTGCCTCACAAGTGCTGCACCAATGGATCTATTTTGTTTTCAAAGCTTGAAATATATAATATGGTCTGATAAGAACAATATTGTCAGGCCAGTCATATAGCCAATATTCTGTGATAATATATTAGGCCTACTGCACAAACCTCATTCCAACATAACTGTTTTGTGAACTTGACTCAGAAAAGTTGGTGAACACTGCGATAGAAACAAATAGACAAAGATCGGACTGAGAGCAGCCCGTCCAGGGAAAAATCCCACTCCTCTGTCTTTCATCCCGGAAATGAAAACTTAATCAAATATAGCCATTAGCAGCAATTAATGGGGTTCACAGGGTACATAAAGGTCATTGGATAACAAAGCAAGGACTCTATCATGTAGGAACTATCTTCCTTTATGTACAATCAGTGAAAGCATTACCATGTTTATCCCTCAAGACCACAAGAATGACGCATGTGAAGTTTAATCTATTGCTAAATGGTGGTAGCGTGGCCGACTTTGAAAGAACAACTACTAATTCTCAAATTCATTAGAAGCTAATTCATTGAGTCTATATACCAAATCTGGAGTCATTCTGATTTATGGCTCATGATAAGAAGAATTTCAAAGTATTGTAAAGTAATGTGCATCTATAGGTACAGTGTGACCATATTTGAATGCAGAAAATATATATATATATATTCACAACCAATAAAGACTAATGTAATGACTCCAAATACAATATCTGGAATGAATCTGACATATGGTTCATTAGGCAAAATTACGGTTAACAACAGAATGGCACCAATTGGCCTATAGATTGGACTGTTATAAGCAGTCTCAGTTAAACCATCATGTCTGCCACCCCATTTGACCCAGAGATTTAAAACTTTGTATGTAGGTCTCTTTCCTCATGCTGAACAAATTTGCCTCAAGGACTCAAGGTCCATCAGGATAGATTTTACTCCATCTTGGAAATTTTGGAAAACCTTTGAAAAATGTATTCTCAAGAACCATAAGTCGAAACGACACCAAGGTTTAAAGATGGCTGAGTTATTGATACATCAGGAAATCAGATCATACGTGTCCATTTAAATCCTTTGTAAATCCACTTCACAAAGGCTTATCAACTTGAAACTTTTTAGGGTAATCAAATGCATTACCATGATGAACCATGTTACGTTTGGCAATGATATCTTAAAATTAAGTAAATTATTAACAATTCAATTTTGTCCTAGGTAACGCTAATGGTTAAAATAATCATAAAAAATCTTCTCATGGACTAAATTACTACAGTAGGAGTTACACTTCAATTTAACTAGCTAAATCCTATGTAACACCTAGTAATTACATTGCAAATATTACATGTACTCAGGTGTACTAGTGTGTTTATCCTTACACTGTAATAAGAAACCTTAACATGAAGAGTTACCCTAAAAATACTTAAAACATCTTCTTCTCATGAACAATAGGACCAAATGACACCATTGTTTATGTAGGTCCATGGTACATATCTTAGTTTGAGAAAAGGGATTGGTCAAAACATGGTTGAGTTATTGACAAATCCAAAATCTAATTTTACATGTCCATTTAAACCACTGTAAATCCACTCCACAGTGGCCTATCAACTTGAATATTGTTATCGTTAGGATGTCCCTACGATGAACCATACTAAATTTGGTATTGATAACTAAAAAAACATGAAAACTATTAACAACTCATTCTTTGCATATGTAACACTATTGCTCAAAATCATCTGCAATCATCTTCTCCTCATTAACCATACTTCAAATTGTTGCTGCATTCAAATATGGCCGCACTGTACCTATAGATAAACTTTAAAACACACAAGATCCAACTTCTCTCCCACAGAGTTGTGGAGGATTGACGTGTGAGAACATCCAAGCCCACTAATTAAACCTACAGCAGAATTAAAAAATATTTAAACAGGAATAGAGCTGAAATAAATATGCTTTAATTCATTTATTTTAATTACATTCGTGAAATGTTGTCTGCCATGAATGGAGTACCACTATATGTTGACTATAATATAGGCAACAAACCTAGTCGTTTGCGAAGACTGAATACATATTGTGGATGGATGGATACACTACATGACCAAAAGTATGTGGACACCTGCACGTCGAACATTTCAAAATCATGGGCATTAATATGAAGTAGGTCCCCCCTTTGCTGCTATAACAGACTCCACTCTTCTGGGAATGCTCTCCACTAGATGATGGAACATTGCTGCAGAGACTTGCTTCCATTCAGCCACAAGAGCATTAGTGAGGTCGGACACTGATGTTGGGCATTTAGGTTTGGCTCACAGTCGGCATTCCAATTCATCCCAAAGGTGTTCGATGGGGTTGAGGCTAGGGCTCTGTGCAGGCCAGTCAAGTTCTTCCACACAGGTCTTGACAAACCATTTCTGTATGGATCTCGCTTTGTGCATGTAGGCATTCTCATGCTGAAACAGGAAAGTGCCTTCCCCAAACTGTTGCCACAAAGTTGTATGCCAGCGTTAAGATTTCCCTTCACTGGAACTAAGGGGCCTAGCCCGTACCATGAAAAACAGCCCCAGACCATTATTCTTCCCCCAGCAAACTTTACAGTTGACACTATGCACCCAGATTCATCCGTTGGACTACCAGATGGTGAAGTGTGATTCATCACTCCAGAGAACGCATTTCCACTGCTCAGTCCAATGGCGGCAAGCTTTACACCACTCCAGTCAACGCTTGGCATTGCGCATGGTGATCTGGGGCTTGTGTGAGGCTGCTCTGCCATGGAAACCCATTTCATGAAGCTCCCGACAAACAGTTATTGTGCGGACGTTGCTTCCAGAGGCAGTTTCAAACTCGGTAGTGAGTGTTGCAACCAAAGACAGATGATTTTTACACGCTTTGCGCTTCAGCATTCGGCGATCCCATTCTGTAAGCTTGTATACCACTTTGCGTCTAAACCGTTGTTGCTCCTAGTCGTTTCCACTTCACAATAACAGCACTTACAGTTGACAGGGACAGCTCTAGCAGGGCAGAAATTTGGAAAGGTGGCATCCTATGACAGTGCCACGTTGAAAGTCATTGAGCTCTTCAGTAAGGCCATTCTACTACCAATGTTTGTCTATGGAGATTGCTCGATTTTATACACCTGCCAGCAATGGGTGTGGCTGAAATAGCCAAATCCATTCATTTGAAGGGGTGTCCACATACTTATGGTCACATTTTGTTTCTCATAAATTACAATTCCGTAATGCCTTCTGTTCTGCATTGAAAATTCACTTTGTGTGTAACTGATAGCGAAAAACTCTCACTCTCTTCTGTTGTTCTCTCTCTCTCTTGCCCTCCCTCCCTCCCTGTAGTATTGCATTCATCTTAATAATGACTGTGTCATTGCCTGTGCATGCTGGGTGAGCTTCACTCTATACCTTTAGCAGACCTCCTACCCAGCTTGGCCAAAACACTGCTCTGGATCCCCTTCACCAACTCAATCGTTCATAACCCCACTCCCACTGGCTTCTCCTACACTAGCCAGCCAAACTATCTAGTACCCTCAACTTTTAATTTTTACATTTACATTTTAGTAATTTAGCAGTAGTGAGTGCATATATTTTTATACTGTTTAGTCAGACTTTCGTACTGTTTAGGCAGACGTCCACTCCCATCACCTTCTCTGACTCATAACAGATCACAATCAAAAAGATCACAATCAAAACAATCTCTTTCAGTTTTCTTTGTGGACTCATTGTACTCAACACTCAAAACCTCCCATCTAAGCAACATAGAAATATTTCAGACTGACATGGGCTTCATATCAATGCTTCTGCTGGTCTCCATGCCCTGCTGTTAACGCTCCAATAGCTGCGTCTGATCATTTGCTGGCTATTATCTCTTTATAGTGTGCTAATCACCAGCTTTATCCTACTCAGTGATGCACCTACTGAGCCTTTGAGAGGTGGTTATGCTCCTCTGTTTGGATCATCACTTTCAAAACAACAACCTCCCAATATCAGGAAATAACAAACTTCAAAAGTCACAATGTGTGAATACGTCTTTGTTCCTGACAAATTATGCTTTTGTCAGCCTTACAATCTTGGTACCGGTTTATAATCAGTAGCAATATCTGTGGCTGAAGTACTTTTGTACAAGGGGGTTATCATTAAACTCAGTAACGGATCATTTGGAATAAGTCAAAATGCTGGGCTTTGCCAATTTAATGTGAGAAGAGGATTGGGTAAATCTTATCAAATATAATTAGATAATCAAGATAGTCATTTTCATATCCTTGAGTAATATCATGTACTATTGACTAACCACATTCTGCACAAATTTGTGCAACCGTGACATTCAAACGAGGCTGCAATGAAAACTAATGGGACAGTACTGTGTTGGCATCAAAATCTGGGGTGTGAACTACGTTTCTATTCAAGCGTTGATTGGCATGGTAATGGCCCGATAGTATTGGAGAAAAGTTGAAAAAAACGGACCCCTCTGAAGCTGTACGTTAAATTGTGACATGTCATGACGTAAAGTACAGCACGCATAATGCAACTCATTCTGTGTCCTACAGCCTCTCTCTACCAGGGGTAGCACTTCTCTCGCAGGTTAAAAACAAAAAAAGGGACAGGGACAGGGTAAGGGGGATACCTAGTCAATTGTACAACTGAATGCATTCATTTTTTGCATCATAACTGCAAGACATCATGACTCTCAAAAGCCGTGATAGCCACTGTTTACTTCTGGAGAAAAAAACCCAATTCAAATTCCACACAAACATCCAAATAGGTATTTAATGACTCTTTATATACTTTATATACACTCTTTATAGTCTTTCATTTACATTTTAGAGGTGATAAATTGGACAGATTAGGTGAAAAAAAAGGTTCCCCATACGGCTTATCTCCCCTTTCCCGATCATGCAGTAGGTTTCACTTCCCCACTCACATTTTTAAAAAGACCCGACGGAGCTTATTGCCTTCTTCAATCATGCAGAGATGGGCAGCATGACGGTCTCATCAATGATTTTGCAGGAAAGGGGAGAAAGAAATTGTGCTTTACAATGGTATTCATATTACAGTTGACCTTGAAGTATTACGTTTTTTTGGGCGCTAAAACAAGGTCAATTGTACATTACAGCGCGATGTACAAAAGTGCATTAACTAACATTAATCTTGTTATCTTTTTATGAATGTTTTTATTCAATTAATAAAAATCAAATCTATCTTTTCCTTGAAGCTGTGATAAGCTCAGACTTTTTATATACAGTTGAAACACTCAAACTGTCATTTTCCAAAATTGGCACCCAACATGGGGCCAGTGCAGTCTTCTATACATCAACAACTCAGGGTAGTTAGGCTGTCACTCTTGGGAGTTTTTTCCCTTATATGGAATATGAGTCCTATAATTTTCACAGTCCCCCAATACATGGACATTTGACAGTGGGCTTCAAGGGGTCGACATGATAAATAATAATTACTCACCGATGCTAAGTGATACTCTGAATGTGTGCTGCCATGTAGAACAACAACAGCTAATTAACTAACCTCACTAGGGAGAAACAAGAAGTGTCACTTTCAACATCAGTTAACAAGTCAAAGTCCCCAAACAATTAGCTGTACAAGACCGACAACACCACCCACTGTATTCTGGAAGGAAACCATTCAGATGGTTAAAAAGGCGCCAGAGTATTCTCTTCAGCAATATATGTGATATGGTCTTTATAGGTTAAGATGTTGCTTATTATTATAGTTCTGCATTCAGTATTATACCATATCCATATACATTTTAAACTATAGAAATGAGTAATACCCCAGCTAGTATATTACTTTTACAATCTGACAAAGACAAACAAGGAGAGCGAACAAGGAGAGGACTCCTATACTGTAGCTATGTTCCTACATATTCTGTGTGCAATGTTCCGAGGTGCAAAGTGGATCGAAACAAGGAAATGTGTCTGAGCCCGTCACATTGATGTCACAGGCGTTGCTGTCACGGCAATGCGCTGCAGGACATTAAACAGTGAGGCAGGAATTGGAGATGGCATTGTTGTCACTCATTGTCTCAGAAAGGCGTACCAAGTTGTTGATGTGCCATCTCACTTTCCAACATCAAATGAGGAGGTCCCAGAGATTGAGTCAGTGATAACAGACATACAGTATTTAGAGACCGATCACTTACCTCCCTTTGGGTTTTAATCCAGAGGCGTAGGCAGAAATTGCCGTATGGCTGGGCCTGAGTAAACGTGACTGGGCCAACATTTTCCAGCAAAAATACCCAGACATCAGTGGTGTAGTTGTGTTGCATGGGTAAGCGGGTATACTCTAATTTGGCAAAACATTTCCCAAACAGCCTGCCTGGCAAATGAAAGGCGCCCTGTGTGAAAAATTCTATTAGAAAGAAATGTAGGTACTGTATCTCTGAATGACCTAAAATCATGACAATGTGAAATGCATTCCCCAATGATATCCAGAATTAAATAATAGGCCAAGCCCTTATGGCTGATATGTTAGACTAAGGGACCAGATACATGTAAGTGCAGTGGTGAGAAAGGGAACATATTTCTGTGGTGGTGCTTTACATAAGAACGGGATACTTGAGGAGTTCCTACACTTGACAGCAGCTGAAGGCTTGGATGCTAGTAGCTGCTGATTCATCTCTGTATTGTGCGTATTGTTAGAGGAGATGTATGGCCTATGCTGCATTCAATTCCATACACCATTGTTTCCACATATTTCTACCCTAATATTACTATTATTGTATAACTTTTCTAGGCTGCAGTCTTTCTGTAGGCGTAGGCTATTTAGTCTAAAGGGGAAATGGTGATCGCTACCGGATCGAGTCAGGGCCCTGGCTGAAACCTCATAGCCTGTCCCTAAAGATCTTCTATTGAGAAGCAAAATAAATAGGCTAAACCGTAGAACTCATGAGACATGAGAATAAATGCACAATTCTTGTTGTGAATGCGTCAGAGAGTCAGAGAACAGAGGCACATTAAAATACTACTTGTGGTGTCGAAGGTTGCTGAAAAGTGTGTAGCAGAGCAACTGATAGCCCACCTCAACAACAGCCCCTTCACATTGCACTCCATGCAGTTTGGCTTCAGAGCAAAACACTGATACTGTTAACCATGAGGTTCTCATCACAAAACTGTCCAAGTTCAACTTTTCCCCAGATGCCTTGAGATGGATGAAATCATACCTTGAAGTCAGAACCCAGTTTGTCAGAGTGAGCAATGAGCTGTCGCCCATTCTCAGCTATGATGTGGGCGTGCCCCAAGGGTCAATACTGGGGCCCATCCTGTTCAGCCTGTATATGAATGATCAGCCTTCTGTCTGTACTGGGTCTGAAGTTCAAATGTATGCAGATGATACAGTGGTATATGTGCATGCAAAGAGCAAACAAGCTGCACAAGAACTCACTACTGTAACGATCCAGGTTACAAAGTGGCTCATTGACTCATGTTTGCATCTCAATGTGTAAAAAACAGTCTGCATGTTCTTCACAAAGAGGGCAACTGATGCTGCTGAGCCAGATGTCTATGTGTCAGGGGAGAAGCTCCAGGTGGTAACCGATTTTAAGTACCTTGGCATCATACTTGATTCCAACCTCTCTTTTAAAAAGCCGTTGAAAGGGTAATTCAAATAACAACATTTCCGATTCACACGAAATTGTTTGACTCCAGAGGTAGCAAAACATACTGTTTGTCTAGTTTGGCCCAAGTTTGATGTATAATATTAAAACCCATTCAGTCTGTCTACAGACAGGCTCTCAAAGTGCTTGATAGAAATCACAATAGCCATCATCACTGTTACATCCTCAGAAAGCATGAGCTCCTGAGTTGGGAAAATCTTGTGCAATACAACAATTGTGTCTTGTATTCAACAAATGTCTTGTATTCAAGATCCTAAATGTCCTGGCTCCAACTCCACTTAGTACTTTTGTTAAACATAAAACTTTTGTCAGCCAAGCCGCATTAACTTCTCGTAGTGCTGAAAAATATAGACCTATGCTGTGGTTTCACACTTGCATATATATTTATATATTTATTTTGTGATTAATCATTTTAAAAATTCATATTTTTCAAGGGGTGCTGCAGCACCCTCAGCACCCTAACTTCCCACGGCTATGCGTGCAGTCAGCATGCATGGAACCACTTGATCACGATTCCTCTCTACAAATTAATAGTCCATGGAGTCACGGTAAAGTTTATTTAAAACATTACCCCAGATTTGATTGCCTTGCCTTGCACATAGCCTTTAAATGTATCCAGTGCAAAAGAGTGTAGTTTGCTAGCTCACGAACGTGCTTACCAACCTTATATCTGTCTCTAAGAAATGAGCCTTCCATAGTGGCCTCGGGGAAATGTCTACACATTTTACAGAAAAGGGCATTCCTTGTCGAACTGTATTCCAGACAATAAAACTGTCCGATTCACTTCCATGACAAACACCACCATTTTCCACTAATCACTGTAATGGGAAACACTAGTATTTGTGGTAGTGTGGGTGGTTCATAAACTGCAGACAAATCCGCAGGTGGACTCACCGTGATGATATGCTCACCGTGATGAGCCGGGGCTTGGCGATGGTGAGCTAGCTGGGTTGTGGAAGTTGAAGCATTAGCCATGCTAACTTCCTCATGCAATCTGGCATGGCCTCTGCCTGGCCTGGCTCTGCCCTGGCTTCACTTCTGTTTTACTTTGTTTGTTTCATGTTGATGTCTGTATGGAACGATTAATATTCCACTCTATCATTCACTTTCCCCCATGAAACTCCATTGCTAATCAACACAGGACAAGCAGCTGGGTATGGAGAATATGCTGCATTAAATCCACCCTGAGAGACTACAGAAAACACATTAAAAATCATAAACAGAGCATTATATTCACCGCTAGACCTTTCTCTTATCCAAGGGTGCCATTAGGATGTATTTATATGCATGATGCATATTATATTTACTTCAGGATGATTCATCTCAGCTGGCTGCTTCATAGACAAGATAAATCAGATTTCCCTCCACACTAGAACAGGGTTTATTGGCACCTCAATAGCCCACGATTGGCGTAGGCTATAGACAACTAATTGACTCGCCTTAGGAAAAGTGACGCTGCAATGAACCTGGATTCAAGCTCAACTTAACTCTCTCACAGCAGAAGGGGACAGGAAATCTTTCAAAGTGAAAAAAACAGATACATCAATGGGCAAAACAAACTAGCAGGACTCTTAGTAGCTATTCATTATTAATCCAGTAGTGGTTTAAAGCTGAGGACCTGGAGCAGATGGTCAGTTCCCCAGTTTACCTGCTGTGTTAGGCTGTGGTGCAAACATACACACTTACCATAACATTGTCAAATAAGCAAAGTAGAAGAAATGAATATTATTTATACAACAAGTGGGTATAATCCAGAATGCTGATTGGTTAAAACAGCATTCCAGCAAGTGTCTATTCCACAATTTACCACCGGCTAAATCTATGATGTTAAAATTCCTATTTACTCTGTTCCGTCTGACTGCACAATCCACTGTCTCATCAGCCCAGCCAGGCAATTTAAAAACTTGATCTCCACTATAAAAAGCATGTAGACATTATCTCAATTTCTTTCAGACTATCATATAGTTTTCAACAGTGGAGATTTGTATAAACCTTTCTGTCTGTCTCTCCGACATTTGCAATATCTTTTCAATACTCAAATTCGATCTCCAGCTGTCACATAGTAATTAATGTGTCGGAGTCGGGATGAGACAGACAGAAAGAAAGCATTAGCACACTCTTCGCGGTCAGGGGCAGGCCTTCACAATGAATGCAGTTATTTCCTGATTGCACCAAATAAATATTTAATTTATCATGTGAAAATTAACTGCAACATACAATGAAGACAACTTGGCTAGTCGTTAAATGTTTTTACTTCACACATGACTAGAAATTATTTCATATATTGAGGTGGCATATTGTTGTGGGCAGTATGGAAAATGCTAACTGATCTACATTTATATGAAATAACAACCCTCTATGAAATAAGGCATCAATAGTCACAGCATTACAATATTTATGGTGCATACTGCTAATGGTATTCTGTTTAGGCCAGGAAAGACATGATCATCATAGTAATAATACCACACCTCTGTGCCTGAACCCCCCGTTACCATGAGTAATCATCCAGGATATCACTTGACAGGGTAAAATAACACAGTAGCTAGAAATAGGACAATAAAGATGAAGAGCCTAGGAGGATAACTGGTCATTAGTGGGTGGCCATAGCCATTCTCCCAGACAGATATGTGGGTGATTTACAATTACCCTAGAGGTCCGTTAAACCAGCTGCTAATGTACAGCATAATCCTACAGTCTGAACTAGGATAACAGTTGGTATCATTTGCCTGTCAATACCTCCTGTTTAGAGATAAAAGCAGACTTTCAGAGAGGTAACTTAGTTTAAAACTGAGTGGCCTCTCATCTGTTTTTCGAAGAAGAAAGTTCTGTTTGAAATAGCTACCCTAACAAAAAACTGATGAGTGATGGATAGATGAATAAAAAGAGAGAAAAATACTGGGGTCAGTTGTCGAACATCTAAGTCTGCACTTGACCAGAAATAGCAGAAGTGTAAATGGAAACAACAACTCTAGTTATATAAGATATCAGGAAAACAACAAAGCAATTTCGTCTCCTTGCCGATTGTAAATTAAAATCAGAATTTAGTGTGAACATTTTGACCCAAGTCCACTCTGGGAAAAGGTTGGTCAAAACACAATGGAATGAGACAATAAATCACTTGGGCTGCTTGCCGATACAGGCGAGACGAAGAATGACCTGCTGATTTAGTTTTAAACTCCCTATGGGTATTCCCTGATAGATTGAACTTTGCATGACTTTTGAAACACTAATAGCATTGTATAATGCTACTCTACATACACGTATGGTCCACGCTACATTAGCACACACTCTCACAAGGGAAATGCTGTCAGCATTTGCTGTATTGAGGAGTTCAATTTGTTCAGGGGTATAACGAGAGTGTATCAGCTCCTGTCGTGAAGTGTTGACAGTGCAATGAAATATAAATTGTGAGGGCTCCTGGGGTTAGTGTTCATAGAAAGCCTTTTGGAACAACAGTAAAACTGTTTAAATAGTGCATATGGCACAGCCTATACATGATCAGAAAAAAACATATACAATCTGAAGGATTTCTTTTTGTGTGCAGTCCTCCCTACAAATGCTGTATATCAACAAAAGTGCACAGCCTTGGTTGTGGCCTTGTTCAATAAGTAACGATGAGTAATTGGATCTCACTCTGCTGTATCTTTGTCTCTCAATATCAACTGTTTTTAGACTGAGATTGAACACCTGAACGAACATTGATTTGATTTAACGGTAGTGTGGGAGCTGGACGAGGACATTGAGCAGGCGTTGCATGCAGAGCCCGCTCCCCTCCAGTGTCCCGCTGGGCGTCTGTACGTTCCGTCTGCTGTCCGTGACCGGCTGATCTACTGGACCCACACGTCACCCTCCTCTGGTCATCCAGGCATCAGTTGGACTGTGCGTCCTTAGCCAAAGTGGGAAGTACATGTGGCCCACTTTAGCAAAGGACGTGAGGGTTTATGTTTCCTCCTGCTCGGTGTGCGCCAAGTGTAAGACTGTCACCATAGTGAGGCCCCGGTTTGGGTCTGGCTCTTGACCCGAAACCTGCCCCTCCGCCTGCCCTGCCGGAAGCTGGGGCCACGGTTTGTGGGGCCATTTAAAGTTCTGAGGAGAGTGAACGAGGTTAGTTACAGGTTACAACTTCCCCCGATTACCGTATTAACACCTCGTTCCATGTGTCTCTCCTCAGGCCAGGGGTGGCTGGCCCGCTCCAGGAGTCTGAGGTGCGGGAGGTTCCTCCGCCCCCTCTGGACATCGAGGGGGCCCCGGTGTACTCCGTTCGTTCTATACTGGATTCGAGGCGTCAGGCGAGGGGCCTTCAGTACCTCGTGGACTGGGAGGGGTACGGTCTGGAGGAGAGATGCTGAGTTGAACTCTTCAATGCTGCGGGAGTTCCACCGTCTCCTTCCGGATCGCACTGCACCTCGCCCTCCGGGTTGTCCCCAAGGCCGGTGTCGGCGCGCTGCTAGAGGCGCGCATTGTGACGCTGTTGCGTCCAACTGTTTTGATTCAGCCAATTTAAGTGTGTCTGTTCACTCATCTATGCTCTCCTGCACCTGACTCCAGTTGACCAGTTACGCACACAGTCTGACAAGTGAAGTTAAGCATAAACAGAAGCAGGTTTTTTTCTTAGCCACAATGGGACCGAAATTAATCAATTAATTAATGGAGAGTGTAAACAATACACTGATTCCTTTGCAACTTTTAAAACAACCAGAAGGTTTTTTAGCTTCTTAGGATTTCTTAGGATTAAAGGAAAATTCCACCCAAAAAATTTATTTTGGTATTTGTTTCATTAGTCCATCGTTGATATAGTCCCAAAATGTTTTGTATGTCAGAAATCAAGTTTTCACGATATATAACTTCATACCGGCTGTATTTCTGTATTTTGAAAGTAATATAATTTGATTGCTGACTTGCAAAGCATTTTGGGACTAAATCAACAATGGACTAATGAAACATACACAACGTGAATCCAAGCATCAAAACATAGACTTTTAGAAACTCTGAGATATTTTGGGGGAGTTGGCTGTAACGCACCATGGTGTCTACCTCTGTCTGGACTAAATCTTTGTTCAGGACAAAGTGTTTCAAGTTCCACAGTGCATCCAACAAAATGACCTGTACATAAGAGAGGATAATAAGAAACAACTGCTGAGGATAATGTAGACAGTTGCTTATGATTGACTGAAGATTACAGATTGCATGAGGTGTCTGCAATTTTTTTTAGGATCTAGTGAACATTAGTTTTATTGACTGTGCGAAAAGAAAGGTCAAGGAAAATGATGATTCACAATGACGAGGAAAGTCAACAACAACCCAGTATGAAACTTACCACAAAAACATGAGGAAAAAGATGATTCACAAAAGCAGAAACAGCCTCTACAGAAGACCCTTATCTCCTTCTGGTGTGCCCTGCAACACGGACGTCTGTGCAAAGAAACACAATCTCAAGGTTGTCTCCATTACACGCCTTGACACCATCCATCACTATAAAGTTCATTATCAAGATGTTTTCCTGTGCCATCATTAGTCCTGGGTAACGTGTGGTGATTGATGTGGCCTGGCGCTGACAACACCGCGGGTTGATCCATGTCATTAATCTAGATTTTGGGCTGTGTCATCTCCAGAATCTCCCCTCCTCAAAGTGCATGAACATTTTTTCCGCCACCTCCGGAATGAGAAAACCAGGTAAGAGGGAATGAGGTGAAAACAAAGATGAATTCTGCATGAATATGAAGCCACGAGACATGAAGCTACCCTCAGGGCTAACGCTTTACATTACGTTTCCCTTATTACTATGTAACTATATGGTAATAACTTTTATAACAGCACAGTAGTTAGGTTTTGCTATTATATGGTAATAGGGATTAGCGGTATCAGTTATTACACAATTAGAACAGGGTCTGTAATTGCATAACCACTTGCTGAAGGCTGTTCCTCATGTGTAATAATTAATGTTATTTAAAAAAAAATCCACTATGTTACTAATGTTTTGTAATTACACGTTTGAAAGTCACCTGTGAATTACCATGTTAATAACTCAAACCAAAATCTTACCTTGTAGTAACCCAAAAACCCAGGTAAAACCCAAGCAGTCCCAGAGTTGATATGGTCTTGGTATGTGGCTCTTAATAGACTGGTAAAAACACTTTTAACAACACTTTTGTTTTCAGTGGTTTAATTACATGTACTGATACAAATTGTATTCTGCACGGGTCATTTAGTGTATGCCGACAGGAAATTTGCAGAGAAACTCAAACAACAATTTGATGGGAGATTTGTCCCCCCTGGCATTGTGCTTTGTGCTCCCTGTACAGTAGCTGTCCTCTGTGTAGCAGTTCAATTGAGATGGATGTTTTCAGCATTTAATTTGGCTCTTAATGAAGTGCAAAGGTGTCAGGCAAGTATTCAGTGTTTGAAGGAATGATCTTGATCTAAATGGCAAATTCCAAAGTTTACCAATTTGGAACTATGCTCCTTTGAGAAATTAATCACAGTTTGTTCATAGGCATGTTAATTGTAATTCACATTTTAATCCCACAAAATGTTTCAGAAATGGTAACAGTCTCTTATTCTTGATTAAATTCACCACCCACCAGTTCTACACGTCTTTGAGGAAATAAAGGCCTATTGCACTTCATGATAAGTAGCACCTCTTTCAGTTCATCACTTATACAGAACACCACTCGATTAAAATACTCATGTTCCACCACACAAGAAGATCCATCACAAGAAATGTATTTTATGCAATAATTCCATTTCCTACACAGTATGCGGTCCCCCTGCTCTGATCAACACAATTACATATTTATGTTAATGTCAACACAACTAAAGTGCATTCCAAAAGTACTCAGACCTCTTGACCTTTTCCACATTTTGCACATTTATAAAAATAAGAACAAAAATCCTTATTTACATAACAATTCATACCCTCTGCTATGAGACTCGAAATTGAGCTCAGGTGCATCCTGTTTCCATTGATCACCCTTGAGATGTTTCTACAACCTGATTAGAGTCCACCTTTGGTAAATTCAATTGATTGAACATGATTTGGAAAGGCACATATCTGAGCAAAAACCAAGCCATGAGGTTGTCCAAGGAATTGTCCATAGAGCTCCGAGACAGGATTGTGTCGCTGAACAGATCTGGAGAAGGGCACCAAACAATTTCTGCAGCATTGAAGGTCCCCAAGAACAAAGTGGCCTACATCATTGTGAAATGAAAGAAATTTGGAACCACCAAGACTCTTCCTATAGCTGCCCGCCCGGCCAAACAGAGCAGTCTGAGAAACTCCCCAAATACAGGTGTGCCAAGCTTGTAGTGTCATACCCAAGAAGACTTGAAGCTGTAATCACTGCCAAAGGTGGTTCAACAAAGTACTGAGTAAAGGGTCTGAATACTTATGTAAATGTGAAATTTCAGTTTTATTTTATTTAATACATTTTCAAAAATGATAAAAAACATGTTTTTGCTTTGTCATTATGGGGAATGTGTGTAGATTTAAGAGGGGGAAAAAACAATTGAATACATCTTTGAATAAGACTAACGTAACAAAACGTGGAAAAAGTAAAGGGGTCTGAATACTTTCTGAATGCACTGTACATGCCAGGCTTCAATTTGCAGCTTGGGACTTCTCTTATGAGTTTTCAATCTCAAATTAAGATGGAAATATGATAACAGTCAGGTGGATCATGTCTTATAGTTGTTTGTCTAGCAACCACACTGGTTATTGGGCACATGCATTAGTGTTACTTTAAAGTACCACACCAGCGAAAATCCACTTTTGTCAGCTGAAAGACGATGCCCATATCTTAACCATGAAGTTGCACAACCATTTAAGTGAGAAAAAAAATCTATATATACAGTTGAAGTTGGAAGTTTACATACACCTTAGCCAAATACATTTAAACTCAGTTTTTCACAATTCCTGACATTTAATCCAAGTAAGAATTCCCTGTCATAGGTTAGTTAGGATCACCACTTTATTTTACGAAAGTGAAATGTCTGAATAATACTAGAGAGAATGATTTATTTCAGCTTTTATTTCTTTCATCACATTTCCAGTGGTTCATAAGTTTATATACACTCAATTAGTATTTGGTAGCAATACCTTTAAATGGTTTAACTTGGGTCAAACATTTCAGGTAACCTTCCACAAGCTTCCCACAATAAGTTGGGGGAATTTTGGCCCATTCCTCCTGACAGAGCTGGTGTACCTGAATCAGGTTTGTAGGCCTACTTGCTAGCACACACTTTTTCAGTTCTGCCCACAAATGTTCTATAGGATTGAGGCCAGGGCTTTGCGATGGCCATTCCAATACCTTGACTTTGTTGTCCTTAATTAAGCCATTTTGCCACAACTTTGGAAGTATGCTTGGGGTCAATGTCCATTTGGGAGACCCATTTGCGACCAAGCTTTAACTTCCTGACTGATGTCTTGAGATGTTTCTTCAATATATCCACATAATGTTCCATCCTCATGATGCCATCTATTGCACCAGTCCATCCTGCAGCAAAGCACCCCCACAACATGATGCTGCCACCCCCATGCTTCACGGTTGGGATGGTGTTATTTTTCTTGCAAGCCTCCCCCATTTTCCTCCAAACATAACAATGGTCATTATGGCCAAACAGTTCTATTTTTGTTTCGTCAGACCAGAGGACACTTCTCAAAAAAGTACCATCTTTGTCCCCATGTGCAGTTGCAAACCGTAGTCTGGCTTATTATGGCGGTTTTGGAGCAGTGGCTTCTTCCTTGCTGAGCGGCCTTTCAGGTTATGTCGATATAGGATTCATTTTACTGTGGATATAGATGCTTTTGTACCTGTTTCCTCCAGCATCTTCACAAGGTCCTTTGCTGTTGTTCTTGGATTGATTTGCACTTTTTGCACCAAAATACGTTCATCTCTAGCAGACAGAACGTGTCTCCTTCCTGAGCGGTATGACGGCTGCATGGTCCCATGTGTTTATACTTGCATACTATTGTTTGTACAGATGAATCTGGTACCTTCAGTCATTTGTAAATTGCTCCCAAGGATGAACCAGACTTGTGGAGGTCTACAATTGTTTTTCTGAGGTCTTGGCTGATTTATTTTGATATTAAGCAAAGTGGGACTGAGTTTGAAGGTAGGCCTTGAAATACATCCACAGGTACACCTCCAATTGACTCAAATGATGTCAAATAGCCTATCAGAAGCTTCTAAAGCCATGCCATCATTTTCTGGAATTTCCCAAGCTGTTTAAAGGCACAGTCAACTTAGTGTATGTAAACTTCTGACTCACTGGAGTTGTGATACAGTGAATTATAAGTGAAATAATCTGTCTGTAAACAATTGTTGGAAAAATGACTTGTGTCATGCACAAAGTAGATGTCCTAACCAACTTGCAAAAACTATAGTTTGCTAACAAGAAATTTGTGGAGTGATTGAAAAACGAGTTTTAATGACTCCAACCTAAGTGTATGTAAACTTCCGACTTCAACTGTATATCTATATATTTTTTATTGAACCTTTATTTAACTGTAAGTCATTGTTTTAGTAAAAGTATGATATACAGTATTTGGGCTTGAAGTGGGAAATCCGAAGTGGGAACATTATGGAAATTTGCGTCAATGCTGGGTCTTTTCCAGATCAAATGACATCTAAGTCAGAGGAGGCTGGTGTTATGATTTATAGGAGGACAGACTCATTGCAATGGCTGGCAGGAATCAGTGAAATCATTCCAAACATATCAAACACATGGAGACAACATGTTTGACTCCGTTCCATTGATTCCATTCCATCCATTACAATGAGCCCATACTCCTTTAGATCTTACCACCAGCCTCCTCTGGTGTAAGTTATATCTGTCCTACATGTTAGTTACTAGGGCAGGCTTTAGTTAATTTGGAACCACCTACAATGTTAGAGCTAACACGTGTGAGCTTCTTACTTCCTGTTAACAACTTCTTGCTACTGTGGCTTACTGCTATCTACAATGTACTTCGACCTGTTGGGAGATGTTGGATGTACAGACCGTGAAACTATAAATAATAAAGAAAAAAGCTATATTATTCTGATGAGAGGGTGAAATGAATAGGTGTAATGTCAACACAGTTGGGAGTGGGACACCTCATCATTTCTATAGACATGTTATGCATAACAGTGCTACATTAGCAGCAAGAGAGTAGCTAGCTAGCAAGCAGCAGTTGCTTGCTGTCTATACAGGTTTGGCTAGCTACTGTATAGCATACCTAACTGTGCGGTCAAGTGTATCCACATGTAGCCAGGCAAAAGTAAACCCAGCACAGGACAAACTCATTTGTTGTTGTTTATTCTGTCGAAGCTGAAATTGAATAGGATCACCATGAAGTAACTTTGGGATGCTGGCCTTCTAGGCAGAGTTGCAAAGAAAAAGCCGTATCTCAGACTGGCCAATATAAAGAAAGGATTAAGATGGGCAAAATAACAGACACTGGATAGAGGAACTCTGCCTAGAAGGTCAGTATCCCATAGTCGCCTCTTCACTGTTGACGTTGAGACTGGTGTTTTGCGGGTATTATTTAATGAAGCAACCAGTTGAGGACTTGTGAGGCATCTGTTTCTCAAACTAGACACCAATGTACTTGTCCTCTTGCTCAGTTGTGCACCGGGGCCTCCCACTCTTTTTTTATATTCTGGTTAGAGACAGTTTGCTCTGTTCTGTGAAGAGAGTAGGACACAGTGTTGTACGATATCTTCAGTTTATTGGTAATTTCTAGCATGGAATAGCCTTCCTTTCTCAGAACAGAACAGAAATAGACTGATGAGTTTCAGAAGAAAGGTATTTGTTTCTGGCCATTTTGAGCCTGTAATTGAACCCACAAATGCTGATGCTCCAGATACTAGTAAAGAAGGCCAGATAACTCCAGATAACTAGTCTAAAGAAGGCCAGTTTTATTGCTTCTTTAATCAGGACAACAGTTTCAGCTGTGCTAACATAACTGCAAAAGGGTTTTCTAATAATCAATTAGCCTTTTAAAATGATAAACTTGGATTAGCTAACACAACGTGCCATTGGAACACAGGAGTGATGGTTGCTGATAATGGGCCTCTGTACGCCTATGTTGATATTCCATTTTTTATCTGCCATTTCCAGCTACAATAGTAATTTACAACATTAACAATGTCTACACTGTATTTCTGATCAATTGGATGTTATTTTAATGGACAAAAAATTAGCTTTTCTTTCAAAAACAAGGACATTTCTAAGTGACCCCAAACTTTTGAACGGAAGTGTATTTGTTTATTTTTCCCCCAACAGCAAATACAAACATGTACATACAAAAAAACTATTTACAGATGCACACAAACAATGACTACATCTCCTCTGCCCTGACCCGCATGCTCAGACCCCCATCCCTAGGCCCTGCATTATTGTTTGCCACATTGCCTTAAATTGTACCAATTATTTTTTCTTCTCGCTTGCCTATGCTATTTCAATAGTTCAATTATTGTGTTCATGATGTTGGATTAATTGATTTCCAAGTTTTTAACTTGTTGAATCTAGGGGGCACTATTTTCATTTTTGGAAAAATAACGATCCCAAAGTAAATGGGCTATTCTGTCAGGACTAGATGCTAGAATATGCATATAATTGACAGCTTAGGATAGAAAACACTCTAAAGTTTCCAAAACTGAAAAAATATTGTCTGTGAATATAACAGAACTGATATTGCAGGCGAAAGCCTGAGAAAAATCCAATCAGGGAGGGACTCTTATTTAGAAAGCTCTGCGTTCCGTCCCTATTGAGCAGTGAATGAGATATCAACCAGATTCCCTTTTCTATGGCTTCCCTAGTGTGTCTAGTGTCACAATACATAGTTTCAAGCTTTTATTTTGAAAAATGAGCCTGAACGTCAACATTGCGTCAGTGGTCAGCTGGAGTCTCTCAGAGAGTTTTGTGCGTAAAAGACAAATGCGGCCATTGTTTCTCTCTTTCCTACTAAGAAGCCACCTGTCCCGGTTGATATATTATCGAATAGATATTTGAAAAACACCTTGAGGATTGATTATAAACAACGTTTGCCATGTTTCTGTCGATATTATGGAGCTAATTTGGCGTTGTCGTGACCGCAATTTCCGGTCGAATTCTCAGCCAAACGTGAAGAACTAACGGAGTTATTTCGGCTACAAAAATAATATTTTTGGAAAAAAGGAACATTTGCTATCTAACTGGGAGTCTTGTGAGTGAAAACATCCGAAGCTCATCAAAGGTAAACTATTTAATTTGATTGCTTTTCTGATTTTCGTGACCAGGTTGCCTGCTGCTAGCTAGGCATAATGCTATGCTAGGCTATCGATAAACTTACACAAATGCTTGTCTTGCTTTGGCTGTAAAGCATATTTTCAAAATCTGAGATGACAGGGTGATTAACAAAAGGCTAAGCTGTGTTTCAATATATTTCACTTGTGATTTCATGAATATGAATATTTTCGAGTAATATTTATGTCTGTTGCATTATGCTAATTAGTGTCAGTTGATGACAACGCTCCCGGATCCGGGATGGGTAGTTACAAGAGTTATACGTTTTTTCAAGATGAGAAGAGTCTTCCAGGCCATTGGGTATCTCACTACACCCCAATATGCCATGTCTTGAAATATTCAGACAGATGGATGAAGTTTACATTGTAATACTCCTGACAGAGAGGAAAAAGGGGGGAAGAGGTATTTATGACTGTCATAAACCTACCCCCAGGCCAACATCATGACAATACTGTTTTAAAGAATGTCATCAACAAGGTATTACCAAAAATAAATACAAAAACGTTGCCATTCTATAAAGGTTTATTCTGCCTGTAAAATGTATGGGAAGATTAATCCGTTTAATTAGATGTGCTTTCATATTGTTGAGTAATGGAATAAAGTTATTTTTATATATTTGTTGTTGGTTTTCACTTATTAAGCATCCTAAGTATTTAATACTTTTTAGGGCCACTTAAGAACCAATTCTCAATTACAATGACGGCCTAGGAACAGTGGGTTAACTGCCTTGTTCAGGGGCAGAACGGCATATTTTTACCTTGTCTGTGTGGGGATTCGGTCTAGCAACCTTTCGGTTACTGGCCCAACACTCTAACCACTAGGCAACCTGTCATACTTAGCTTAGTGATGAGCTTCGTGGGCACTATGGTGTTGAACGCTGAGCTATAGTCAATGAACAGCATTCTCGCATAGTTGTTCCTTTTGTCCAGGTGGGACATGGCTACCGACGTGAGTGCTATGGGGCGGTAATCATTTAGGCAGGTTACCTTCGCTTACTTGGGCATAGTGGTGGTCTGCTTGAAACATGTAGGTATTACAGACTCGGTCAGGAAGATGTTGAAAATGTCAGTGAAGACACTTGCCAGTTAGTCCGCGCATGCTTTGAGTACATGTCGTGGTAATCCGTCTGGCCCCGCTTCTTTGTGAATGTTGACCTGTTTAAAGGTCTTTTTCACACCGGCTTCCGAGAACAGCTGGTGCTCTCGTGCATGCTTCAGTGTTGCTTGCCTCAAAGCGAGCATAAAAGGCATTTAGCTCGTCTGGTAGGCTCGTGTCACAGGGCAGCTCTTGTCTGAGTTTCCCTTTGTAGTCCGTAATAGTTTTCAAGCCCTGCCACATCCGACGAGCATCAGAGCTGGTGTAATAGGATTCAATCTTAATCCTGTAATGACACTTTGCTTGTTTGATGATTCCTCTGAGTGCATAGCAGGATTTCGTATAAGCATCCAGTTTAGTGTCCCGCTCTTTGAAAGCGGTAGCTCTAGCCTTTAGCTCGATGGGGATATTGCCTGTAGTCCATGGCTTCTGGTTCGGATATATACATACAGTCACTGTGGGGATGACGTTGTCGGTGCACTTATTGGTGAAGCCAATGACTGAGGTGGTATACTCCTGAATGCCATTGGATGAATCCCGGAACATATTCCAGGCTGTACTAGCAAAACAGTCCTGTAGTGTAGCATCCGCGTCATCTTACCACTTCCATATTGAGAGAGTCACTGGTACATCCTGCTTTTGTTTTTGCTTGTAAGCAGGAATCGGGAGGATAGAATTATGGTCAGATTTGACAAATGGAGAGTGATAGAGAGCTTTGTATGCATCCCTGTGTGTGGAGTAAAGGTGTTCTATAGTTTTTTTCCTCTGGTTGCACATGTGTCATGCTGGTAAAAATTTGGTAAAATTGATTTAAGTTTGCCTGCATTAAAGTCCCCAGCCACTAGGAGTGCCGCTTCTGGATGAGCATTTTCTTGTTTGCTTATGGCCTCATAGAGTTGGTTGAGTGTGGTCTTAGTACCAGCATAGGTCTGTAGAGGCAAATAGACGGCTACGAATAATATAGATGAGAATTCTCTTAGTAGATAGTGTGGTCTACAGCTTATCATTTGGTACTCTACCAATACCTCGAGACTTCTTTAATATTAGACATCGTGCACCAGCTGTTATTGACAAATAGACACACACCCTATTTGTGATCGGTGTGTCTTGTTTCTGAGCCAGGTAGCAATGGTTTGCAGTACGCATATAAGGTTCTAGGCCTTGCTCTGTCCCACCCAGGTCAACTGCATATCCCTGGAAAGGTTATCTCGTTGGCTACAAGACTGTCAAGGTGCCATAGTAACCAATTCCATGTGAAATGGATGTCTACAGCATATAACCAGGCATCATCATATTATTTATGCGCAAATATATAGTCACTCAGTTGACATTCGATGTTGCCATTAAGTCATACATCATCAGATAACAATAGGCAAGATTTGTTCTTACCAACCTAAGGATTAATGTGATACCCCTCATGTAGCTCAAACACAGACCAGATCTAAGCTTACCTTGTAAGATGTTTGCTGTTTGGTGAAAACATTGTGTAAAATAAACATTTTGACTCTCGTGGCTGGTGATCAATAACGGTAGGTCACAGGCAGACAAATAAGACATCCTCATGATCTGTGGAGTCCTGGCTTTCTGGGTGTATCAACATATTCCATGTTTATTTTGTTTATGTTTCACAACGCTAACCGGAACGTAGCAGCCATCTTGAAATGAGGTCATCGGCTCGGCCGAGCATCACTACTCTGGACGGTTCTGACCTAGAATACGTGGACAAGCTAGACTGTAAACTCTCCTTCCAGACTCTTATCAAACATCTCCAATCCAAAATCAAATCTAGAATCGGCTTCCTATTTCGCAACAAAACTTCCTTCAATCATGCCGCCAAACTTACCCTAGTAAATTGACTATCCTACCGATCCTCGACTTCGGCGATGCCATCTACAAAATAGCTTCCAACACTCTACTCTGGAAATTGGATGTAGTCTATCACAGTGCCATCCGTTTTGTTACCAAAGCGCCTTATACCACCCACCACTGCGACCTGTATGCTCTAGTTGGCTGGCCCTCGCTACATATTCGTCGCCAGACCCACTGGCTCCAGGTCATCTATAAGTCTTTGCTAGGTAAAGCTCCGCCAAAATCTCAGCTCACTGGTCACGATAACAACACCCACCCGTAGCACGTGCTCCAGCAGGTTTAACTCACTGGTCATACCCAAAGCCAACACGTACTTTGGCCGCCTTTCCTTCCAGTTCTCTGCTGCCAGTGACTGGAATGAATTGCATAAATCGCTGAAGCTGGAGACTTACATTTCCCTCGCTAACTTTAAACATCAGCTATCTGAGCAGCTAACCGATCTCTACAGCTGTACATAGTTCATCTGTAAATAGCCCACCCAATCTACCTACATCATCCCCATATTGTTTTTATTTACTTTGCTGCTCTTTTTCACACTAGTATCACTACTTACACAACATCATCTGCTCATCTATCACTCCAGTGTTAATCTGCTAAATTGTAATTACTTTGCTACTATGGCCTATTTATTGCCTTACCCCCTCATGCCATTTGCACACACTGTATATAGACTTTCTTTTTTTCTGTTGTGTTATTGACTGTACACTTGTTTACTCCATGTGTAACTCTGTGTTGTTGTTTCTGTCACACTGCTTTGCTTTATCTTGGCCAGGTCGCAGTTGTAAATGAGAACTTGTTCTCAACTAGTTTACCTGGTTAAATAAAGGTGAAATAAAAAATATAAAAAAATACGTTTGAATGCTCATATATGGTAGTAAGTCACACCAAAGATTTTAAGGCACCGATCAATAGCCAAGATACTCAGCTTTCCACAGACACAGCTTTTTTTGCAGATAGGGGCTACCGTTCTCATACCAGACTGAATTGAATAAAAAAAATATGATAGTGTAAGAGGTAAGTCAGCCATATCAGCTATGTTTTTAAAAAAGGCAGTAAATGAGGCTGAATGAACTGTTTCGCTGCCAGACAAGGCTCCGCTGATAGCCATGTGTAGCGGTGGTAAGGTTTCACTCCGTGGTGCTGAAAAAAAAGCCCTGCTGTTGGGACAGCTTTATGTAGGCCCTAACAGTTTGTGGACACCAATTTTCACTGTTATAGTGCAAATAATGTATTGTTTAGTGTTGTGTTGTGAAGTGGCTTTGCTGGTATGCATCTGGAAAAAAATATTTTGAGTATGCCCCACCAAGATTTACATGCTAAAATCGCCGCTGTAGGAGATCATCTGCAAATAAGTTCTGTTTATTTTCATATTTACCAATACCGATACATGTTACATTTGGGTCCTGTCTAATTCTTTCTGCAAGTGACTCAATTGCCAGTGCAAACAGCAGGGGGTAGAGGGGACTTACGTGTCTTGCGCCCCTTTCTAAAGCAGTTTCATCAGATAATGTATTATTTGTGTATAGTTTTGCTTAAGGACATGTACTGCATACAATATGTTTTATTACATTGAGTATTTCAGCTGGAAAGTTAAAAGCTTCCAAGGTTTTGAATCAAAAAACACATTCAAGATGGTCTAAAGACTTTTTGGCATCAACAGACATTACTGATAAATCTATATCTTGTTTTTTTGTGTATTGTATTCAACTGAAACATGTGCTTGTATTTGTTTGTAAGTGTCTATTTTTAATAAACCCTGTGTCACTCCCTGACCACAGAGAGCCCTTGGTTCTCTATGTGTAGTAGGTCAGGGCATGACTAGGGGGTGTTCTAGGTTATATATTTCTATGTTGGTGCTCTAGGTATGGTTCCCAATTAGAGGCAGCTGATGTTCGTTGTCTCTAATTGGGGATCATACCACCTGCTTTGTGGGATATTGTTTTTGAGTGAGTGCATGTTGCACCTCAGTACTGCATGGTCGTTGTTTGGGTCTTGGTTTGTTTTAAGTTTATCAAAAAATAAAGATGTGGAACTCCAATCACGCTGCGCCTTGGTCCGTCTCGCCACATGATCGTGACACCCTGTCTGATTGATATGTTTCAAGTATGATAAGACCTTTGCCTTTCTATTGCTTATAAGCTTTGTTACTATTTATTGTCATAATGTATTAAACTTATGGGTCTATAATCAGAATGGGATTCTCGAGATTTTCCTGTTTTTCATATAACTGAAATAACAGTTTAATACATGAAACTAGGATGTAATGAATTGAGTGACGTGTGTTGTCATGTAAATAGTGGGGCTACTTTGTCCCAAAATGTTGACTCGAATTCTTTGGGAAAGCCATCCATTCCTGGTGTTTTTTTCCATACAAATGTTTTAACACCAGCATACCACCCTGCATCCCACTGCTGGCTTGCTTCTGAAGCTAAGCAGGGGTGGTCCTGGTTGGTCCCTGGATGGGTGACCAGATGCTGCTGGAAGTGGTTAGGAGGGCCAGTAGGAGCCCCCCTTTCCTCTGGTCCCCCACCCCAAAAAATAAAATAAAAATTGTTTATCCCAATGCCCCAGGGCAGTGATTGGGGACATTACCCTGTGTAGGGGGCTGTCTTTCGGATGGGACGTTAAACGGGTGTCCTGACTCTCTGTGGTCACT
The DNA here is from genome assembly GCF_045791955.1 of Oncorhynchus clarkii lewisi. Classification (NCBI taxonomy): domain Eukaryota; kingdom Metazoa; phylum Chordata; class Actinopteri; order Salmoniformes; family Salmonidae; genus Oncorhynchus; species Oncorhynchus clarkii. Next base: position 59,425,359 of record NC_092163.1, read on the forward strand.
AAAAATCCCATGGACTTTATCGTAAGAGTAGGGGTGTTAACCCCAGTGTCCTGGCTAAATTCCCAATCTGGCCCTCATACCATCACTGTCACCTAATCATCCCCAGTTTACAATTGGCTCATTCATCCCCTCTCCTCTCCCCTGTAACTATTCCCCAGGTTGTTGGTGTAAATGAGAATGTGTTCGCAGTCAACATACCTGGTTAAATTTTTTTTTAAATCTAATATTTTCTTCTTTGGTGATCTCTGTTTTTAGTGGTAATTTTTTTGTCAGCTGATAATTGCTTCAGAGTAGTTGAGTCTAAGAAGGCTATGGGATCTGTCCAACTGTTTAATTCTCCTTCTCTCCCCCTCAAAAAATGCTAATCATATCCTAAATTGACCCCAGTTTCATCCATCATTGATTGTCCATCCCCATAAATCCCTCCACCACCTAGGTGAAGTACAGTAGAGGATGTCAGGACAACAAGGCTGGACAATCAAGGGTGACTTGACCGGGTGGTTGATGTACACAGGGTGAGTAACAATCTGACAGCACTGTCTTGACTGTATACAGAGAGAGAATCCCTGCCTGATTCTCAGTTCTCTCGGGTAAACTTAGAATAGCAAAATGATATAACATAATGACAAATTCAACAACCTACCTACAGTTGAAGTCGGAAGTTTACATACACTTACGTTGGAGTCATTAAAAGTAGTTTTTCAATCACTCCACAAATTTCTTGTTAACACACGGTAGTTTTGGCAAGTCGGTTGGGACATCTACTTTGTGTATGACATAAGTAGTTTTTCCAACAATTGTTCAGACAGATTATTTCACTTATCATTCACTCGATCACAATTCCAGTGCGTCAGAAGTTTACATACACTAAGTTGACTGCCTTTAAACAGCTTGGAAAATTCCAGAAAATTATGTTGTGGCTTTAGAAGCTTCTGATAGGCTAATTATCATAATTTGAGTCAATTGGAGAGTGTACCTGTGGATGTATTTCAAGGCCTACTTTCAAACTCAGTGCCTCTTTGCTTGACATCATGGGAAAATCAAAAGAAAACCAGCCAAGACCTCAAAAAGAAATTGTAGACCTCCACAAGTCTGGTTCATCCTTGGAAGCAATTTCCAAACGCATGAAGGTACCACGTTCATCTGTACAAACAATAGTACGCAAGTATAAACACCATGGGACCACACAGCCGTCATACCGCTCAGGAAGGAGACGCGTTCTGTCTCCTAGAGATGAATGTACTTTAGTGCAAAAAGTGCAAATCAATCCCAGAACAACAGCAAAGGACATTGTGAAGATGTCAGGGGAAACAGGTACAAAAGTATCTATATGCACAGTAAAACGATTCCTATATCGACAACCTGAAAGGCCGCTCAGCAAGGAAGAAGCCACTGCTCCAAAACCCCCATAAAAAAGCCAGACTACAGTTTGGAACTGCACATGGGGACAAAGATTGTATTTTTTAGAGAAATGTCCTCTGGTCTGATGAAACAAAAATAGAACTGTTTGGCCATAATGACCATTATGTTTGGAGGAAAATGGGGGAGGCTTGCAAGATGAAGAGCACCATCCCAACCCGTGAAGCACAGGAATGGCAGCATCATGTTGTGGGGGTGCTTTTCTGCAGGAGGGACTGGTGCACTTTACAAAATAGATGGCATCATGAGGATGGAACATTATGTGGACATATTGAAGCAACATCTCAAGACATCAGTTAGGAAGTTAAAGCTTGGTCGCAAATGGGTCTTCCAAATGGACAATGGCCCCAAGCAAACTTCCAAAGTTGTGGCAACATGGCTTAAGAACAACGAAGTCAAGGTATTGGAGTGGCCATCACAAAGCCCTGACCTCAATCCCATAGAAAATGTATGGGCTGAACTGAAAAAGTGTGTGCGAGCAAAGAGGCCTACAAACCTGACTCAGTTACACCAGCTCTGTCAGGAGGAATGGGACCAAATTCACCCAATTTATTGTGGGAAGCTTGTGGAAGGCTACCCGAAACGTTTGACCCAAGTTATTAAACCATTTAAAGGCAATGCTACTGTAATACCCTTGTTAGAATCAAGTATTTCGATTATTTGCTATAATTATTTGGTAATGTATAAGTGAATAGGTTGGTTTACTTTTAAGTTTTGACCAATAAGGTTGCTTGTTAAGCTGTGGCTAATGGGAGAGTTGACCTGGTTAACGGGAGGCCTTGGCGAAAAAATAGAGGTAGAGAGACGATTTGAGAAGGATGGACATTACATTATGATCGTTGGTGAAGAAGAATTATAACAGAAGACGAGGAAAATCGAACAAAACCCATACCTACCGTGTTTTGAAGGGAAATACTGATTTTATTTTACAGGAGAGTTGTTATAATTTTGTGAAGAAAGACTTAGTAACGACTTGAAGCTACCGTCTCATCGTGGAGGTATTTGACAGCCTTGAGGTTAGCTTGGCATTGTGTGACACTGAGAGAGAATTGTTTGGGAAAGATTAACGAGTTCATGTTCTCATGGGATATTGGTTACTGCTAAAGAGTACTGTCTGCATTGATAGCTGTGCTTGCTGTGGATCTTGTGAGGAAACCTGCATGGAACCGCCATACTTCACTGAGGAAGTATCTACGAGTAGTGAGTAACCACAACGGTGGGGTGCTTCGGGACTTCATGTGTGTCATCATTTTTTTTTAGCTCCAACGCGCACCAAAGGGTTAAGCAAGCTCGAAATAATTTGGACATGGGTTAGGCACAACTCATTGGGGTTTATTATTTTATTTATTTTGATGTGGTGCTTTGAAAATGTAATAATACACATCTTGAACCTTTATGTATGTTGCCTTGGTGGAGTTGTTTACTGTTTCAATTTAATTTAATGCATGGGAAAGCATATCCTTATACAATAACAAAAATCTATAATCATTCTACCTGAAGTAAATACCCTAGTTGTCATCACCTTAGATAGTTTACAATGGGGATTCTTATTGGAGATGTCAGGAATTGTGAAAAACTGAGTTTAAATGTATTTGGCTAAGGTGTATGTAAACTTCCGACTTCAATTGTATGTGTTTCATGTGTCTTACAGGACTGAGGATTCCCCGGGCTGAGTGATCCAGACCATGAAATGGCTGAGCCAGCCATGATATTGTTATATCGAGAAAACGGTGAGATGTGACTACAGTGTAAAAAAATATATCCCAAAATGGGTCCATGTTTTGTTGTGTTTATCATTCAATGCCTGTTCTGATACACATAGATGGAAGGCAGTGTTGCCCAACAGAGATCTCCCTTGTCCTTTGAAGAATATGTCTTGTTGTAGAACGGATACGTTGTCGTACCGTCGTGTGTTTTGAATGAAGAGATACTTTGTCCGTCCGTCCTTTCCTAGCCCACATTTACAGCTGCTGCTGCTCACTCAACGGCTAGGAGGTATCACTTCTTTATTGAATAAGAGTTCAAATTTCATACCAAGTTGCCATACTTTAAGCTCACTCAGAAGTTGGCTTAGTTCTGTAGTTTGATATTAGCCCTTTTAACGTATGGACCGTCGTTCTCACGTCCTTGGGAACACAAATGTTACATTTTTGTAAAGGGCTTATGAGGTAGGGAGAGAAGGGCGTGTTTCATAGTTCACAACCAATGTCTGCTCACATGGGCGGGGCCACTGAGTTGAGCCTAGTTCACTTATGAAAACCAATTCTCTCATTTATAGGCTAAAATTAAATTTCATATGTTCACAAATAGTTTCATATTTAAACATTTAAATTGACCAACAATTCCATGTGAATCTGATAACTATAATGTGTAGACTTTCCAAGATACAGTTTATGTCATCCTATCATCAGTAATAATGTCTCAGATGACAACGGATCTGATATCATATTCTTTAAGTACCAACACATATTTTCAACTGGTTGGATTATCAAAATATGATTCTGTTCACCACCCTTTTGATGTTAACAGACTCAGTTAACAAAGGGTTTTCCAGGAGTCACACTTGTAGAGTAGAGAGAGGAAAGGGGGAAATGTATTTATGGGGGTCATAAACATTACCAACAGGCCAACATCATAACAAATGTATAAAAAGCCAACATGTTCATTATAGTCTACTCCTGTGCTCAGGGTTCTATCACATATTGATTACATATTGAGTTCTCAATGTTGCAATCTTTTTGACGGTTATGTTAAAATAAGCTAGTTTGCTTTCAAAGCGGACCCGTTATGGGGTTCCTCATACGCACTACTGAAATTAGAACCATGTCCGTGTTCTAACAAGCCACCACTTCCTCCTCTCTTATCTATAACCTATATTACAGCACATACACATTCTGGCAAGCTGGTGTTTTCTACTCCATAGTAATTTTGTACTCCATGCACATCAACAGTAAGATGTTTATTGACATGCGCAATGTATTTGGTACAGAATATGAACTATGCTTTGACCAAGTGACAGCCTTATTCTAAGGGAACAATGTGCAAGAACAATGTGCATGAAGTTGGCCTATTGTACTGGCATTGGTATATTGCTAATAGTAGTATACTGTATATTGTTGCACATTCTAGCTAGCTAGTGTCAATCACTGATACAGGCAAGAGTTGCTTTTCTTGGCTCCCTACAAAAAGCTTTTTCTGTTTAGGGCCAGCTAGCTACTAACTACTACATAACCTTTACTCTTCAGAGTGACTGTCCCCAAAGTGCCCATGTCCAGATTTAGGTTTGTTTACCATATGGGCTGTGCACACGGAGGAAGGCCGCCTGACTACTCAATATTTATAAGGAGTCATACGTCGGTGTTTGGAGGGTGGAACTAAACACGCATTTCACTCTCTAGGACTAGAATGACATGGAAATAGGGGTGGCAACATCCTCTGGAGGGGTCCTTTAAGGGGAATTTAGATATTGTAGATATTCAACCTTCATAGTATGATCTGTAGTGCTCAAACTATTGTCAAACTGAAACATTGATCTGTAGTGTCAACGGCAACTCTGTCAACATGCAACAATTATATTCAACATCCTCAACCAATTAGCAGATTATAATGTTGCATGTTGCGTGTTACAATTGACTAAATGGAACTGACAGGCCAGATTAAGATCTCCAGATCATCTGTGGGGACTATACTATTCTGTTGAAGGAAATAGCTTTCTCATAATGTGTTTTTTCCAGGCATTCACAAGGAGATAGTACATTTCAGAATGTTCCGTGTGGTTTTTCCTCTTCTCTAAAGTAATCAGGGAGATTGCAGCTTCACCACACCTCCACCATTCACCATCTAAAATATTCAACAACTGGGCGTCTGGAGGGACGAGGAATCGAAATGTGTGAAAGCGTAATGTGGTTAGGAAAAATTATGGGGGAGAAATCATATCCTGGTTCTGCTTTCAGTGTAGGAAACACCCGTGGGACGTATGAATAAGGAAATGTGGTGATTGCTGCTGGTTTTTTCCCGTTTCCACCGTAGTGTACGTTGATAAATAGTAATAAAAAAAATCCCTGAATGGCAGGCCGGGCAATTTATATTTCAAGGTGTTAATAACTTTCCAGCAGTTAGGGTTGAAGTTAAGAGCGGTGGGATTATAGAGACATTCAGACGGCACTCTTCAATTTAATTTGATCTGTTTCCCTATAGATGTGCACGAATGTCTCACATTGGGCTTACTAAGCATGTAGCTTTTTCCCCTTGTAATTTTTATTTTTTTAAAGAGTCACTGAACACATCGGTTGATGAGATTTGTTTTTCAAAGTTGTTTTTCAAATAAAATTTTATACATACACATATTTAGCAGATGCTTTTTTGGGTACAGGAACAATGGTGGACAGCAGACTGGGATCGGGAGAGATTGAATATGTCCGTAAACACTCCAGCCAGCTGGTCTGCGCATGCTCTGAGGAGGCGGTTAGGGATGCCGTCTGGGCGGCAGCATTGCGAGGGTTAACACTTTTAAATGTTTTACTCATGTCGGCCATGGAGAACGAGAGCCCACAGTCCTTGGGAGCGGGCCACGTTGGTGGCACTGTGTTATCCTCAAAGCGGGCAAAGAAGGTGTTTAGCTTGTCCGGGAGCAAGACGTCGGTGTCCACGACATGGCTGGTTTTCCCTTTGTAATCTGTGATTGTCTGTAGACCCTGCCACTTACGTCACTTGAATTGTGACTCCACTTTGTCTCTGTGCTGACGTTTTGCCTGTTTGATTGCCTTACAGAGGGAATAACTACACTGTTTGTATTCAAACATATTCCCAGTGATCTTGCCATGGTTAAATGCGATTGTTCGCACTTTCAGTTTTGTGCGAATGCTGCCATCTATCCACAGTTTCTTATTTGGGTTGGTTTTAATAGTCACAGTGGGAACAACATCTGCTATACACTTCCTGAGAAACTCAGTCACTGTGTCAGTGTATACGTCAATGTTATTCTGAGGCTACCCGGAACATATCACAGTCTGCGTGATCAAAACAATCTTGAAGCATGGATTGCGATTGGTCAGACCAGCATTGAATAGACCTCGGCACGGTTGCTTCCTGTTTGAGTTTCTGCCTATAGGAAGGGATGAGCAAAATGGAGTCATGATCTGATTTGCCGAAGGGAGGGCCGGGGAGGGCCTTGTAGGCATCCTAGAAGTTGGAGTAGCAGTGGTCAAGTGTTTTAGCAGCATGAGTACTACAGTCAATGTGTTGATAGAAGTTCGGCAGCGGTTTCCTCAAATTTGTGTTGTTAAAATCCACAGCTACAATAAATGTCGCCTCTGGATATAGTTGATTTCCAGTTTGCACAAAGTCCAGTGTAGTTCTTTGAGGGCCGTCATAGTATCGTCTTGAGGGGGGAATATACACGGCAGTGACAATAACCGAAGAGAATTCTCTTGCAAGGGAATACGGTCGGCATTTGATTGTGAGGTATTCTAGTTGGGTGAACAAAAGGACTTGAGTTTCTGTACGTTATCACAAACACACCATGAATAGTTAAATTCTTCCAGGAGGGTTCTTTATTTCTGTCTGCGCGATTTACTGAGAACCCAGCTGGCTGTATGGACGGGGACAGTATATCCGGAGAGAGCCATGATTTTCAAATCAAAACCCAACCTTCATTTACCCGTTGTGCTGCACGGATGTTCCAAACTCTGTTTTAGACAAGACTGACTTTATGACCAAATTTGTCCTATACACTCCTTGTAGTCAATTTTGACACTAGAATAACTATTTCTGACTCATATCGATGCCACATAGGCCATTTCCAAAGGGATAAGTTGCTTTTTAAAGGCAGTCGCTCTTTAACCCTTTTTGGAAAGGAAGGGGGGTGATATGTGTTAAATAAAGGTGACCTAGTTATGTTTGAAAATATGAAATGGAAAAGATATTCAAGGGTGCCAGAATATCCATGGATGCTTCAGGCCAATCTAGTTTTTAAAATTGACTTTTAAATAATACAGAGACATTTCTATCCGTTGTAATTTTTCCACATTAAACAGCTCTCAGGATGTGTTTCATGTAAAAAGTACAGTCACTATCAAAAGCACATAGGAAAAGTGAAGAGCTTTCATGCTAAATGAGGATAGCTCTTTGAAATGTAAGACAAATTAGAGAAGATATCTGAATGTTTGAATAGGCATTGTGATAAAAAAAAGAGATGAGCCACTGACTTAACTTAACTCCACAATGAGCTGCCTTATAAGGTTATGCGTTATGCTGTTAGAGGCCACAGATTCCCCCTCTCAACCAGTTTCACTGGGGCAAGGTCAAGCAGGCTGTGACTCTCTGGATATTTTCATATGCACCTGAGACTTTTTTTTATAGAGTCAAGTCCATAATTATTGGCAACCTTAATAAAGATGAGCAAAAAAAGACCTTAATTAATTCTGAGCTATATTGTATGCTCAAAAACATGGGGAAATTATATTAGTTTCTACTAATACAATTGCACTGAGAAAGAGATTATGTTTAATAACAAGTAAGAAAAAAGAAAAAATTAAAAAATATTTGCAACCCTGTTTTCAATACTCTTGCACCAACTCCTTGCGAGGATAACGACACTGAGCCTGTCATCTGACCATGACATGAAAATAGAGTTCTTTGGCCACGCACACCAGTGGTGTGTTTGGCGTTGAAAAACAGAAACATGTGCAGAAAAGTAACTAATTATTAAAATATTGTAGTAAAATATTGTGGTGGATCTTTGATGTTATGGGGCAATTTAGCATTTGTTTCGGCAAGTCAGCGAAGAACAAATTCGTATTTACAATGACGGGCTACCAAAAGGCCTCCTGCTGGGACAGGGGCTGGAATTAAAAATGTAAATTAAAATATAGGACAAACACACATCACCACAACACTACACAGAGAGAGACCTAAGACAACAACATAGCATGGCAGCAACACATGAAAACACAGCATGGTAGTGACACAACATGGCAGCAGCACAACATGGTAGCAGCACAAAACATGGTACAAACATTATTGAGAACAGACAACAGCACAAAGGTCAAGAAGGTAGAGACAACAATACATCACACTAAGCAGTCACAACTGTCAGTAAGTGTCCGTGATTGAGTCTTTGAATGAAGAGATGGAGATAAAACTTCCACTGGTCCTGGGGCCCGTTTTAAGGTCAAGGGCATCATAAACTTTACCAAGTAAAAGGACATTTTAGCCAAAAACCTGGTTGCCTCTGTCTGGAGGCTGACACTTGGCCTCAAGTGGATCTTCCAGCAAGACAATAACCCCAAGCACAAATCAAAATCCACAAAGAAATGGTTAATTGACCTCAAAATGAAAATGTTGCAATGGCCATCTCAGTCTTTGGACTTGAACCCCATTGAAAACCTGTGGTTTGAATGAAAGAGGGCAGTCCATGAGAGCAGAAGAAGGATATCAAGGATCTGTAAAGATTCTGTATGGAGGAATGGTCTAAGATCCCTCCCAACGTGTTCAACAATCTCATAAAACTATAGAAAAAGGCTCTGTGTCATTATCTGAGCCATAATATTAGTATAAAATAATATAATTTCCCTTTTTTTACATGTAGCTCAGTATTTTAATAATTTATTTTATGCTCATCTTTATCAAGGGTGCAAATAATTATGGACCTGACTATATATATCTCCCCCATCGCAAATCATCCCGTAAAATAGTTTTTTATGTATACATCTCTACATACATAATTTAGAATGTAGCTTAGTGTTCATAGTAAAGCTTATAGTTCTTAGCTTGCAGTGCACATAGTCTACATACCGCATGTTAATTTGTGTAAACTTTGCATCTACATATGTTGTCTGTATATTCTGTTTATCGTTTTTCTGTATATTCTGTTTATGTGGCAGCACCATTTCACCAAGTCAAATATCCTATACATGCAAATGTATTTGGTGAATAAAGTTGATTCTGATGCTGTTTGATTGGGGTCACAGAGGCATTGCAGTGTTTTATTGTTTCTGTTCATGGATACTCTGATGCATAGGTTATTGTAATGTACTGTTGACATGAGAACTCAGCAGTAAATCTAATCTACAATGTGATTTGTTCTCTGTGACTGCTATTGAGAACATTTCATATGTGCTCTGAATGCTCATATCCAGGGCTCGTATCCCTGGCAGAAATAATTCAACAAGGCTGAATTTGAAATAACAGATTTGACTTAATCTCTAAAGGTGTCTGATTAAGCAGCGCAAAAAACAAATTTCCTCCGAGGAGATTAGTGAACACAGAGGAGGAAGTGTCAATCTGCCATGCCTTCAACTCTGTTGTCTTGGAAACGAAGAGGATCAGCATCTCTCTGCTGTCCCAAGGTGTTACAGTCATTTCTGCTGGGTCATGAGAGGAATGGGAGGTACCATAAACAGACTCGTATTTACATGAAGGTATGTCTGCTTTCCTTCTGTGATTGGTTGCTATTGTAATGCCTGGGTTATAACCTGCTAATTTGGTAGAGGAAATGGATTTGTGCACATGGCCTTCAAATCACAAACACAGGCACAAACGCACTCAGATACGCAGGCAAACACACACAGACGTGCACACACACATCCTTAGCACACATCCTTGTTGTCCTCTTACATTTTGTATAATTAAAATGGGGCAATTGAGCTGAGTTGTCAGCAGCTTCACAACCCTTCAGGTTTAAAAGTTTAGTCCTGAGAACCTGAGGGTGGCAGAGTAATGTATTGTGCCTTGAATGAAAACACTACTGTTTAGGAAACAATAAACTGTGTATTATAATGCCTCTGACAATCTGAATTCAGGAAGCAGAGAGATTTTTCAAAACAAAGGCATCACATTCATGTGCTGAATGAAACCTTTGAAGGAAACCTTTGATGGGATACATTTCCTTTTGATCTCATGAACAGGGTTGATGTGAATATGTAACAGTTTAAGAATACTGATAGGCATGCATGAACAAAACGATGTGAATCTACATTTATTTTAGCACTGTGATTGACAATAGAACTTTTGAATAAGTTTGTGCTTCATACTGGTTTTTATGCTGTTCGTCAGCCCTTGCATTTGAATGCACTTGTCACTCATAAGGGCGCCCAATTCTCAACCAATGAAATGCAAGAAAGTGTACTTCAGTGTTATCAGAACATCAGCATGTGTGGTCATGAAAGTGAAATCTATTTCTATAAGCACTCATACATTACCATAAGCAGGGTACTTAAACATCTAAATGGCATCATATCTCTTCAGATTGTTCAAACATAATGTCCTTTGACAAGACTCTAAACAAGCTACCAGCTATTCAGGATAATTCCACGGTAAGAGAGTGATGCTGGGACTCTCTTACCGTGGAAGATTTTTCACTTTAAAATGTATGTCAAACTTAAAACAATGACTGCAAAGTTAATCAAACCATAAAAATCTATGCAAGGGTGTAACTTTGTGTTGGATATTGGGGATGGGGGGGGTCAATGGGTTCCGGTGTCAACACCCCTCTAGGGAGGTCCAGGGGAATTCCTCCCTGGGAGATAGCTGAGAAATTATTGATTCTGGTGAATTTTGAAGAGAAAATACATCCAATAATGTCCAATAATTTGGTCAATATACCCCAATCACAACTAAAACAGAAATATTTTTCTATGTTACTTTAAAATATGTTCTTACTATTAAAAGACAGTCACCACCACACCCTTTCCTTAACTACATTTAAATGTCAAAACCCATTATTCTATTTGTGTACCCCTCACCACGCTTGGCTAGAATACGACTTGCCGTGGCTATTGAAAGATATTTCTGTTCATGTGCAGGATTTTCTTCTAAGTAGCTGTTTCCCACTCTGCTGTCTACGTAACTTCTGCTCAGTTCTGCTCCCACTGCTCCGCTCCCACTGCTCCACTGTCGCTTCCCCCTCATTGATATGGAGGGGGAGACTTAATGTTGTACACTAAAGATATGGTCGTCATGTCCGAACTATGCATTCCATGCCTTAAGTGCGATTTCATGTTATTTTTTCATGTTGTAGCCTACACACGGTAAATAGCCTATTAACTTGTCTACAAGTTAACAAATTATATGTTGGACTCACGTCTCCATCGCAACCAAAATTAAAAGTGAAACAAATAAAATAATATGATTAAGCCAGTGGCCTAATCATGTTAAGTTACAGCCTTATTCTAAAATCTATTTAAAAAATAATGATCCTCATCTTTCTACAGACAATAATGACAAAGTAAAAACTTTTTTTTTTTTTTTTTTACAGTTTTGTTTTACATAAAATTCAAATTAATTAATACAATTAATTAATTAATTTACTCAGTACTTGGTTGAAGCAACTTTGGCAGAGATTACATCCACGAGTCTTCTTGGGTATGATGCTACAAGCTTGGCAGTTTCTCACATTCTTTTCTGCAGATCCTCTCAAGCTCTGTTGGGTTGGATGAGGAGCAACGCTGCACAGCTATTTTCAGGTCTCTCCATAGCTAGTCGATCGGGTTCAAGTCCGGGCTCTGGCTGGGCCACTCAAGGACATTCAGAGACTTGTTCCGAAGCCACTCCTGAATTGTCTTGGCTGTGTGCTTAGGGTCGGAAGGTGAACATTTGCCTCAGTCTGAGGTCCTGACCGCTCTGAAGCAGGTTTTCATAAAGGATCTCTTTGTACTTTGCTCCGTTCATCTTTCCCTTGATCTTGACTAGTCTCCCAGTCCCTACCGCTGAAAAACAACCCCACAGCATGATGCTGCCACCACTATGTAGGGATGGTATTGTCCAGGTGATGAGCGGTGCCTGGTTTCCTCTTTGGCATTCAGGCCAAAGAGTTCAATCTTGGTTTCATCAGACCAGAGAATCTTGTCAAATCAAATCAAATCAAACTTTATTTGTCACATGCGCTGAATACAACAAGTGTAGACTTTACCGTGAAATGCTTACTTACAAGCCCTTAACCAACCGTGCAGTTCAAGAAGAGTTAAGACAATATTTACCAAGTAGAATAAAAAGTAACACAAGTAACACAACTAAAATAAAAAGTAACACAATAAGAATAACAATAAAGAGGCTATATACAGGGGGCACCAGTACTGAGTCAGTGTGTGAGCGTACAGATTAGTTGAGGTAATTTGTACATGTAGGTGGGGGTGAAGTGACTATGCATAAATAATAAACAGGGAGTAGCAGCAGTGTACAAAATGTCCAGTGGAGATTTTATTAATTGTTCAGCAGTCTTATGGCTTGGGGGTAGAAGCTGTTGAGGAGCTTTTTAGTCCTAGACTTGGTGCTCCGGTACCGCTTGCCGTGCGGTATCAGAGACCCACAATCTGTAACTTGGGTAACTGGAATCTCTGACAATTCTAAAGGCTTTCCGCTGACACCGCCTATTATATAGGTCCTGGGTGGCAGGACGCTTGGCCCCAGTGATGTACTGGGCCGTTCGCACTACCCTCTGTAGTGCCTTACGGTCAGATGCCGAGCAGTTGAGATACCAGGCAGTGAGGCAACCGGTCAGGATGCTCTCTATGGCGCAGCTGTAGAACCTTTTGAGGATCTGGGGACCCATTTAAAATCTTTTCAGTCTCCTGAGGGGGAAAATGTTTTGTTGTGCACAACTGGTATGTTTGGACCATGATAGTTTGTTGGTGATGTGGACACCAAGGAACTTGAAGCTCTCAAACTGCTCCACTACAGCCCCGTCGATGTTAATGGGGGCTTGTTCGTCCCATCTTTTCCTGTAGTCCACAATTAGCTCCTTTGTCTTGCTCACATTGAAGAGAGGTCATTGTCCTGGCACCACACTCCCAGAGCCCTCATCTCCTCCCTGTAGGCTGTCTCGTCATTGTTGGTAATCAAGCCTACTACTGTTGTGTCGTCTGCAAACTTGATGATTGAGTTGCTTGGCCATGCAGTCATGGGTGAACAGGGAGTACAGGAGTGGACAGTTGCGCCCCATTGTTGAGGATCAGTGAAGTGGAGGTGTTGTTTCCTACCTTCACCACCAGGGGGTGACCCAGTAGCACAGGGTTGGGTTCAGACCCAGGACCTTGAGCTTAATGATGAGCTTGGAGGGTACTATGGTGATGAATGCTGAGCTATAGTCAATGAACAGCATTCTTAAATAGGTATTCCTCTTGTCCAGATGGGATTGGGCAGTGTGCAGAGTGATGGCGATTGCATCGTCTGTATAGCAGACTGGGATCGGGAGAGATTGTCGGCGATGTCACTGGTATATACCCCAACCAAAAGCTTTGGATTAAAGGCAACATTCGCACTGAGCTAAAGGGTAGAGCTGCAGCCTTCAAGGTGCGGGACTCTAACCCGAAAGCTTACAAGAAATCCTGCTATGCCCTCAGACGAACCATCAAACAGGCAAAGCGCCAATACAGGACTAAGATTGAATCGTACTACACCGGCTCCGATGCTCCTCGGACGTGGTAGGGCCTGCAAACTATTTAAGACTCCAAAGGGAAGCACAGTTGCGAGCTGCCCAGTGACACGAGCCTACCAGATGAGCTAAATCACTTAGGAACACTAAGGCATGCATGAGAGCATCAGCTGTTCCGGACAACTGTGTGATCACGTAGCCGACGTGAGTAAGAACTTTAAACAGACATTCACAAGGCCGCTGGGCCAGACAGATTACCAGGACATGTGCTCCGGGCATGTGCTGACCAACTGGCAGGTGTCTTAACTGACATTTTCAACATTGAGTCTGTAATACTAACACGTTTCAAGCGTGTGCTTTGAAAGGCTGGTAATGGTTCACATTAACACCATTATCGCAGAAAACATAGACCCACTCCAATTTGCATACCGCTCAAACAGATCTACAGACTATGCAATCTCTATTGCACTCCACACTGCTCTTTCCTACCTGGACAAAAGGAACACTTACGTGAGAATGCTATTCATTGACTACAGCTCAGAGTTCAACACCATAGTGCCCTCAAAGCTCATCACTAAGCTAAGGATCCTGGGACTAAACACCTCCCTCTGCAACTGGATCCGTGATTTCCTGATGGGCCGCCCCCAGGTGGTGAGGGTAGGTAGCAACACATCTGCCACACTGATCCTCAACACTGGAGCCCCTTAGGGGTGCGTGCTCAGTCCCCTCCTGTACTCCCAGTTCACCCATGACTGCATGGCCAGGCACAAGTCCAACACCATCATTAAGTTTGCAGGTGACACAACGGTGGTAGTCCTGATCACCGAAAACGACAAGACAGCCTATAGGGAGGAGGTCAGAGACCTGGCCGGGTGGTGCAAGAATAACAACCTATCCCTCAATGTAATCAAGACAAATGAGAGGATTGTGGACTACAGGAAAAGGAGGACCGAGCAAGCCCCCATTCTCATGGATGGGGCTGTAGTGGAGCAGGTTGAGAGATTCAAGTTCCCTGGTGTCCACATCACCAACAAACTAGAATGGTCCAAACACACCAAGCCAGTTGTGAAGAGGGCATGACAAAACCTATTCCCCCTCAGGAGACTGAAAAGATTTGGCATGGGTCCTCAGATCCTCAAAAGGTTCTATAGTCACAACATCGAGAGCATCCCGACTTGTTGCATCACTGCCTAGTACAGCAACTGCTCGGCCTCAGACCGCAAGGCACTACAGAGGGTAGTGCGTACGGCCCAGTACATCACAGTTTGTCCCAGTTTGGGGCAAAGCTGCCTGCCATCCAGGACCTCTACACCAGGCGGTGTCAGAGGAAGGCCCTAAAAATTGTCAAAGATCCCAGCCACCCAAGTCTCAGACTGTTTTTTCGGTTACCGCATGGCCAGCGGTACCGGAGCACAAAGTCTAGGACCAAAAGGCTTCTCAACAGCTTTTATCCCCAAGCCATAAGACTCCTGAACAAGTAATCAAATGGCTACCCGGACTATTTGCATTGTGTCCCGCCCCAAACCTCCCCTCCCGCCAACCCCTCTTTACGCTGCTGCTACTCTGTTTATCATCTATGCTTAGTCACTTTAACTATACCTACATGTACATATTACCTCAGTTAGCCCGACAAACCGGTGCCCCTGCACATTGACTCTGTACTGGTTCCACCTGTATGTAGCCACGCTACTGTTATTTTTACTGTCATTTTACAGTTTTTTTTTATTTCTTTACTTATCTATTGTTTACATAATACCTACAGTGGTCGAGTGTTTCAACAGCGCGAGTACTACAGTAATTGTGTTGATTGAACTTCGTCAGCGTTTTCCTCAAATTTACGTTGTTAAAATGCCCAACTACAATAAATGAGGCCCCAGGATATGTGGTTTCCTGTTTGCAAAAGTCCAGTGAAGTTCTTTGAGGGCCGTTGTGGTAACGACTTGAGGGGGAATATACACGGCTGTGAGTATAACCGAAGAGAATTCTCTTGGGATGTAATATGGTTGGCATTTGATTGTGAGGTATTCTAGATCGGGTGAACAAAAAGGCTTGAGTTTCTGTGTGTTATGACAATCACACCATGAGTGGTTAATCATGAAACATACACCATCGCCTTTCTTCTTCCCGGAGAGTTCTTTATTCCTGTCTTCGTGATATACTTCCCCCTCAAAAAACACATCAAATAGAAATGGAGACAGGGTAGTACATGTTGCTGAACTGTTACTGCAATATGACCAATGAAAAGAGAGAAAGCAGAGAAATTTCTCAGAACAAGCCAGCTGCCTCTGAGGACCGGGTGCATCCAAAAGAGTATTTACTTGATGGGGGAATCTAATCATAAAATTAAGAACTGAGTCACTGTGGTGCAAAGCCACATAAAGCCAGTCTGCCTGTCGCGTTACAGTGGTGATTTTTGGTATATTATTGGGGGGGGGTCAAATTGACCTGTTTCTAATACGTGGGGTGGTTATGACCCCAATCCCCCGTCCCCCATTCCCTGTCCTCCCGTAAGTTATGCACCTGACAATTTCCACAGAAAATTCTACGAAAACACATTGGCTATGCAACGTTTGGTAACAGAATGATGGCACAAAGAGCACAAACCGTCATTCTGGTACTAAACTTCGCATTTGAACTGTTCTTCAAGTAAATATGTTTTTGTAAAATGTTCTGTGGATTTGTTTTTAAATAGTCCTTGTGCATACACTATAGTTGTATGGTTTGTTTAACTTGGCTGTCATTGGTTTTGGTTTGACATAGAGTACCAGTCAAAAGTTTGGACACGCCTACTCATTCAAGGGTTTTTCTTTATTTTTACTATTTTCTACATTGTAGAATAATAGGAAAGACATCCAAAACTATGAAATAACATGGAATCATGTAGTAACCAAAAAAGTGTTAAACAAATCAAAATATAATTTATATTTGAGATTCTTCAAAGTAGCCACCCTTTGCAAAACTCAAAACTCACATACCCTTCACTATTATTCATGACAGAACAAGTTACATTCACCCCCTATTTTATGTGGAGGAAGTGATTAAGCAACCCATTTTATCAGTAGCATAGTAGTAACAATTTTATAGGGTTTCTGCTACATTCTGTTCGTCCTTCTCAATACACAAATCCCTGCCTGCCTCCAACCAATGATGCTAACATTACAGCCAACCACTAACATTACAGCCAACCTAGTACAGGTGAAATCACACCAGTCATAGGCATTTCAAGACATCTTATTCAACTGTATTCCTCTCCCCCCACTGCAATGACGTGAAAACACAGGACAAGTGAAAGCAGCATGGTGGATAACTACTGTGGATTTGCTTTCAACTTTCCAGTTCTATCACATCTGAGCCGATGGAGTAAAAAAGGTGTTGAGGAAGCCACTTTTGTCTATTTAGATGCACACGCTGTGAGCTGTGCCTCCTCTCATCCATCCATCCATCCATTAGCCACCCACAGACGCTAGCACTCACTCCCTAATGACATCAGTGGTTCTCTCAGAGCACAGCCACACCGTTAACATGCTCGCTTTCACAGCCCCACGACTCCTCCAGCATCACCTCCAGCAACTCACAGCCAAACCACTGCAGTGAGGACTTATTACGGCTCAAATGGAGACATTAAAGAAGAGAACATTATCATTAGTATGGATTCGCCTTGGATTTTGTATTGTGTCTCCATGAGTTCCCTGTTAATGGAATTAATATAGAAAGGGTTGCCTGAACTTGAGTGAGAATTTGGAATGGATGAGGGATACAATTCAAAGCTACTTGAGTGTTCACTCATATCCACCACGGAATGTCCTGCCATTGTGTCACACGGTTTTGCAAAAAGTACTCAATTGCCATACTTGAGTAAAAGTAAAGACACCGTAATAGAAAATGATTCAAGTAAAAGTGAAAGTCACCCAGTAAAGTACTACTTGAGTAAAAATATTAAGCAAACTAGATAGCACCATTTTTTTAAATAATGGATAGCAGGGGCACACTCCAACACTTAGACATCATTTACAAACAAAGCATTTATGTTCAGTGAATCCACTATCAGAGGCAGTATGGATGAACAGGGATGTTCTCTTTTTACACCATACATTTTCCCTCCCACCCAGAAGTACTCATTACATCTTGCCAGGAAAATGGTTGAATTAGTCGAGTACTTTTGGGTGGGAGGAAAACTGTATGGAGTAAAAAGTACATGATGTTCTTTAGGAATGTTGTAAAGTAAAAATCTAAATAGTAAAGTACAGATACCCAGTACATAAGTACTCTACACCACTGGTGTCACAGTGAAAGCCTTTACAGACCAACAAGTAGATTGTCATCATTGGGTTTCTTGGTTAGTGGTTATGGTTAGACCTCAATGGTTAGCCCTCCATCTCCCACCAATATTTGACTACACATCATTTTTGTGATCATCTTTCTCTCTGCAGAAGAAACATTCAAATAATTAAAGAAAAACCAAAACAGTAGTTCTTTCTCCAAACTGTTTTTAATTGTTCTTTCTCCAGGTGGTGTTTTGCTGCATTTCAGAGACACCGTGAGTAAATGAAAGCAAAAGGGCAGAACATAACCTGTGTAAAATTAATACAACACACCACGCCTGGCCTTTTTCTTTCATTTGTCAGCAGTCTGTGTACTTGTCTCATCAGTGGGCCTGTCTGGGCAGCAGAGGCTGGTGGTTCTGTCCTGATAGAGAGAGGTGGTGCTGTTAAGGCAGAGCCTCTGTGAAACAAGAGCTCTCACCCCCATAATGTACTTTTAAAACAGCCTGGTACCCTGACAGGAGAGAAGTGGGAGGTGGAGGGAGGACTAGGGAGGTGTTAGGAGGATTTAGGAGGTCAGGAGAGAGGGAAGATGAGGGAGGCAGGGCAATACCAGGCATGGAGAGAGAGAGAGAGAGAGAGAGAGACAGCCAGGCAAGGAGAAAGGGAGGAGGTGGAGGCATAGGAGGAGAGGAGACAGGCAGCGGAGATGAGGGCGTATAGAGAGTTGAGGTAGGAAGGTGGAGGGAGAACAGAGAATGAAGGCAGGGGTAAAAGGTGTGACATGTCACTGCTGTAGCTATCTGTGTTGCAGCAGTCACGATTCAAGGCCTTCGCCATCTCACAGAAAAAAAAGAAAGAAGGGAACATTTTAACTTCTGCCCAAGGCAGTGTCTTGTTAGCTTGTTTTCAAAGATTAAACCTGATTTTGATTGCTTACACAACACTGAGACACAAACAAAGCTTCGTATCCACCTCGTCTCATCCAAACAATGAGTGCCTTATTCCTCCCTCTCTCTCTTCCTACCTTTCCTATATAATTTTATGTGCCCTTAAAGAAAACATAATTGAGCAATCAAACCCTCCCCCCTCTGTCTTCCACACACACACACACGCACATGCACACACACACACAGACACACACACACACACACACACACACACACACACACACACACCATCTTATTCACTACAATCCACCATTTACCATTTAATCAGTATGGTGAAGAGAGGAGAAGAGTGGAGGATACCTGAAGAAGCATTGTCTTTATCTCCATATCCCTATGCACAGTGAGGTCTGTCTCTCTCTCAGCCTTGGAGCATAACAGGGGGTGGCCCAGCTGCCTCAGATCCCTCAATGATTCCTCAAGATTTATGCCCACTAAATGCTTGAGCAACCCAAGCCCTACCCACTCTCCTACCTGTTTACTGATAGGAGTGTGTGTGTGTGTGTGTGTGTGTGTGTGTGTGTGTGTGTGTGTGTGTGTGTGTGTGTGTGTGTGTGTGTGTGTGTGTGTGTGTGTGTGTGTGTGTGGCGATCATTGGCTGAGTGAGCACAGCTCGCCAGAGAGGCAGCTCAGTGACAGTGATGGATGGGACCTCGCCACCTCTCCTCCCGCTCACTTGCTGACTGGGCCCTATGCCTTATTCATGAGATTTGGGACAGGAAAGAGATGCCGAAAGGTTTAAGAATATATTAAGGAACTCTTTGGGATGTCAACCGAGTTGTCAGGTAGTGTTAAGCAAAGAGTCTGAGGCTATACAAGGCTGTGGCAGAAAGCAAAAGGGACAGTTTTTTTCTCTACCATGCTTTATGTGGTTAAGAACAAGCCGAGAACAAAACAGACTGCTGACCGGTGTTGTATTTGCTCATTTGAATCTATCCTTCAGTCTGATGCAGTCATAGTAAGATAAGGGCAGATCAACCAAGGCTTCTTAAGGCGTGGGCATCAGCTGTTAGTCATGCATTTGTGTGAAGTACATTTCAATCAAGAGTCAATCAACCTTTGTTTTCAATCGACCCACGTGGTAATAAGAACATGCCACAAAGTAACAACAACAATTTCAGTCATGGTGGGAGTTGACTGATCCCATGGTCTCTCCTTTGTTGTTATTCTCTTAGAACAACTTCTTAAGGCTTAACAGACAGTTCTCTTAGAATATTTCTCCACAATAACAGACAGTTGGACATTATTTTCTGCCATGAACAGAACTACTTCTGTATGTCAACACACAATAGTGTTGGGTCCTTTATCAATGTCATTCAAGGAACTTTGAAGAGGTGTTCTGGCATAAGTGGTATATTCTTCGTATTGATCAATGTGCCTGTTTGAATGGACTTATTGGGCTGCGGACAACAGCTGCAGTTGCCCACCATTTTGTGTTTTCACATTGATCACTGCCAAGCCTGTTAGGAGGCTGTCTGGTTTTGGGAAGGTCTACAATAAGCTTAAAGTAACAGAACGCCTGCAGGTAAAGCACATGTTGCAGAATTGACACTGGCAAGTCGCTTCCCTCTAGCCAAGCTTTGAGAATACTTTTCTCATCTGCATGTTTGTCTGCGTGAATAGCTCCCCCCACCTCTCTTACAGCTTAGTAAATAACCATTCAAACAACAGAGAAGGTGACGGAAAGGGGAAAAAAGCTCCTTAGTATGTAATAGGATCTACAACGTGTGGAGGAAACGTAATGGGAAGAAATTGTAGATGAAAGGTAGCTTTTATATGTTGCCAGAGGCAATTAAAAGAGTACTGAGCTGTTCTGTTCACATCCCCCATTTTGGAATCCAAGCACTTGTGCGTTTCATAAATTTGGGTTTGAGAGATTTAGCCGATAGGCTACACACAGGAAGATGAGCAGGTGTACCAAAATCAGATGCAGCGATAAATAGTCTACCTGAACATTGATGGGTGCTCACTGAATGAGACATGCCAGATTTTAGACATTTGTGATTCAGGTAACGTGTGAAATTTTGTCAAGCTACCGTTGCAGATTGCTTCGTAAAACTGAGATTTAACACGTCCATAAATTGGCTTGCGTTACCAGGGAATACCAGGGTTTTTTGGTGCTGATAGAATGTTGATCTTTGCTCTCAACTGAGTGTCTCTCCATGGATGTAATTTGAATGAGAAAAGTATTTTTGACTGGCACAAAAAGTACAGCGAAACCTTACTTTTCAGACTGTATCCAGATGTGAGACGCATAGAGATTCAGTAAAGAAGTGTAAACATTGGAGGAAATGTGAGACATCTGTTTGGTGATGTGTTGAGACAGGAGCACTATGGACATCAGTGAGCAGCATATCTCTCACATTCCCCATCAGGACTCCAGATGTCAGGGCCACCCAGAGAGCGAAGAAGAGAGCCAGGCCCCAGAGGGTGGATTAGCCCCTGGCTGTCCCTGGCTGCCCTGCTCCCTCCCTGGGTCTGGGTGGGTGGGGACCCAGCTGTGGGCCCTTTTCAACTAACGCTGCATTAGTCTGCTTTTGCTCATTAATTGGGTGACTAATAACAAGATTAAAGAGATTCCATTAGGAAATGCGGCACACATGTTGTTTCTAATTATCATGTTAATGACCATCTCTAAAGCCATGGAGAGTTTCTTGGGTATCTCTCTCCCTCCAAATGAGGATTGTGTTTCCCTATAGAACTTCTTATCCTAGGGTTTAAATTGTTGCCATATAGAACATTTTAGGAATGCATTTCAATGTATAGACATGGTTATCAATTCCAAGTGACTAGTGAACTATCCTCAGTATCTGTAACGGTTGGCAATGTTATGCTTTCTGAATAAGCCCAACAGTTGTTCTAGGCTATTCAGCATAGCACAGTGTTTATGGACTGTTCCGTCCCACTTTGTTAGGCTTGTGATGCAGTGAGTTAGACAGCACACAGCACTCAGGACTATGATGGTGACCAATGTGCCTCACTCTGGCAGAGAGGAGAGAGAGATAAAGAACATGCTTGTCTAACCTGCAAAAAGGTGCTGGATAGAAAGAGGCAACACATGCATTTACAAACATACAGACACATCTGTTTATGTACACATGCATGCGCATGTACGGACACACACACGCACATCAACAACACAACAAACTCCACTGGCAAAAGGAGCCTGGAGTTAGCGTGGCGTGCATGCAATTCATCTGGGGGATAGTGGGGCTATTAAGCGCAGCACCAACCGCCTGAGAGGGTTTGAGGGCTTCAGGCAGCTCCAACCTGTTTATGATTTCACAAGCATGTAACTCATTACACATGCTTTTACGCAGTGTGATCCGTGCCACACTCCCCAAACTCTCACAGATCCCCTCAAAGAAGGCAATTTGCTTTTGCACAAGGAAAGGGAAAGGCACACACACACCACCACACTGCTGATTAGTACACACTGAAAGAAGATGCAATAAGCTAGCTGTTGACTCCTCTTGAATTTGCCATCAATATGGTTTTATTCTTTTGAGGCAAAATGAGTTCAATAAGGATAGATGAATAAAGCTCGAGAGTGTGATTTAGAGAGCCGTAAGCAGCATTCACTGCTCACTCTGAGAGGAGCTTCTAGTGTGACAGTCATTCTTCATAGAAAGAGATCACAAACTATACTTTCATGACTTTATCCTTGTTACGAAGTCTCCTTCAGGGGCGGCAGCATTCTACAGTGTCCTGTGGGAGAGTCAGGGATGGCAGCATTCTACAGTGTCCTGTGGGAGAGTCAGGGATGGCAGTGTTCATAACTAACACACCCTTTCTTTCTTTCTGGCTTTCTACAGCACACAATAAACCACATCAATACCAACATGAAGGTGTACTGTATGTGTGACCTTGTTTTAACAAACGTTTTACTTTGACGTGTACATGTAACAGGAGTGTAGGTGTATGAAACAAATCATTCTGGTGTTTCTTGCCATTCCAAAATGTCTTATTGATTTTGGAAGAGAATATGAACATCCAGTCAGCACGGGGCTGTTACATTACAGTTAAGTCTATTTCAGGCATACAATTTTGTGTTAAAACATTCATTAAAACCAGCAAGAATACTTTTGTAAAATAATGCCGGTAGCATAGTATTTTAGTGCTGTTCCCTTTTCAAGTTTTACTTCCAAGTGCCTGCAGGAACACTGAAAGTTTAAGTTTCTGTTAGGTGATGTTGTGGTCAACCTATTGTTTGCGTCAGGTGTAGCGATGGGATGTGCTTTCCCATGCAGAGTCAAGCAGTTCTGGTTGCAGTACGGATTTCAATTTTACTGTGAAAGTACAGTAGTTCAACAGCCGGGAGAAATAGACCGATCTTTATAAGATGATCATTGTACCAACTACTGTGTCGCTCTAACATAGCCTATTGATTGTGTTAATTAAAAAATATATATATATCTCACATAGCAATAGCTTGGATATTTCTAAAACCACGTATTTCTTACAATTATACACATCATTGTGTCTCAGCTGATGAACTGTTCAAGTATGTCCACATAAAATGAATACATTCTGAAAGCATTGCTCGCTGGTTGTTTGTCATGACAACCATTATATATGACTTTATACTATAAAACACATGCATTCAGCAAATCTTTTTATTTATTTAACTACAATAAGGTACATAACATGTCTTGGTAATTCAATGTTTTTATTTCACTGCAGCCAAAAGCATGATTTTATTCTTTGAAACAACTGACATTCATGTTAAGTTATCTGTAACATTCCTTTTTGTTTTGATATTTTACATATCAACTGTCCACCAGTAGATGGAGCAAACAAGTTGTGCAGAGAGTAATTAAAATATCCAGCATAATGCAAGCAGGCGTTCACAGTCAGTCGCTTGGCAGGAGGTATGGAGAGAGAGGAAGAGTGAGAATGAGAGCAGATATTATTGGCCTGAAACCTCAGTAATTTTGTCAATTCTGAATTGTTCCTGTGGCCGTCTGCTAGCTGGCTGTGTCTTCATGCTCTGACCTGTGGTCCTGCACTCATAGTGTGACCTGTAAATACAGATGTACTGCAGCCTGCCATAACACCATTCTAACTGCTTTATAAACCATCACTGCTTTCACATCTAATGTTCCAAGGTGTATCTAGGACATACATTTACCCATAAATACTTTGAATAGAATGGTTCACTAAAGTTGAGGTCTACATAAACAATGTGGTGATGCAAGGAATATGATGAAATTATTATCATGATGGGTTGGACATAGCCTTGTATTGACAATTAATTTAAGTGGCCCAGCGTAGAGATTGGAGGGGTACACTAAAATATGCCCGGCACCGGTGTGTTGTAATTAGCTGACTCCTCACTGTGAGACTGTGTGTGTCCTCTAATCATCTCGGCTTGTGACCCAGGTGAGATTTTTTAATTCAGGCCGAGAAATTACAGGCTAAGCCCCAGAGATGCCCGATGGGAGATGCCAACGTGGCCCCATGCTATTACTGAAGTTAACAAGCTACAAAAAAGTCTGAAAACATGATTTAAGGGCTGCTACTAAAACAAACAGTGTAAACCCGAAAGCACAGACTCGTCCCAGTGTCAAGTTTTGATTGGTACGCAGCCCACAGTAAATCACGTGCACATGTATTTTAGTCTCTTTAATTTAATCTGTGTTTTCTTCTAATAACAGGATGCAAAAGCACACACAAAAAGGTGATAATACCATTATTACTTTCCTGTTTGTTTTTCCTGTTTGTGTGACTTTCCTAATGGTTTCTAAATAGTATGACTCAAAGTAGGTGCTCTCTTCTGAACTCTTTCACTGTAGCCTGCTGGTAGAACGCTAATTAGCTTTCCTGTTGAACATGGGGAGTTGTGAACATGTTTCTACATTCTACCTACCGTAGATTATTGGCAGGAGATAACACCACACTCGGTTGTGGAAACAGAGGACCAGATGGTATGTTGTAAACAATGGAGGTACAACAAAATGTATGTATAGTACCTCCACATGAAAATATAATACTCATTGGATGGAGAACATATAAAATATGGAATACAGTGCATTCGGAAAGTACTCAGTCCCCTTCACTTTTTCCTAGATTATGTTACATTACAGCCTTATAATAAAATAGATTAAATTAAGTAAAAGCATTTTTAATCTAGTACAATACCCCATAATGAAAAAGCAAAAATATATTTCTTTTACATTTTTGCAAATTTATGAAAATAAAAAAGCTGAAATACCTTATTTACATACTAAGTATTCAGACCCTTTGCTATGAGACTCGAAATTGAGCTCAGGTGCATCATGTTTCCATTGATCATCCTTGAGATGTTTCTACAACTTGATTGGAGTCCACCTGTGGTAAATTCAATTGATTGAACATGATTTGGAAAGGCACACATCTGTTTATATAAGGTCCCACAGTCGACAGTGATTGTCTGAGCAAAAACCAAGCCATGAGGTCGAACGAATTGTCCATTGTGTCGAGGCACAGATCTGGGGAAATGTCTACAGCATTGAAGGCCCCCCAAGAACACAGTGGCCTCCATTATTCTTAAATGGAAGAAGATTGGAAACACCAAGACTCTTCCTAGAGCTGGCCGCCCGGCCAAACTGAGAAGGTAGGTGACCAAGAAACCAAAGGTCACTCTGACATTGCTCTAGAGTTCCTCTGCGGAGATGGGAGAACCTTCCCAAAGGACAACCATCTCTGCAGCACTCCACCAATCAGGCATTTATGGTAGAGTGGCCAGAAGGAAGCCACTCCTCAGTAAAAGGCACATGGGTGCCTTTTGGAGTTTGCCAAAATGCACCTAAAGACTCTCAGACAAACAAGATTCTCTGGTCTGATGAAACCAAGATTGAACTCTTTGGCCTGAATGCCAAGCATCACATCTGGAGGAAACCTAGCACCATCCCTACGGTGAGGCATGGTGGTGGCAGCATCATGCTGTGGGGATGTTTTTCAGCAACATTGACTGGGAGACTAGTCAGGATCGAGGGAACAGAGCAAAGTACACAGAGATCCTTTATGAAAAGCTGTTCCAAAGCCAAAGTTCACCTTCCAACAGGACAGCGACCCTAAGCACACAGCCAAGATGACGCAGGAGTGGCTTCGGGACAACTCTCTGAATGTTCTTTAGTGGCCCAGCCAGAGCCCAGTCTTGAGCCCAATCAAACATCTCTGGAGAGACTTGAAAATAGCTGTGAAGACTCGCTCTCCATCCAACCTGACAGTGCTTGGGAGAACCTGCAGAGAAGAATGTGAAAAACTCGAGGCAGTAATCACTGCCAAATATGCTTCAACAATGTACTGAGTAAAGGGTCTGAATACTGATGTAAAAGTGATATTTCAGTTTATTATTTTTCATACATTTGCAAACATTTCTAGAAACATGCTTTTGCTTTGTCATTATGGGGTATTTTGTGTAGAATTGATGAGGGAAAAAATAATAATAATCCATTTTAGAATAAGGCTGTGACCTAAGAAAATGTGAAAAACGTCAAGGGGTCTGAATACTTTCCGAATGCACTGTACATACACTATACTACTATATATAATGGTAAATCAATACAGCTACCACGGCTTAGTCATATAACAGACATGCGAAACCTAGTTCCAAATCCATTTGCTTTACTCATTATGTTAACAATTCTACTACTACATCTGGTTAATTGTGTGAACCATGAAAGATTGGTTCCAATAATTCGTGGATGTTTCTCTGTTTCCCTTCTTTCATTATTTTAAATATTAAATATAAATTATTACTTGTTTGCACTGAGCATACATGGTGATGAAAACAATACAATACTTGCTTTATTGGTCCATTTTGATGGATTTTCTTTATTTTCTGCTATAACAGTCTATAACTATAACAGTAAAGAGGACTCATAATACCAAGATCACAATGTAAGGTACAGCATGATGTCACTGCCGAGTAAGAGTTATGAGCATGACTAGACACCTTGTGAAAATAAATTCTTCAGTGTTATTTTCCATGCAACGTTTTGGCCATAGTAATATTTCACAAAATGTCCTATAAAACCCCAACCTCATGACTCGATACAGTCTATTCGGGAAGTATTCTGACCCCTTCACTTTTTCCACATGTTACGTTACAGCCATTCTAAAATGGATCAAATATATTTTTGTCCTCATCGATCTACACACAATAGCCCATAATGACAAATCAAAAACAGGTTTTTAGAAATGTTTGCAAATTATATGAAAAAAAACTGAAATATCACATTTACCTCAGTACTTTGTTGAAGCACCTTTGGCAGCGATTACAGCCTTGAGTCTTCTTGGGTATGACGCTACAAGCTTGGCACACCTGTACTTGGGGAGTTTCTCCAATTTTTCTCTGCAGATCCTCTCAAGCTCTGTCAGGTTGGATGGGGAGCGTTGCTGCACAGCTATTTTCAGGTCTCTCCAGAGATATTCGACCATATTCAAGTCTGGGCTCTGGCTGTGCCACTCAAGGACATTCAGAGACTTGTCCAGAAGCTACTCCTGCGTTGTCTTAGCTGCGTTGTCCTGTTGGAAGGTGTACCATTCGCTCCAGTCTGAGGTCCTGAGCACTCTGGAGCAGGTTTTCATCAACGATCTGTCTATTCTTTGCTCCGTTCATCTTTCCCTCAATCCTGACTAGTCTCCCAGTTCATGTCGCTGAAAAATGTCCCCACAGTATGATGCTGCCACCACCATGTTTCACCGTAGGGATGGTATTGGACAGGTGATGAGCGTTGCCAGGTTTCCTTCAGATGTGACGCTTGGCATTCAGGCAAAAGAGTTCAATTTTGGTTTCATCAGACCAGAGAATCTTGTTACTCCCGGTCTGAGAGTCCTTTAGGAGCCTTTTGGCAAACTTCAAGCGGGCTGTCATGTGAGGAGTGGCATCCATCTGGCCACTCTACTATAAAGAGATGGTTGTACTTCTGGAAGGTTCTCCCATCTACACAGAGGAAGGTATTGTGTGTAGATTGATGCAGGAAATTGTTTATATAATCAATTTTAGAAAGGCTATAACGTAACACAATGTGGAAAAAGTGAAGGGGTCTGAATACTTTCCGTATGCATCTGTCAACAGCTGAGCCTTACACTTTTTTCTGAGCGCTAACCTTTTGGTCAATACTGGGAGTTCTGAATGCCAAGAATGTTCACACTCTTGAAGGGAATAGTACATTACTGTTTTACAGATGTCTGCAGCCAAAGTCTACCATGACATTAAACATAGTAGCCTATAAGTATTAAGGGTAGCACTTGTCATAAATCCAACTTGTAAAATGCATTGTGATATGTAATGCTGCATAATTCCCGTGGTTTCACTATCGTGGTACTGTATTAAATAGCTTGTTTAGGCAGACAAATGTTGATATAAATACATTCAATATAAGTTGAATTGTATTGACTTATTCTAGAGTATCATAATAACCCCTAAAGAAAAGACATGACACACATCACACCTGGTACTTCAGCAAAAACATTTAGGCCTTGTTTGATTTCCATTACAATTGGGTATTACAACAACGCGTGTTTGAGTGTCGGTGATGAATGAATGTGCATAGTAGAGATTGTATGGGGATTCCACCTAATTAGCCTTCTATTACACTATAGCTTTAGTCATAAATCAAATGGTAGTTAAACTTGAATAGCAGACTATTAATGTATGGTGAGAGATTATGAGAACAGAGTCTACAATAGTCATTTGGTAATGAGTATGGTGGGAATGTCTAAGGAGTTCTGTCAATGTGAACACAATTACTCCAGGACATCCTGGGTAGGCCTTCTTTGTTGCTGTGAATCTGAGGAGTGGACATTACGGTGGTGTTTTAGACCAGACACACTCTGGGGATGCACGAATGAAACATTTATCAGCCCTGCATGTAAAAACACTCATAAAACCGTATGGGGTGGATGCTGTATGTACTGTACAGTAGGTACTGGATGTATGAGATGTGCTATTTTCAAATCCAATTGTAGCTTTAATAGCTTTCCACCTGGCTGTTGATAGCTGTTTAATTTTGTGGAAATTATAAGAATCGACAAATTGTCTGCGTTGATCAAATTGTCTGTGCGGACGTAGCTACTGTACATTTATCTCTGATGGACCAGCGCAAATGCGTATTTCTAAATAACAGAGCAAGTTAAGGTTTAAGCCCTATTAATTGTTGTGTATTCAAACCTCTAGATTGACTGGTTTACAGTAATATAGACCTGCTTCATTACCCTATATACAGTGCCTTGCGAAAGTATTCGGCCCCCTTGAACTTTGCGACCTTTTGCCACATTTCAGGCTTCAAACATAAAGATATAAAACTGTATTTTTTTGTGAAGAATCAACAACAAGTGGGACACAATCATGAAGTGAAACGACATTTATTGGATATTTCAAACTTTTTTAACAAATCAAAAATTTAAAAATTGGGCGTGCAAAATTATTCAGCCCCTTTACTTTCAGTGCAGCAAACTCTCTCCAGAAGTTCAGTGAGGATCTCTGAATGATCCAATGTTGACCTAAATGACTAATGATGATAAATACAATCCACCTGTGTGTAATCAAGTCTCCGTATAAATGCACCTGCACTGTGATAGTCTCAAAGGTCCGTTAAAAGCGCAGAGAGCATCATGAAGAACAAGGAACACACCAGGCAGGTCCGAGATACTGTTGTGAAGAAGTTTAAAGCCGGATTTGGATACAAAAAGATTTCCCAAGCTTTAAACATCCCAAGGAGCACTGTGCAAGCGATAATATTGAAATGGAAGGAGTATCAGACCACTGCAAATCTACCAAGACCTGGCCGTCCCTCTAAACTTTCAGCTCATACAAGGAGAAGACTGATCAGAGATGCAGCCAAGAGGCCCATGATCACTCTGGATGAACTGCAGAGATCTACAGCTGAGGTGGGAGACACTGTCCATAGGACAACAATCAGTCATATATTGCACAAATCTGGCCTTTATGGAAGAGTGGCAAGAAGAAAGCCATTTCTTAAAGATATCCATAAAACATGTCGTTTAAAGTTTGCCACAAGCCACCTGGGAGACACACCAAACATGTGGAAGAAGGTGCTCTGGTCAGATGAAACCAAAATTGAACTTTTTGGCAACAATGCAAAACGTTATGTTTGGCGTAAAAGCAACACAGCTCATCACCTTGAACACACCATGCCCACTGTCAAACATGGTGGTGGCAGCATCATGGTTTGGGCCTGCTTTTCTTCAGCAGGGACAGGGAAGATGGTTGAAATTGATGGGAAGATGGATGGAGCCAAATACAGGACCATTCTGGAAGAAAACCTGATGGAGTCTGCAAAAGACCTGAGACTGGGACGGAGATTTGTCTTCCAACAAGACAATGATCCAAAACATAAAGCAAAATCTACAATGGAATGGTTCAAAAATAAACATATCCAGGTGTTAGAATGGTCAAGTCAAAGTCCAGACCTGAATCCAATCGAGAATCTGTGGAAAGAACTGAAAACTGCTGTTCACAAATGCTCTCCATCCAACCTCACTGAGCTCGAGCTGTTTTGCAAGGAGGAATGGGAAAAAATGTCAGTCTCTCGATGTGCAAAACTGATAGAGACATACCCCAAGCGACTTACAGCTGTAATCGCAGCAAAAGGTGGCGCTACAAAGTATTAACTTAAGGGGGCTGAATAATTTTGCACGCCCAATTTTTCAGTTTTTGATTTGTTAAAAAAGTTTGAAATATCCAATAAATGTCGTTCCACTTCATGATTGTGTCCCACTTGTTGTTGATTCTTCACAAAAAAATACAGTTTTATATCTTTATGTTTGAAGCCTGAAATGTGGCAAAAGGTCGCAAAGTTCAAGGGGGCCGAATACTTTCGCAAGGCACTGTATATTGGATGGAATGGGTGTTCTTTTGCTGCACAACAGAACAGTCCCCATGCTCTCAAGGTAATCTGGCTCAGTTCCCTGTCTGACAATTCTATGGCCAGCTTCCATCTCACCCAGATGAGAAACCTGACCCTGCTCCTGACCCGCTTCTTTTAATTATCCCACCGCCATGCATTAGATACAGTGGAATTAGCTACAAATAAACAAAACATCTCGTTGTTATCATACCATGTAGTAAGGAAGCCAATTAGAATAATGGTAAACTTCTCTCTGTCTTTCTTATCCCCATCCTGGTTACTATGATAAATGTTGCAGTTAAGGCATTAATAGAAAAGAAGGAATGTTTTCACTTGCTATTTTCTCCACAAGATAATTTACCCACTCTGCAATATAAGGGTCAAAGAGAATCAATGCATGTATGAAATATTAATCAGAGTTCTCCATTTATTTAAAGAGGATCAAATGACCTTTATGCAACATCAAATTGATTATAACAGAGCATTGGCTACCGCAGCAATAAATCATTTTTAAACGGAGAAGAAAAGACTCCAATACTGGGGTGGGTATGTTTGGTTTGTATTGTGCTGAACAATAATGGTAAACAGGGATTATTAAAGAAGCCTAACCTTGCAGATAAACAAACTATTTCCCTTGTGTGCTGTAGAAAAAAAAATGGTATGCAATATGAACTGTGGCAAATACCATTCTGTTGGTTCGGAAAACTGATTCCATATTAATATTTTGTTGACGATTAGCCCTGTGATGATTGTTTAAAATCTAAAGTTTAGCTCATTATGTGTAGCAGTTCTAAACCTTTATTGTGCCTTCATTTTAATGCCATCATCCAATCATCACCACACAAATTATTGCATTCCATGTGATTTGGACCCCACGTGCTATGAGAAAGTAGGGTAAAAACAAGCAGAGAGAGGCAGAAAGGTCTACACTCATGGGGGATCTCCAGAAAGATGACTGACATGTGTGACCTCAATGAAATTGATAATATAGTCACATTCAGCTTGCCTTAAATCAATTACCGTTCTCTCTTTTGTATATTATGGAATATATGTTTACTTCTTCCAATACAATGTTTATGCATTAGCCTCCAACTCACAGACCAGCTGGTCAGACAGTCAGACCACATCAAATCAAAGAAAAAAGTCAGTAAGCATACTGATTCAGTTCACAATGTTTCTTGACTTTTAAAATACACTTAAGACTGCTCAAGTGAACAAATGGCAATGGAATCAAATAGTACGATACATTGGAAAAGGGAATTATACAGTGGAATATACAACATTATAATCCTCTTCATATTTTGATGGAAATTCTGAAAAATTTTCATATCAGTTTGTAGCGAACCATAGGCGATATTCCCTAATATTTAGAACATGTTCATTCGTACCCACAATATATTTTTTTAAATAACATAATTTTGGGGGGGTTGCCTGGAGGTAGGTTACCTGAGGCCAATCTGTCTCAGTTATTATGGGCATACTGTAAAATAGATTAAGTTACTACTAAGCTCAGTCTTCATCATTTGTGTATTCTTAATAGTTGCAGTAAAATACCTTCAAGGCAATGATTGGGACGACTTGTCCTACTACTTCTACTGTATTTTCAAAATACCCTTCAAAATAGACAAACTAACTCATGTCAAACTGTAAAATTGCAGGAAATGCGTTTTAAAATGTTAAAAGCAAATCCGGTAGAGGACACTCGGACCCCCAATCCAATGTTCGTCCCCCCCAATATCTACACCACAATTTCACCCTTGTAACAAACCCCATTTACGAGTATGTAGGATAGCTTGGAGTGAAATCATCATGTTGAATCTTTGCTTTACTTCAGCAGTTTGGAGTAGGAAAGAGAGATAAGGTTAGATGTCATATCTATTATTTTTTTGTACAGGGGGGGCCAGGTTTAGCGGATATGTGAAAATCCCTTTCCAAACTTTCATTTCCAAGCAAATCACCCATGGAGGCACAAACAGGGGAATAACAGAGATAATGCGATGCATGGTG
The DNA here is from genome assembly GCF_045791955.1 of Oncorhynchus clarkii lewisi. Taxonomy (NCBI): domain Eukaryota; kingdom Metazoa; phylum Chordata; class Actinopteri; order Salmoniformes; family Salmonidae; genus Oncorhynchus; species Oncorhynchus clarkii. The sequence continues at coordinate 59,458,222 of NC_092163.1, forward strand.
TTGTCTCCACCTCGCTGAGGAAATAGCTGTGAATCCCTGAAACCAATCTCCCGATCAGCTCAGGTCCCTTGCCATTGGAGAGAAGCGGGGGGAGAATACAGCACTGACACCGTTAGCGTGCTATCTGAATGAAAATCAAGTCACTTTCTTTATTGCAGAAAAGCCTTCAGGGAAATGTGAACGTTAGCATTTTCATTTGAGTGTTTTTTTCCTCCATAGCACCCACTCTCTTTTACTATTTAAGTTTTGGACAGTAGTTACACCTAATGGAAACCAATTATTTTTTACATTAAGTTATGAATACATATCTACTTAATTTAGTTATTGAAACACTAATGAAATGAGAAATAATCATCAGAAACGATTACGTTAGATTGACCAAATGTATTCAGGTAATCATGCTTCAACTCCAAAATGAATCAATTGTGTCAGTTGTAGCTCTTTGAGTTGTGTTAGTCCTAAATGAAAACAGCACTTATTTACATTCTAAACATGTTCATTCAAATTACGATCTAAATATCAAGCTGTATCCTTCTATCTACACCTTGCTATTCCATGAGGCTCTCTACCCATTTTTAAGCCAGCTACCGCTGTATTCAACTAACCGAAAGGACGAGTTGAAGCACAATGACATTCTCAGTAACGGTTTCATAAACTTGTTAGTTTTTACATGTAGTTGTTTATATAGCTAGTTGAATGCATTGACTGAAGTCACTCTCGATAAAAGTGTCTGCTAAATGACCAAAATGTAAATGTGCAAATGTACAATTGCAAAGCATGCTGGGTATTACTCTAATGAGCTATATCAAAACCACAAACTCTTTGACCAAACAAACTTTGGCGTGTTCATTTCTACATTAATGAATCTGGTGCACATCACGTTCCACCGAGTGAAGTAAATTCTCCAAGAGACAATTACATTCTGCCATAAAACATTAATTAAATGTGTACAAAATATGATAGAGTAAAACTTAAGGTTATATTTTTTTAGTGTAGCTGCCGTCTCTCCCAGGCAATCAACTGCAGGATCACTGATGAATCCGGATCTCGCTCCCAGTTTGTGTGTTTTCTAATCAGAAGCGGTTACACAAATATGACAATGTTAGTATTACTTGTCATCCCTGCTCTGTATTTCTTTAAGGGTGAGAGACTGAGGGCAGGGACAGTGATGCAAACAGAGGCTTATGCATGTTTTGAGCTATTGCTGCAAACAGCTGAATAGAAACTTGGGACTCAAGCAAGGGAGGGGGCTAAGGATCTGTTTTGTGTGGGAACATGTTTACATTCTATAAGAAATCTAAATGACTATTGATAATGTCCTAAATAGCAACAATAAAATGGCTAGATACAATGGGAAATTGTATGTGGAGGATTGTTTGCACTGTATGTGGAGGATCACTTCACAATGTTTCAAGGACCTACCATATAAGTGAACATAACATATTCATTGAACCCTTTACCACACGTCATTGCACAAGCTTACCTGAATTTTTACTTAGTATTGTGGCTGTGAAACGATAGTTGCCATGAGCTGTTAGCTGTCATAACAGTTTAATGTGTAGGTCCTATGCCATAATGGTTCAAGTAAAGTGTTGGCCTCTAACTGATCCTTTGAAAAATGCCCAACAAAAACTCTCACTCAGGCCTGTTCTTCTCAATACACTTTTTGGACATTTCTACTCTGACAGGTATATGGCAAGCTTTCCCTCTGTCATTGACTCTCTGACCATAAAGTCATCTTTGGGACGTGAGTGTGTTTTGTGCCAGTGCCAATGTCCATAGAGTTCTCTCTAAATGGAATGGATGATAAATACAGGTACTGCTCTGATAGCGTTTGTTTCACTCCATTAATCAATATATATTAGACACAAGTAAACAGATTAATCCATTGGTTGACCTTGGGTTCTATTCAAATGTTGCCAGCTGAAATGGCGGGCACATGGGCAACAAGCTTTTAAATTAAAATACACTGAGTGTACAAAACATTAAGAACACCTTCCTAATATTGAGTTGCACCCAACCTTTTGCCCTCTGAGCAGCTTCAATTCATTGAGGCATGGACTCTACAAGGTGTCAAAAGCATTCCACAGGGATGCTGGCCCATGTTAACTCCAATGCTTCCCACAGTTGTGTCAAGTTGGCTGGATGTCCTTTGGGTGGTGGACCATTCTTGATACACACGGGAAACTGTTGAGCGTGAAAAACCCAGCAGCATTGCAGTTCTTGACACAAAACTTTGCGCCTGGCACCTACTACCATACCCTGTTCAAAGGTACATAAATCCCCCTCTGAATGGCACACATATACAATTCATGTCTCAATTGTCTCAAGGCTTGTCTCACACCTGTCTCCTCCCCTTCATCTACACTGATTGAAGTGGATTTAAAATGCAACATATACAAGGGATCATAGCTTTCACCTGGATTCACCTAGTCTATGTCATGGATAGAGCAGGTGTTTTGTACACTCAGTGCATGTAATGTGAACATTCAAATTTGGACTGGAGTGCACAAGGTCAAAAGGTCTGAGCCACAATTAATGTTACAAAATGTCCATAAGCAGGAGAAGGTTTGCAGAGAGAAATGAGAACTTAAGGGAAAATACAGCTATTTTCTCCAAACACAAGTTTTAAGCTCCATGACCTGAGCTGTGCTTGAGACTTTTCTAGAAACTCTTGAATTACTCCCTCCAGTGCACAGGCACACAGCGGCAGAAGCGGAGTAATGAAAAACGTGCACGTGGATCCGTGCGGACAGAGTTCAGTGGACCAGGTGTTGGCACTGGCAGCATTAGGCCTGTCCGCCCCACACGCACGCCCTCTATTTATGGAGAATGAACAAGCTCACAGCCCCCAGTCCCTCCTACAAGCCAAATCACAATTCCTTTCAGCAGATCTCTTCTGGGGACACATACGTACGGCAGGAGCAAGTGGAACAACCTGGAAATATGCAGCCATCTGCACTGAACCCCGGCCACAGAGGCACTGGAGTGATAAATGATCCAGCAATATCACCCAGGTTCAAATCACATTCCTCTTTTTCCCTGCCTCAACCACAAAGAGTACACTAAAATGACCTCTTCTTGAGTACACACATTCAGAAGGAGGAGGATCCCCAGGCGAATGAATCACTGATAATGACATTTCCCTGTAAATATATGGGCTCCCTTTCTTCACCTTCACCAAATGTGGCAGTGAGACGCTCAAGTGCTAGTGCTCTTTGCCCTGGGGGTGAGATCTTGAGCTGATATCTCATGCAGAGGAGCAGCTGATGCACCCCCCACGCAAGTGCTTTCACACCCACAATCCACCAAGGGATTCGCAGTGGAGAACCCTGCTACCCTGCTTCACAACCAAGCACGTACACAGATAGGGCTCTACCTGTGCAGAGCACAAGCCACTTTTCCCTTCCAGTCTCCAAATATCCAAATATGCATGGCTTGAGAGATGTGGTCATCGGTCGAGTATGTGTAGCGAGCGAACTACTGTAAATATCAACACATGATTTAGCCAACAGTACCACACAAAATATTATGTCTGGTTGGTAGAGAAAGGTAGAAAAACAGAGAGGTCACCATCAGTCAAATAAATCGAGCTAGCTAAATAGCAGATGTACATCAATCATCAACATCAATGATCAGCTGAATGCCCACCCTCTTTTCCTGAGTAGGTCGTCATTGTAAATAAGAATTTGTTCTTAACTGACTTGCCTAGTTAAATAAAAATAAAAAGTAAATAAATAAAGATGTCAATCATGTCTTTAGGGGGCACTGTAACTAGCTTGCTTACAATTTGTGATGATTAGTGTTGTTGCAGTAATAAATAGACCCATGCAATAAATACTGAGGCATTTGGTATGTTATTCATTTCGAGATATGAATTTTGAAAGTACAATACCGTTCAAAAGTTTGGGGTCACATAGAAATGTCCTTGTTTTTGAAAGAAAAGCACATTTTTTTGTCCATTAAAATAACATCAAATTGATCAGATACAATATAGATATTGTTAATGTTGTTAATGACTATTGTAGCTGGAAACGGCTGATTTTGTATGGAATATCTACATAGGCGTACAGAGGCCCATTATCAGCAATCATCACTCTGTTCCAATGGCACATTGTGTTCGCAAATCCAAGTTTATCATTTTAAAAGGCTAATTGATCATTTGAAAACACTTTTGCAATTATGTTAGCACAGCTGAAAACTGTTGTTCTGATTAAAGAAGCAATAAAACTGGCCTTCTTTAGACTAGTTGAGTATCTGGATTTGGAGTATCAGCATTTGTGGGTTCAATTACAGGCTCAAAATGGCTAGAAACAAATAACTTTCTTCTGAAACTCGTTAGTCTATTCTTGGTCTGAGAAATGAAGGCTATTCCATGCAAGAAATTGCCAAGAAATTGAAGATCCCGTACAACGCTGTGTACTACTCCTTCACAGAACAGCATAAACTGTCTCTAACCAGAATAGAAAGAGGAGTTGGAGGCCCCGGTACACAACTGAGCAAGAGGACAAGTACATTAGAGTTTCTAGTTTGAGAAACAGACGCCTCACACGTCCTCAACTGGTAGCTTCATTAAATAATGCCCGCAAAACACCAGTATCAACGTCAACAGTGAAGAGGCGACTCCGGGATGCTGGCCTCCATGGCTGGAGACATCATTTAGTCTTGATACAGATTTTCAAGCAGATTTAAGTCAAAACTGTAACTTGGCCACTCAGGAACATTCACTGTCTTCCTTGGTAAGCAACCGTGTCGATTGGCCTTGTGTTGTAGCAGTGGCGGTCAGTGCCATTTAAGATGACGGAGGATGATTTTTTTTGTTATGAGCATGGCCTTATTTCTATTACAGCATGTTGGATGACTCTCATTCATATTCCATTCACCCTGTTCAATGTAACAGTGATAGGTTTAGGCTAGTACACGATACTCACATTTTCCCTATACCCTATAATTCATTAAAAATCCTACAATGTGATTTTCTGGATTTTTTTTCTCATTTTGTCTGTCATAGTTGAAGTGTACCTATGATGAAAATTACAGGCCTCTCTCATCTTTTAAGTGGGAGAACTTGCACAATTGGTGGCTGACTAAATACTTTTTTGCCCCACTGTATGTTGTTGTCTTAGGTCTCTCTCTACGTAGTGTTGTGTTGTCTCTCTTGTCATGATGTGTGTATTGTCCTATATTTTCATTTTATTTATTTATTTTTATCCCAGCCCCCGTCCCCGCAGGAGGCCTTTTGCCTTTAGGTAGGCCGTTATGATTACACCCTATATCAGCTAGATATTGTAAACAAGAATTTGTTCTGAACTGACTTTCCTAGTTAAATAAAGGTTAAATAAACCAAAAATGAATAGCATATTTTTATTTATTTTTATTTAACTAGAGAAGTCAGTTAAGAACAAATTCTTATTTACAATATCTAGCTGATATAGGGTGTAATCATTAGTCCAACAGTTGAAAACTAGAGTTTCTATTGCACAAATTCAGTTTGTTTATCACAGTTTTGTTTCATTTGCTTCCGTTTAAGAAACGTTTTTCAACAGAATTGGCGGAATGAATACACAGCTGATCAAGCATTAACATAGTTCACTCTCATAACAGCCACGTTTTATATATTCTCTTCCCTTCACCTGTGGACTTCAATGCACAACACACCAGCTGTATGTTACCAGGCGAAAAAACCTTTCCAAGCCAAACCACTACACATAGCCTACATCGTTGTCACCATATTAGCTAAAGTAAAGTCATGGTCAGCATAATAATAATAATATAACTAATGCATTAGTAAACCAGCTATAATCATGCAGTAACGTTAGTGTACAGTCAGTAAGCAGTTACCGGTGGTCCCCGGTGGCAATAAATTAGTAATACCAAAAGCTTACCTTGACTTAGAAGAGTTCCAGTGTTGTGTTGGAAAGTCATAGCCAGCTAGCTAACGTAGCATCCCTCTGTTTGATTAGGGTGTTTCAGTAGGCTACATTAGCTAGCTGCATTTCTTTTTTTCTTTTTTCTTATTTTATTCCACCTTTATTTAACCAGGTAGGCTAGTTGAGTTCTCATTTGCAACTGTGACCTGGCCAAGATCAAGCAAAGCAGTTCGACACATACAACAACACACAGTTACACATGGAATAAACAAACTTACAATCAATAATACAGTAGAAAAGTCTATATACAGGATGTGCAAATGAGGTAGGATAAGGGTACGGCAATAATTAGACCATGGTGGCGAAGTAATCACAATATAGCAATTAAACACTGGAATGGTAGAATGTGCAGAAGATGAATGTGCAAGTTGAGATACTGGTATGGGAATGAGGTAGATTGGATGGGCTGTTTACAGATGGGCTATGTCCAGGTGCAGTGATCTGTGAGCTGCTTTGAAGGCTGGTGCTTAAAGATAGTGAGGGAGGAAAGAGTCTCCAGCTTTAGTGATTTTTGCAGTTCGTTCCAGTCATTGGCAGCAGAGAACTGGAAGGAGAGGCAGCCAAAGGAAGAATTGGCTTTGGGGGTGACTAGTGAGATATACCTGCTGGAGTGCGTGCTACGTGTGGGTGCTGCTATGGTGACTAGTGAGCTGAGAAAAGGCAGGGCTTTACCTAGCAGAGACTTGAAGATGACCGGGAGCCAGGGGTTTTGGCGACGAGTATGAAGCAAGGGCCAGCCAACAAGAGCGTACAGTTCACAGTGGTGGGTAGTATATGGGGCTTTGGTGACAAAAACGGATGTCACTGTGTTAGACTGCATCCAATTAGTTGAGCAGAGTGTTGGAGGCTATTTTGTAAATGACATCACCAAAGTCGAGGATCGGTAGGATGGTCAGTTTTACGAGTGTATGTTTGGCAGCATGAGTGAAGGATGCTTTGTTGCAAAATAGGAAGCTGATTCTAGATTTACTTTTGGATTGGAGATATTTAATGTGAGTCTGGTAGGAGAGTTTACAGTCTAACCGGACACCTAGGTATTTGTAGTTGTCCACACATTCAAGTCAGAGCCGTCCAGAGTAGTGATGCTGGACGGGTGGGCAGGTGCTGGCAGCAATCGGTTGAAGAGCATGCATTTAGTTTTACTTGCATTTAAGAGCAGTTGGAGGCCACGGAAGGAGAGTTGTATGGCATTGAAGCTCGTCTACAAAATGGCGCCGGAGGAGATGGCCGCCATTTTACGGTCTCCTAACCAATTGTGCTATTATGTGGGGGTTTTTCGCGATATTTGTAAAGGATTTTGTACATAATGTTTCTGCAACCGTATCTTACGGGAAGAAAAGAGCTTCTGGATATCAGGACAGCGATCACTCTCCTCGGATTAGACAAAGATTTTTTCAACAACAACAGCAGCAGCAGCAAGCAGGACTCACACGATATTCTCCAAACACCCCACAGGGCAGACATCCTAATTATTCGCAAAAGGAAGCGACGCAGAGGTCGACGAGCCGGATGCCTCATCTGGACCTGCAGAAGACAACCAGGAATGCTGCAGGTGCAATCATTGGACAATAAACTAGACAAGGTAAGATCACGAATATCCTACCAACGAGACATCAAAAACTGTAATATCCTATGCTTCACGGAATCGTGGCTGAATGACGACATGGATATTCAGCTAGCGGGATATATATGCTGCACCGGCAGGATAGAACAGCACACTCCGGTAAGACGAGGGGGGGGGGGGGGGGGGGGGGGGCGGTCTGTGCATATTTGTAAACAACAGCTGGTACACAAAATCTAAGTAAGTCTCTAGATTTTGCTCGCCTGAAGTATATTGTGATAAACTGCAGGCCACACTACTTGCCTAGAGAGTTCTCAGCTATACTTTTCGTGGCTGTTTATTTACCACCACAGACAGATGCTGGCACTAAGACCGTACTCAGTCAGCTGTGTAAGGAAATAAGCCATCAGGAAACCACTCACCCAGAGGCGGCGCTCCTAGTGGCCGGAGACTTTAATGCAGGGAAACTTAAATCAGTTCGACCAAATCTCTATCAACATGGTAAATGTGAAACCAGAGGGAAAAAAATTATAGATCACCTGTACTCCACACACAGAAACGCGTAAAAAGCTCTCCCTCGCCCTCCATTTGGTAAATCCGACCACAACTCTATTTTCTTGATTCCTGCTTACAAGCAAACATTTAAGCAGGAAGCACCAGTGATTCAGTCTATAAAAAAATGGTCAGAAAAAGCAGATGCTAAACTACAGGACTGCTTTGCTATCACAACCTGGAACATGTTCCGGAATTCTACCGACGACATTGAGGAATACACCACATCAGTCACTGGCTTTATCAATAAGTGCATTGAGGACGTCGTCCCCCATAGTGACTGTACGTACATACCCCAACCAGAAGCCATGGATTACAGGCAACATTCGCACTGAGCTAAAGGGTAGAGCTGCCGCTTTCAAGGTGCGGGACTCTAACCAGGAAGCTTACAAGAAATATCGCTATGCCATGCGACAAACCATTAAACAGGCAAAGCATCAATACAGGACTAAGATTGAATCATACTACACCGGCTCCGACGCTCGTCGGATGTGGCAGGACTTGAAAACTATTACAGACTACAAAGGGAAGCACAGCCGCGAGCTGCTCAGTGACACGAGCCTACCAGACGAGATAAATCACTTCTATGCTCGCTTCGAGGCAAGCAACACTGAGGCATGCATGAGAGCGTCAGCTGTTCCGGACGACTGTGTGATCACGCTCTCCGTAGCCGACGTGAGTAAGACCTTTAAACAGGTCAACATACACAAGGCTGCGGGGACAGACAGATTACCAGGATGTGTGCTCCGGGCATGTGCTGACCAACTGGCAGGTGTCTTCACTTACATTTTCAACATGTCCCTGATTGAGTCTGTAATACCAACATGCTTCAAGCAGACCAGCATAGTCCCTGTGCCCAAGAACACAAAGGCAACCTGCCAAAATGACTACAGACCCGTAGCACTCACGTTCGTAGCCATGAAGTGCTTTGAAAGGCTGGTAATGGCTCACATCAATACCATTATCCTAGAAACCCTAGACCCACTCCAATTTCTATACCGCCCAAACAGATCCACAGATGATGCAATCTCTATTGCACTCCACACTGCCCTGTCCCACCTGGACAAAAGGAACACCTATGTGAGAATGCTGTTCATTGACTACAGCTCAGCGTTCAACACCATAGTACCCTCAAACTCATCACCAACCTAAGGATCCTGGGACTAAACACCTCCCTTTGCAACTGGATCTTGGACTTCCTGACAGGCCACCCCCAGGGGGTGAGGGTAGGTAGCAACACATCTGCCACGCTGATCCTCAACACTGGAGCTCCCCAGGGTTGCGTGCTCAGTCCCCTCCTGTACTCCCAGTTCACCCACGACTGCATGGCCAGGCACAACTCCAACACCATCATTAAGTTTGCTGACGACACAACAGTGGTAGGCCTGAGACAGCCTATAGGGAGGAGGTCAGAGACCTGGCCGGGTGGTGCCAGAATATCAACCTATCCCTCAACGTAACCAAGACTAAGGAGATGATTATGGACTACAGGAAATGGAGCACCGAGCACATCCCCATTCTCATCGACGGGGCTGTAGTGGAGCAGGTTGAGAGCTTCAAATTCCTTGGTGTCCACATCAACAACAAACTACATTGGTCCAAACACACCAAGACAGTCGTGAAGAGAGTACGACAAAACTTATTCCCCCTCAGGAAACTAAAAAGATTTGGCATGGGTCCTGAGATCCTCAAGAGGTTCTACAGATGCAACATCGAGAGCATCCTGACCGGTTGCATCACTGCCTTGTATGGCAATTGCTCGGCCTCCGACCGCAAGGCACTTCAGAGGGTAGTGCGTACGGCCCAGTACATCACTGGGGCAAAGCTGCCTGCCATCCAGGACCTCTACACCAGGCGGTGTCAGAGGAAGGCGGTGTCAGTCAAAGACCCCAGCCACCCCAGTCATAGACTGTTCTCTCTACTACCACATGGCAAGCGGTACCGGAGTGCCAAGTCTAGGACAAAAACAATTGTCCACAGTTTTTACCCCCAAGCCACAAGACTCCTGAACAGGTAACCAAATAGTTACCCGGACTATTTGCATTGTGTGCCACCCCAAAAGCCCTATTTTACGCTGCTGCTACTCTCTGTTTATCTTACATGCATAGTCATTTTAACTATACATTCATGTGCATACTACCTAAATTGGCCTGACCAACCAGTGCTCCCGCACATTGGCTAACCGGGCTATCTGCTTTGTTACCCACCACCAGCCAATCCCTCTTTTTAAGCTTCTGCTACTCTCTGTTTATCATATATGCATAGTCACTTTAATGATACCTTTGTGTACATACTACCTCAATAGGCCTGACTAACAGGTGTCTGTGTATAGCCTTGCTACTCTTTTTTCAAATGTATTTTTACTGTAGTTTTATTTATTTACTTACCTAAACACACACATACTTTTTTTTCTTTTCTTTTTTTCCGCAACATTGGTTAGAGCCTGTAAGTAAGCATTTCACTGTAAGGTTGTATTGGGCGCACGTGACAAATAAACTTTGATTTGATTTGAGGTTAGTTAACGCAGTGTCCAAAGAAGGGCCAGAGGTATACAGAATGGTGTTGTCTGCGTAGAGGTGGATCAAAGAATCACCATTAGAGAGAGCGACATCATTGATGTATACAGAGAAGAGAGTCAGTCCGAGAATTGAACCCTTTGGCACCACCATAGAGACTGCCAGAGGACCGGACAACAGGCCTCCGATTTGACACACTGAACTCTATCAGAGAAGTAGTTGGTCAACCAGGTGAGGCAATCATTAGAGAAACCAAGGCAGTTGAGTCTGCCAATAAGAATGTCGTGATTGACAGAGTCAGACGGCTTAGCCAGGTCGATGAAGACGGCTGCACAGTAATGTCTCTTATCGATGGTGGTTATGATATCGTTTAGGACCTTGAGCGTGGCTGAGATGCACCCATGACCAGCTCTGAAACTAGATTGCATAGTGGAGAAGGTATGGTGGGATTCGAAATGGTCGGTAATCTGTTTGTTAACTTGGCTTTCGAAGACCTTAGAAAGGCAGGTTAGAATAGATAAAGGTCTGTAGCAGTTTGGGTCTAAAGTGTCTCCCCCTTTCAAGAGGGGGATGACCGCGGCAGCTTTCCTATCTGTGGGAATCTCAGATGATACGAAAGAGAGGTTGAACATGCTAATAATAGGGGTTGCAACAATTTTGGCAGATAATTTTAGAAAGAGAGGGTCCAGATTGTCTAGACCGGCTGATTTGTGGGGTCCAGATTTTGCAGCTCTTTCAGAACATCAGCTATCTGGATTTGGGTGAAGGAGAAGTGGGGGAGGCTTGGGCGAGTTGCTGTGGGGTGTGGAGGGCTGTTGTGTAGCCAGGTGGAAAGCATGACCAGCCGTAGAAAAATGCTTATTGAAATTCTCAATTATACTGGATTTATCGGTGGTGACAGTGTTTCCTAGCCTCAGTGCAGTGGGCAGCTGGGAGGAGGTGCTCTTACACTCCATGGAGTTTACAGTGTCCCAGAACTTCTTTTGAGTTTGTGCTACAGGATGCAAATTTCTGCTTGAAAAAGCTAGCCTTAGCTTTCCTAACTGCCTGTGTATATTTGTATTTCCCTGAAAAGTTGCATACCACGGGGGCTGTTCGATGCTAATGCAGAGCGCCACAGGATGATTTTGTGCAGGTCAAGGGCAGTCAGGTCTGGAGAGAACCAAGGGAAATATCTGTTTCCAGGATCTAATTTTTTTGAATGGGTATGCTTATTTAAGATGGGAGGAAGGCACTTTTAAAGAATAACCAGGCATCCTCTACTGACGGGATGAGGTCAATATCCTTCCAGGATACCAGGTCGATTAGAAAGGCCTGCTCGCTGAAGTGTTTTAGGGAGTGTTTGACAATGATGAGGGGTGGTCGTTTGACCGCAGACCCATTACGGATGCAGGCAATGAGGCAGTGATTGCTGAGATCTTGGTTGAAAACAGCAGAGGTGTATTTGGAGGGCAAGTTGGTTAGGATGATATCTATGAGGGTGCCTGTGTTTATGGATTTGGGGTTGTACCTGGTGGGTTCATTGATAATTTGTAGGATGGCCGGGGTGTTAAGCATGTCCCAGTTTAGGTCACCTAGCAGCACAAGCTCTGAAGATAGATGGGGGGCAATAAATTCACATATGTTGTTCAGAGCACAGTTGGGGGCAAAGGATGTTCTGTAGCAAGCAGCAACGGTGAGAGACTTCTTTCTGGAAAGGTAGATTTTTAAAAGTAGAAGCTCAAATTGTTTGGGTACAGACCTGGATAGTAAGACAGAACTCTGCAGGCTATCTCTGCAGTAGATTGCAACACCGCCCCCTCTGTCAGTTTTATCTTGTTGGAAAATGTTATAGTTAGGGATGGAAATTTCAGGATTTTTGGTGGTCTTCCTAAGCCAGGATTCAGACATGGCTAGGGTATCCGGGTTGTAGGTGGAGGCTTCTAATGTTAACATGCATGAAACCAAGGCTTTTACGGTTACAGAAGTCAACAAATGAGAACACCTGGGGAGTAGGAGTGGAGCTAGGCACTGCAGGGCCTGGATTAACCGCTACATCACCAGAGGAACAGAGGAGGAGTAGGATAAGGGTACGGCTAAAGGCTATCAGGACTGTTCATCTAGTGCATTCAGAGCAGAGAGTAAAAGGAGCAGGTTTCTGGGCGCGAGAGAATAGATTCAAGGCATAATGTACAGACAGAGGTATGGTAGGATTTGAGTACATTGGAGCTAAACCTAGGCATTGAGTAATGATGAGAGAGATATTGTCTCTAGAGACGTTTAAACCAGGTGATGTCACCGCATATGTGGGAGGTGCTTGCTAAGTAAGTGAAACTGAAAGTGAAAAATAAATGACAATCTCTCTCTATTTCTCTCTTGCTTCTCATTCATTTGGAATAAATTAATTTGTTAAAAACTGTTCAACGATTGTCTTAATCTCTCTTTGCCTCAACTACTCACCACATTTTTTTTTAAATGTATGCTTTTTTACCCCTTTTATCCCCCAATTTTGTGGTATCCAATTGGTAGTTACAGTCTTGTCACATCGCTGCAACTCCTGCACAGACTCGGGAGAGGCGAAGGTCGAGAGCCATGCATCCTCCAAAACACGACCAAACCAAGCCGCACTGCTTCTTGCAATACCCGCTTAACTCGGAAGCCAGCCACACCAATGTGTCGGAGGAAACACCGTACACCTGGCGACCATGTCAGCATGCATGCCCCCGCCCCGCCACAGGAGTCGCTAGAGTGCGATGGGACAAGGACATCCCTGTTGGCCAAACCCTCCCCTAACCTGGACGACGCTGGGCCAATTGTGCACCGCCCCATGGGTCTCCCAGTTGCAGTCGGCTGCAACAGAGCCTGGACTCGAAACAGTATCTCTAGTGGCACAGCTAGCAACTGCGATGCAGTGCCTTAGACCACTGCACCACTCGAGAGGCCCTCACCACACTTTATACACTAGCTGTAGTTTATGCTTTCAGTACTAGATTAATTCTCTGATACTTTGATTGGGTGGACAACATGTCAGTTCATGCTGCAAGAGCTCTGATAGGCTGGAGTATGTCCTCTGGATGTTATCATAATTATTGTGTAAGTCTGTGGAAGGGGGTAAGAACCATGAGCCTTCTAGGTTTTGAATTGACGTCAATGTACCCAGAGGAGGACGGAAGCTAGCTGTCCTCCGGCTATACGATGGCTACAGAGTGCTGTTAAGGCTACTGTAAACCTTCATTACAAAATAGTGTGTTTTAATCAGTTATTTAGTGATTAATGATTATATTTAGTATAGTTTATATAAAAATGATAACTTTTTAAATGTTTAACAATTTAAATCTTTATGAAATTCACTGAGGAGGATGGTCCTCCCCTCCTCTGAGGAGCCTCTACTGTGTTGTAGGTTATTGTCCTGCTGAAAGGTGAGTTCCTCTCCCAGTCTCTGGTGTAAAACAGTCTGAAGCATGTTTTCATCTAGGATTCATTTTATCCTTCAAAAACTCACCAGTATTTGCAGCTGTAAAGCATACCAATACATTGATGCAGCAACCACCATGCTTGAAAATAAGGAGGCAGTTACTCAGTGATGTGTTGGATTGGCACCAAACATAATACTTTAGTGCCTTGTTGCATACAATATGCATGTTTGGGATATTTGTATTCTGTATATTTGTATTCTTCTTTTCAATCATTTATGTCATTATTGTGGAGTCACTACTCAGTTTTCTCCCATCATAGCCATTGAACTCAGTAGCTGTTTTAAAATCACCAATGGTCTCATGGTAACATCCCTGAGCAGTTTTATTCCAATCCTGCAGCTCAGTTCAAGACGACTGCATCTTTGATGTGTCTCGGTGGATTAATACATAATTAGTACATAATCCACAGCATAATTATTAACTTGACCATGCTTAAAGAAATATTCCATGTTTGATTTTTTATTGTTACCCCTCTACCAATTACTAAATTACTTCATTGAACTTTCGAAAAGCTCCCTGGTCTTTGCAGTTGAATCTGTGCTTGAAATTCAATAGTTGACTAAGGGACCTTACAGATGTTGTATGTAGGGTTAGTCATTCAAAAATCATCAACCCTTATTATTTCACTCTGAGTGAGTCCATATAACGTATTATGTGATTTGGTAAGGCTTGCCTAAACACAGGGGAGAAATAATTATGCAACAACTATAGTTTATATGAATCAAAAAAATACGTCTAATTTTTCCACTTTGACATTAGAGTATTTTGTGTAGCTTGTTGCCAAAAAAACACAATATAATTTGAAGAAATCCATGGGGTCTAAATACTTTGCGAGGCACTATAGCTAATGTAGGCTACTGACCATACAGCTTTGACCATCACAGGGCCTTTCATTTGTTATTCAGTACTGCAAGTACTGATGTGGTATTACATCCAGATGAAACTTTTTTCACATTCAAGCATCCTACTATTTATTGCAGTCCCTTTTTACATGGTATGGGTTATGGGTTGAGTTAGCTACATTTCTATGAAATAATGTCTTTTCACAAATATAAGGGAGTTATATTTTCAGAGGCCTTGGATATGGCAAAAGAAAATGCTGATTAGAGAAGTGAACAAAGTTGCTCTCATTTATTCTAAGACAAAGTTATGAGATAATTATGTTAGAGTCTGCTGTCTTGTCTGTGTTTGGGGAGTAAAATGTTGCAGTACTTTTTCTCTTTCTCTTACTCTGGGGAGAACAGTTTGAGAGCCATCTTAGCGAAGCGGTCTGTTAGTTTGTCATTAATCGCGTAGCGTGTAACCCAGAGGGCAGGGGGTTGACATGTTATTGGCACCACACCCCATGGGTACCACAGCCAGGGGGAAATTCTGCCCTTGGTTGTGGTGGCAAAGGCCATCTCCGTGATGGCTTACATACTCACTTCATTTTCTTAGCCACAGGCAAACAGCATGCTAGGGCCCCCTTGGACTTTCCCCAATCTCCTGAAACATAATGTCTTTTTAATATAAATGTAAGCAGCTTTGTATATGTATTTGGGAATTCACCTATTTTTTCTCTCTCTCACAACTAGCTATGTTTCAGAAACCAAAACCAGACAGAGAAATTTGTATTATTTTAATATACAGTACCAGTCAAAAGTTTGAATACACCCATCAAGGTTTTTCTTTCTTCTACATTGTAGAATAAAAGTGAAGACATCAAAATTATGAAATAACACATATGGAATAATGTAGTAACCAAAAAATATATATTTTATCTTAGATTCTTCAAAGTAGCCACCCTTTGCCTTGATGACAGCTTTGCACACTCTTGGGATTCTCTCAACCAGCTTCACATGGAATGCTTTTCCAACAGTCTTGAAGGAGTTCCCACATATGCTGGGCACTTGTTGGCTGCTTTTTCTTCACTCTGTGGTCCAAATCTTCCCAAACCATCTCAATTGGGTTGAGGTCGGGTGATTGTGGAGGCCAGGTTATCTGATGCAGCACTCCATCACTCTTCTTCTTGGTCAAATAGCCATTACACAGCCTGGAGGTGTGTTTTGGGTCATTGTCCTGTTGAAAAACAAATAATAGTCCCACTAAGCACAAACCAGATGGGATGGCATATTGCTGCAGAATGCTGTGGTAGCCATGCTGGTTAAGTGTGCCTTGAATTCTAAATAAATCACAACATTGTCACCAGCAAAGCACCCCCACACCATCACACCTCCTCCTCCATGTTTCAGGGTGGGAACCACACATGCGGAGATCATCCATTCACCTACTCTGCATCTCACAAAGACATTTGGAACCCAAAATCTCTAATTTGAAATCAGGCCCAGAGGACAGATGTCCACCGGTCTAATGTCCATTGTTTGTTTTTCTTGGCCAAAGCAAGTCTCTTTTTCTTATTGTGGTCCTTTAGTAGTTTTTTTTCAGCAATTCAACCATGAAGTGTCACGCCCTGATCTGTTTCACCTGTCCCTGTGATTGTGGTGGAAGTTGATGCTTCCGATGTTGGAGTGGGGGCCATGCTGTCCCAGCGATCTGCCCATGACCAAAAGCTTTATCCCTGTGCCTTCTTGACCCATCGTCTCAATCCTGCAGAGAGGAACTACGATGTAGGTAATCGAGAACTCCTGGAAGTTAAGATGACGTTGGCAGGGTGGAGGCACTGGCTGGAAAGAACAGAACAGCCATTCTTGGTCTGGACCTACCACAAAACTTGGAATATCTCCGTATAGCCAAGCGCCTCAACTCCAGGCAGGCCCGGTAGGTCCTTTGCCACACCCTTGACCTCCGAAACCATTCCCCCTACCTCATGCCTTGCTGCCAATGTGGATTGGGGTATTGAGAACCTGGTTTGCGAGGTGCAACGCTCCCAGCCTGGACCTGAAGGGGGCCCGGCTAACCGGCTGTTTGTCCCTAACCCAGTCCGGTCCCGGGTCCTGGAATGGGCTCATTCCTCCAGGCTGACCTGTCATCCAGGGTCCGGTCGTAGACTAGCCTTCCTCCGACAATGTTTCTGGTGGCCCACAATGGTTCCTGACTTCTCTGCCTTTGTCGCTGCATGCACAGTGTGTTCTCAGAACAAGACTCCACGGCAGGCTCCTTCTGGCCTCCTTCAGCCACTACCGGTCCCTCATCGTCCCTGGTCTCATATATCTCTGGACTTTGTCACTGGGCTCCCTCCATCTGATGGAAACACTGTCATTCTGACGGTAGTCGATCGGTTCTCCAAGGCCGCCCATTTCGTCCCTCTCCCAAAACTACCTTCTGCCAAGGAGACGGCCCAGCTTATGGTGCAGGATGTCTTCCGGATCCATGGACTCCGAGTAGACATGGTCTCCGATCGGGGTTCTCGTCTCAGTTCTGGAAGGCATTCTGCACCCTTATTGGGTCGTCGGCCAGCCTGTCATCTGGATTCCATCCCCAAAGCAATGGTCAGTCGGAGCGAGCCAATCAAGATCTGGCAACCACCTTGAGATTCCTGGTCTCAATCAACCCCACTACCTGGAGCCGTCAACTGGTCTGGGTGGAGTATGCCCGGAACACCCTTCCCTGTTCTGCCATGGGACTCTCCTCTTTCGAGTGCTCCAGGTATCGTCGACAAGCGGACCGTCGCCGGACCCCAGCTCCCCGCTACCGCACTGGGCAGAGGGTTTGGCTTTCCACTCAGGACCTGCCTCAGTGGGTAGAGTCCCACAAACTGTCTCCCCGGTTCATAGGTACTTTCCCATCTCCAGAGTCCTGAGTTCCACTTCTGTCCGTCTTGTGTTACCCTGTACCCTCTGTATCCACCATACTTTCCATGTGTCCAGAATTAAGCCTGTGCCTCACTGTCCTTTGTCTTCTGTTTCCAGGCCCATCCCAACCCCCCGGGTAATCAATGGCCAGCCAGCATATAGGGTGAGAT
Organism: Oncorhynchus clarkii lewisi; assembly: GCF_045791955.1. NCBI lineage: Eukaryota > Metazoa > Chordata > Actinopteri > Salmoniformes > Salmonidae > Oncorhynchus > Oncorhynchus clarkii. Next base: position 59,476,137 of record NC_092163.1, read on the forward strand.
GCTTTCTCAAGGTTTAACCACGGGGCAGGGGTTTTCAGTACCTGGTTGACTGGGAGAGTTATGGCCCAGGTGGCGTCCCTGGGTGGTGGGGGGGTACTGTCATGCCCTGATCTGTTTCACCTGTCCTTGTGATTGTCTCCACCCCCTCCAGGTGTCGCTGATTTTCCCCAGTGTATTTATCCCTGTGTTTCCCTGTGTTTCCCTGTTTCTGTATCCGCCTGCCTGACCATTCAGCCTGCCTTGACCATCAGCCTGTCTGCCACTCTGTACCTCCTGTCCACAACCATTCTCTTGCCTACTCCTTTTGGATTAATAAACATTGTAAGACATGCAAGTAATAGCCGATTTCTGAAGCTGGTAACTCAAATGTACTTATCCTCTACAGCAGAGGTAACTCTGGGTCTTCCTTTCCTGTGGCGGTCCTCATGAGGGCCAGTTTCATCATAGCGCTTAATGGTTTTTGCGACTGCACTTGAAGAAACTTTCAAAGTTCTTGAAATTTTCCCTATTGACTGACCTTCATGTCTTAAAATAATGATGGACTGTCGTTTCTCTTTGCTTATTTGAGTTGTTCTTGCCGTAATATGGACTTGGTCTTTTACCAAATAGGGCTATCTTATGTATACCCAACCCTACCTTGTCACAACACAACTGATTGGCTCAAATGCATTAAAAAGGCAAGAAATTCCACAAATTAACGTTTAACAAGGCACACCTATTAATTGAAATCCATTCCAGGTGACAAGCTCATGAAGCCGGTTGAGAGACTGTCTAGAGTGTGCATAGCTGTTATCAAGGAAAAGGGCGGCTACTTTGAAGAATCTCCAAAAATATACAGTGGTGCAAAAAAAGTATTTAGTCAGCCACCAATTGTGCAAGTTCTCCCACTTAAAAAGTTGAATATTCATCATAGGTACACTTCAACTATGACAGACAAAACGAGGAAAAAAAATCCAGAAAATCACATTGTAGGATTTTTAATGAATTTATTTCTAACTACACCTAAGTTTAGGCATTCTAAATTGTTACGGTAAGGGTTAGTTAATGCAAAAAATACGTAAAACAAGTGTCTACCACTGAGATTGAACATGCGACCCTCGGAAGGATTATGCTGAGCAGGAAGAGCAATTCCGCAACCCTCGGAAGGACGATGCTGAGCAGGAGGAGCAACCCAGGGTGTCAAAATTGGACATTTGGAGAAATGTGGATAAACATCAGAATCGGAAGTCAAATTAGTAAAACCGTGAGATGTTGTTGGCCCATTTACATGTTCTGGCATTCAAACGCAGCTTTAACAGAGAACTGTCAATGAATAACCATATCAACGGTTGGAATCAGTGAATGAATGGCTGTAGCAACGGTCTGACAAGCACAACTGGCGCAGCATAACAATTGAGGCCTAATTAGACAAAATAAGTGTTTAAGTTGTATCTCGTTTAACAACTTAGTAAAAAAAAAAGAGATACTAAATCATTCAAACAAGATACTAAGTTAATCAAATGAGATACTAAGTCATTCATACAACAGTATACGTTTTTTGTACTTTTTTTTTTTTGGGGGGGGGGGGGGGTAGCTAACAGAAGAAGGGCACAAATGTCACAAAAATAATGATGTTCACAATCAGCGGGGATAGAGAATCAAACCAAAAGAGTCAAATGTACCGGTCGGACTGGTTCTGACTGATATTTTGGTGTACAGAGCACTCTGTGAACGTCGCAGGGTCCAGTGCCTCTACAACCACTCTGTCAGCGGAGCTGACTTGAAGTGTCAGGTTTCACACCCAACATTTTCATAGGGAGTGATGTGTCACATTTTCTGGTCTATCCAGACAAATAATCGATTTTCCCCTGCCTCTGAGCAACGGAGCCAAGCCTGGGAGACTGCATATTAAAGGGGACAGTCTCGCGAATCCAGCAATCATATTATTCACATCATATACTCAGCTGGATTTAGAGCCAAACATCGGAAAAAATACTAAAGAATTGTCTATAATAGAAACATAACCACTTTCTCTTGGTACAGAGGGAGAAAATCCATTTGTGTACAAAGCTGAAGTTGTAACGAGTCTGCAGAATCCGAATAGTGTCTCTACACTGCTTAGAGGATGATTGGCAGAAAATGATCAGTCGTCAGTTATATGGAATGGGGCCAAATTTGTACTGGCACTAAATATGATATTTATTTGAGTTATAAGAAATGAGATATCTTATAGTAAGTCATTACAGCACCAAACACCACAAAAAAGTTAATTACTGCTCAAACACATTCCTCCTAAAGCCATTCCATTCACTAAGCACTACCTATTCAAGAACCTGGATACAATTTGAGAGAAGAATATAAAAATAGATAGGGAAAAACTGAAGGCCATTTTTGATAGCATGCAGACCTGTCACAATATATACTACCTCTGATCAGGATGTATTTCTCTTTGCTGTTTTTCTGTTCACTGGTAGAAACTGACAAGTCTGTAAAAATGACTACTGGTTAATAATATTGTTCCTATTGTTATCAGCATAAGTAATTTTAGGAAGGTAAAAATGTAATGTGGTTAACACTGCTAGCAAAAATTCATATAGAAGACATTAGCACAAATGTGAGAGTATTTCTTGGAGACCTAAATCTCATCCATGCACTCATACCCACAGAAACCCCTGTGCAGTTTGGTCTGTACACAGAGGAGGCTGCTGAGGGGAAGACGGCTCATAATAATGTCTGGAACGGAGCAAATGGAATGGCATCAAGCCATGTGTTTGATGTATTTGATACCATTCCACTCATTCCGCTCCACCGATTACCATGAACCCGTCCTCCTCAATTAAAGTGCCACCAACCTCCTGTGGCTGTACATTACATAAACAACATTGCCATGGCATATACAGTGCATTCGGAAAGTATTCAGACCCCTTGACTTTTTCCATGTTTTGTTACGTTACAGGCTCATTCTAAAATGTATTAAATCGTTTTTTTCCCCCTCATCAATCTACATACAATACCCCACATTGTTAAATCAAAAACAGCTTTTTATACATTTTTGCAAATTCATAACAAAGAAAAAACTTGATGAATGCACTGTATAACCAGTCTTAAAAGAGGTGAGCCACGTTTTGCTATTCGATTCTCGTTCACATAATGAGAGGCACCATTACTTAGGTCAGTACACGGTTTCTTCAAACGCACCTATAATGGAAGACACATCCATTTAGTTGAACCAGAGGATGTGTTTCTATTACGGGTAAATAATGATGGTTATAAATAATGAATAATGATGGTTATGTGTGGGGTCTCCAGCCACATTTCATAGTAATGCTGAACTCGCCTGCTGACATGTGCAGATGCATATCTGATGGTCCAGGGATATTATCATTTGAAAAGAAGCTGTATGGCTCTATATATTATTACATTCAATGATGGTGGAAAGAGGAAAATTTGTGTTTCCTATAAGTGAGGTGTCTCCTCTAGTGAATACATGGGTGGCCAAAACACACAATACACAACTAGATTTAATGCCCATGGATCTTTCGCTCTGTTGGGACAGAATATGCTAGTTCCTTGGATGCTTTTACATTTAGTTTTTCATGTCAATGTTCATGCTTTAAATCAATATTATAAGAGCATTTGGGTTGTGTAATGAAACATCTAATCTATGAAGTTCAGTTAAACAGTCTTTCTCTTGAAATACAAGCAAAACATTAGTCAGAGAAGTTCCCAAACGCCAATCTCACAGTGTTGTGTACTTTTGTGTACCAAAGTAAAGTGATTCATGGTACCATTGAAGCGGTAGCCTGGTATTCCTATAAAAGATGTTGGGAGTTATTAGGCCCTATAACCATGTCAGAGAGGTAATTAAACCATTCCTCAGTAAATAGGAACACTTTGAGTCATCCATCTAATAGATCTGGGATGTGCCTTCCATTCCACAGCACGTTAAATTTATTTCAACGTTATTCTCTGGTAGCTAATTATATTCAATATGCTTTAACGATATCCAATTCTATGTTCCTACTAATTATTTCATATTACGATCAACCACAAACCTGTGAAATGGAAGGGATATTAAAAGGGGCATTTGGATCGTGGTAACAGTGTTGGTCCTGAAGCCAAGGTCAAATATGAACTGTATATTCCTTTATGTGAGGCTATGTTTCCCTCACTGTGTGGGAAAGTTTAATCTTACTGGACCTACAGTAGATGGATTTTCTCCCCCGACTCTTTGAATTATTGCCATTGAAGAATTCCTCATGCTTAATAATATTGTTTAAAATTCATGGGGCCTTTTACAGCTTGATTACCACTAGAAAGCCACTCACACATTGTATTTCAAGAACAGGATTGTATTTCTGCATCCAGCTGAGTAAATGGCAAGACTGGCATTTTATTCCAACATCGATACAAAAAAGAAAATCAATGTAGCCTTATGCTGTGCTATTCATCAGGCATAACCGCCAGGAATCAATCCATTACTGTGGTCATTGTTTCAATCATAATGCCACTTTATTGAATGTTGAGGTGGAGTTTAATTCACACCATTTATTATGGTCCATTTTTCAACCTTGTACCAAACAAAACCCATTCCCTGGACTCAACACTGATAGAAAAATAGGTGCTATCTAGAACCTAAATGGGTTCTTTGGCTGTCCCCATAGGAGAATCCTTTGAAGAACCCTTTTTTGTTTGAGGTAGAACTATTTGGGGTTCTATGTAGATCCCTTTCCACAGAGGGTTCTACATGGAACCCAACATGGTTCTACATGGAACCAAAAAAGGGTTATCCTATGGGGACAGCCAAAGAACCCTTTTGTGTGTGCAGGGAAATGCTTTTAAGTGCCTTACAACTGAGTTGAAGGAAATGAAAGTATATCAAAGCTTCAACTGAAAACTGAAATTAGGCTTCAAAATGGTTCTCGTAATGTTTCAGGCCTTCATTATCTCACTGTAAATTGTATTTTTTTGGTCTCTTCTTGTACTTCCTATATATATAACTCTTATTTTAATTGAATGTGATATCTTGTGTTTTTCTTGCTATGTATTTGTACGTTTTATGTGGACCCCGGGATGGTGTAGCTGCTGCATGTGCAGTAGCTAATGGGGATCCTAATAAACTCAACTAAACTGATTATTATGAAAAGCAAACTTTTTTCCAAATCAGATGCTTAAAGTTAATCACAAATATGAAGAAAAACCAGCAACAACAACATCTCTGCTTTCCACTACTATGACCTCTGTCAATGTGGAAGCAGATCTATTGCCTTCAGCTGACTCTTTGGCAGGCTTGTTGTCTCCTACGGCACACTAAATCTGATTTGACAATTTCACAGATCCCAGAGCAGCTGCTCCTCTTTATTAACCACATGTTACCTTCATTATCCACTCGTTTTTAGCTCCGCTTTGCATGGAGGTGCTCACATGCATGTTCATAGCTGTGACTGTGGGGTTTAGAGGGCCTTTAAATGTTGTTATGAGCACTGACTTGGTGCGATTAAGAACTGATGCAAGGGAGAGCGATTGATGAATAATTCAACATTTACATGTTGTGACACTCATGGAATATAAAACAACAACAATAACTCTGGTACAAGTCTAACCCCAATAAATTCTAAGGAGAACAACAAAAACACCACAAAAAAAACACCTGAGGTAATAATACAAGTCACACATTACATTTAAAGATGTATGAACTGTAATCAACCACATCAGTTCAGTTCAAAATACTTTTTCCAACAACAGTGCCAACTGAAGAATTATCCACTGCACAATCACTTGAAACGTTGCAAGTTGTCGTTATAGAGATTCTGGATTGGAAAAAAGACAAAACAAAATAAGTCATGAGTCACTAACATGAACCTTCTATTTCAACTAAAGCACTCATCAACAACAACTTTAACATCATGGGCAAAACATTTTCCATGTAGCCTTCTTTATAGAGAAAGACCTAAAGTGGTTCTTTACAGGACAGTTTAGCTGAATTGTTTCCTCAGATCAGAAGCCTCTGCTGCCATCTCCTCCTCTGTTCTCCACCTGGAAGGGACGTCCTCACTCTCACGGTCATGCTTCTGGAGCTGCACATAAATACATCACATAGTCCTTTACGTTACTTTACTAAATGTCTACTAAACAGAGGCTACTAGTTGATGAATAAACACATGTATACCCAGACATACCCGCACGTATGCACACGCATAGTCACCTGTTTACCTCAAGAACTGGAGGGAGAAATTGACAAAATTCCTTTGAGTATGCACCATAATAAAAAATAAAAAACTGTGAATAAAAAACTGTTTCAATGTAGCAGAATAAACAAAGTTGTTGACCGGGTGTTAGCAGAAACATTAGCACTCAATAGTCTCTGTACACTTGACTGTTCCACCAGATTATAGAATATAAAAGATGATGCCCAGTGGAACTGGGGCACTGGTGAAATTCCATGAAATGCACAAAACAAAAACAACGACAACCTCACTCCTCATTTAGTCTTTTCAGACACAATCAGAGTTGAGGTTTAAAATATAAACGTCTCGCCCTTCCAACAAGGCAAACAAGAGGAACACATGATGGTTAATTGAGAATAGCCACGGAGGGGAAATTGTATGACTGTGACAGATTCTGACACCCGTGCCTGTGGTTGCTGTTTTTGTAACATTCATAGATTTAGAGGGAAACAATGTACTTCATCACACTAATGCCTCCCCCAGGACAGATGGGCTGACATTCTGAGGTTTGGGAGGTGTCTTCATTTTAACTGCCAGGGGGGGTTGTTTATAATGTAAAGCCACATGCAATACATACCCTCTCCCAACCATAAAAGCCACAACAGCACGGGGTGGTTTCCAACTGCTAAGGCTTCACATTGGGATCTGTCATATGTGGCTGTAGTTTAGATGATGTTAAGATGCAGGAAAGCCCTCAAGGCTAGTATACAGTGTTCAGAATGAGATGTCTTTCAAGCCACACAAAATAAATAAACAGAAACAGTGCAGAAAGCTTGCACTGGTTGGTGATATTGATTTTGATGTCCTTGAGTTATTTTCACAGCACATCTAACATGTTTGTGGCATGCTTGGGTAGTCTAGGTAAGAAAACGGTGCAATAAAAATACCCACCAGTTGAAGATAGCTACTGTAACAGCACGGCACAGAGAGGGATGTTTTATGTTCTCAGAGAGCTAGGCAGTAAAATGATTCAACATGTAATAGATTTCAATGTTTCCCCGCTTCCTCTCTAAACCGTCTGGAAGCTAAAACACCAGGGGGTCATTATTTCAATACATCTTCTCCTTCCAACACTGACAAGCGCTGTTCTGTTTTGTTGCATATTCTTTTTTGTTATATGCGCAAACAGAATATGACCCTGGCTTGAAAGCTTGTCGGATTGGGTCCTGTGGAAAGCAGGAGATGGCCAGTTGGAACATGAGGACATGGGGGTCATCTCTCTAGCGCCCTTGGGAGTCATGCTAGTCCCTCTTCTAGGCTAGGCTGGACCCTCTGCCTGTTCATGTGGGTTATCTGAGACCACACCAACACACTGCTCAAACCCCAGACAAACCTTATCTCAGACCATCACACTGTATTAGGATCTAGTACATTTACCTCACAGGACATGGTTACAGCAACTGGAGGATGACATTTTGTTGGAAAAGAGTTAAGGGGGGGAGTGGTGGGGTTGGATGGAGTCAGAGATTTTCAAGCTTCAAACGTTGAACTGAAATGGCTTTGTAGGCTCACGTAATCCCATAAGACGTTACAATGTATTTCAAGCGTAGAAAACTCACATCAACATCGTATTTCGCTGTAAGCAAAGGAATGGGGGAAGGAAAGATATGTCTTTCTGATGTTGAAGCTTTTCTTTTTCTGGTAGAAAATTCATTCACAGTAAGATGAATTGCACACAGTTTTAGTAAGGCATTGTAAACTTATCAGAGATTTATAATGCATGCAGTAAGTGTAAGGTGCCTCACTAGGACGAGGTAGGTGCAGGAGTCAGGAGCAGGAGAGCACTGAGGTCCAAATAGTAAAATATTTATTTGGAAGTCCAAAACACAACAAAACTGGTCTGGAAATAAACCCAATGAAGGCGCCCAACATAACAGGAACTCGAAGTGACAACAGGAGGAAAAAACAATCTACTCCTAAATAAATCACAACAGCACAAACGACCGTGAGAATAGCCTGTGGCGCAATCTAGCACACGCACCAAACAAACACAGAAATTATCCCGCACAAAATAACAGCAGGCAACGAGGTTAATAAACCTACAGAAATTAACTAAATAGAACACAGGTGTAAGAAACAGACAGACACAAACGAAAAAGAAAAATGGATCGGTGGTAGCTCGTAGGCCGGCGACGACGACTGCCGAGCACCTCCCGAACAGGGAGAGGAGCCACCTTCGGTGGAAGTCGCGACAGTAAGTCACATAATTTGTCACAAATTGATTTTCATGGGGACATTATGTATTTATGGAGCTCAAATATATTGTTTCCTTGCAACACAAAATACCAGCTGACACTTCAGATTATGTCATTAGAGACACTAATATTGCAAATTAGCCCTGAGCTGGTGACCAGCCTCTAAACATTTACTTGGGCCTCAGACATCATATCATATCAAGGCAAAACACTAAAATAAGCCTAAATTGTTCTCCTTTTACTTAACAGTGTTGATTCATGGGGCAAACATATATTGAGTAAAAGCTGAATTGACAACAGCATGGAAAACTGAAGAATTGCAGAACAATTGCTAATAGCATGCAATGTAATCATGTAATATTAACAAAGACTTGTCTTTGACTTTATCTGAATAATCATCAGGCTCATCAAGACTTAATCAAGGATTTTTGTTCTCCATCTAAAAATCCCCCACACAAATGCTAGCGCAACAACTGTTATGTCATCGAACTTTGCAGTGCTAATTGAGTCTCTTTGAGAAAATACAAAGCACCGAAAAACAATAACTATTCCTTCAAGTAAGACATTGTTTTTGCTGAAAATGCATGGAATAGGGTAGCCTTCTTACAGTATCTCTTCTTGGAATTGGTTTTTCCAGTATGTTGTAAACTGCAACATTCATACAATGTAAGTTCTTCATAGTTCATTATACTATTGAAAACAAGTTCCTTCACTTGTACATTATAAGATCTCAGCATGTCCAAGATAACAGCAGCACAATTAGCAGCATGGTGTGTGTGTGTGTGTGTGTGTGTGTGTGTGTGTGTGTGTGTGTGTGTGTGTGTGTGTGTGTGTGTGTGTGTGTGTGTGTGTGTGTGTGTGTGTGTGTGTGTGTATGCATTTAGAGCAGGTGGGTTGGTCTTCCTGCTGTTTCTCTGAGAGAAGGGAAAGCCGATCCACTTGTGTCCTCACTAGCAGCTGTGCGGATGTCCAAACATGCACTGGTGTGTGAGAGCGCGTGTGTGTGTGTGCAGAAACCCTGTTAATACTTTCAGTGACAAACGTGCCCATGAATATTAATGCTGGAGATGACTCGCAACATGGCCACAAACATCTGTAGGTACAGTACAGTAGCTGGCTAGCTGTCTCACAGTGTGTCAAAGAGCTAATGCAGCAACTGTCTATTCACATTGGCGGGAGCAGCATGTGTGAATTATCCCTCCCATGGCGGCTTTTAATGTATCAATTTATGCCCTTATTAAAGACATAAATTTGGAGCCAAGGAACATAATGGTTTTGTTTGAGCTCCTTAACATTTAACACAGCACTCCAGTGAAAGGAGACACACCTCCGCTATCAGTATGGCTTTTCACTATGGGACTCTGACACACATGCCATGGCATTACAATGTCACACTAGAGGTCATCTAATAATTACATGTGAACAAAAAGGACTTCAGAGGATAAGCCTTTGCTCTCAGCACAAAGACATCCTACTCATTAAATAATTTGTCACACCCAATTTACTCATAAATGGAAGTTTGTGGAATTCAAATTCCTCCGGGTGCGTCAAGGCTTCTGAATAAATAAGGAAAACTGGGTTTTCTGAGCAACATACACTACCAGTCAAAAGTTTTAGAACACCTACTCATTCAAGGGTTTTTCTTTATTTTTAGTCATCAAAACTCTGAAATAACACATATAGAATCATGTAGTAACCAAAAAAGTGTTAAAACAAATCAAATATATTTTATGTTTGAGATTCTTCAAATAGCCATCCTTTGCCTTGTTGAGAGATTTGCACACTCTTGGCATTCTCTTAACCAACTTCATGAGGTAGTCACCTGGAATGCATTTCAATTAACAGGTGTGCCTTGTTAAAAGTTAATTTGTGGAATTTCTTTCCTTCTTAATGTATTTGAGCCAATCAGTTGTGTTGTGACAAGGTAGGGTGGGTATACAGAAGATAGCCCTATTTGGTAAAACACCAAGTCTGTATTATGTAAAGAACAGCTCAAATAAGCAAAGAGAAACCACAGTCCATCATTATTTTAAGACATGAAGGTCAATCAATACGGAACATTTCAAGAACTTATAACGTTTCTTCAAGTTCAGTAGCAAAAATCATCAAGCGCTGTGATGAAACTGGCTCTCATGAGGACCCCCACAGGAAAGGAAGACCCAGAGTTACCTCTGCTGCAGAGGATAAGTTCATTAGAGTTAACAGCCTCAGATTGCAGCCCAAATAAATACTTCACAGAGTTCAAGTAACAGACACATCTCAACATCAACTGTTCAGAGGAGAATGTGTGAATCAGGGCTTTGTGATCAAATTTCTGCAAAGAAACCACTACTAAAGGACACCAATAAGAAGAAAAGACTTGCTTGGGCCAAGAAACACGAGCAATGGACATTAGATCGATATACATTTGTCCTTTGGTCTGGAGTCCAAATTTGAAATGTTTGGTTCCAACCTCCATGTCTTTGTAAGATGCGGTGTGGGTGAACGGATGATCTCTGCATGTGTATTTCCCACTGTAAAGCATGGAGGCGGAGGTGTGATGGTGTGGGGTTGCATTGCTGGTGACAGTCTGTGATTTGACACGGCCTGCAACGAAAACATGCGGTCTCTCCTTCACTGCAGCCGAGGTGAGTAAGACATTTAAACGTGTTAACCCTCGCAAGGCTGCAGGCCCAGACGGCATCCCCAGCCGCGCCCTCAGAGCATGCGCAGACCAGCTGGCCGGTGTGTTTACGGACATATTCAATCAATCCCTATACCAGTCTGCTGTTCCCACATGCTTCAAGAGGGCCACCATTGTTCCTGTTCCCAAGAAAGCTAAGGTAACTGAGCTAAACGACTACCGCCCCGTAGCACTCACTTCCATCATCATGAAGTGCTTTGAGAGACTAGTCAAGGACCATATCACCTCCACCCTACCTGACACCCTAGACCCACTCCAATTTGCTTACCGCCCAAATAGGTCCACAGATGATGCAATCTCAACCACACTGCACACTGCCCTAACCCATCTGGACAAGAGGAATACCTATGTGAGAATGCTGTTCATTGACTACAGCTCGGCATTCAACACCATAGTACCCTCCAAGCTCGTCATCAAGCTCGAGACCCTGGGTCTCGACCCCGCCCTGTGCAACTGGGTACTGGACTTCCTGACGGGCCGCCCCCAGGTGGTGAGGGTAGGCAACAACATCTCCTCCCCGCTGATCCTCAACACTGGGGCCCCACAAGGGTGCGTTCTGAGCCCTCTCCTGTACTCCCTGTCCACCCACGACTGCGTGGCCACGCACGCCTCCAACTCAATCATCAAGTTTGCGGACGACATAACAGTGGTAGGCTTGATTACCAACAACGACGAGACGGCCTACAGGGAGGAGGTGAGGGCCCTCGGAGTGTGGTGTCAGGAAAATAACCTCACACTCAACGTCAACAAAACTAAGGAGATGATTGTGGGCTTCAGGAAACAGCAGAAGGAACACCCCCATATCCACATCGATGGAACAGTAGTGGAGAGGGTAGCAAGTTTTAAGTTCCTCGGCATACACATCACAGACAAACTGAATTGGTCCACTCACACAGACAGCATTGTGAAGAAGGCGCAGCAGCGCCTCTTCAACCTCAGGAGGCTGAAGAAATTCGGCCTGTCACCAAAAGCACTCACAAACTTCTACAGATGCACAATCGAGAGCATCCTGGCGGGCTGTATCACCGCCTGGTACGGCAACTGCTCCGCCCTCAACCGTAAGGCTCTCCAGAGGGTAGTGAGGTCTGCACAACGCATCACCGGGGGCAAACTACCTGCCCTCCAGGACACCTACACCACCCGATGTCACAGGAAGGCCATAAAGATCATCAAGGACATCAACCACCCGAGCCACTGCCTGTTCACCCCGCTATCATCCAGAAGGCGAGGTCAGTACAGGTGCATCAAAGCTGGGACCGAGAGACTGAAAAACAGCTTCTATCTCAAGGCCATCAGACTGTTAAACAGCCACCACTAACATTGAGTGGCTGCTGCCAACACACTGACACTGACTCAACTCCAGCCACTTTAATAATGGGAATTGATGGGAAATGATGTAAATATATCACTAGCCACTTTAAACAATGCTACCTTATATAATGTTACTTACCCTACATTATTCATCTCATATGCATACGTATATACTGTACTCTATACCATCGACTGTATTCTTATGTAATACATGTATCACTAGCCACTTTAACTATGCCACTTTGTTTACATACTCATCTCATATGTATATACTGTACTCGATACCATCTACTGTATCTTGCCTATGCTGCTCTGTACCATCACTCATTCATATATCCTTATGTACATATTCTTTATCCCCTTACACTGTGTACAAGACAGTAGTTTTGGAATTGTTAGTTAGATTACTTGTTGGTTATTACTGCATTGTCGGAACTAGAAGCACAAGCATTTCGCTACACTCGCATTAACATCTGCTAACCATGTGTATGTGACAAATAAAATTTGATTTGATTTGATTTGATTTTTGATTTATTTAGAATTCAATGCACACTACCAGCATGGCTACCACAGCATTCTGCAGCATTACGCCATCCCATCTGGTTTGGGCTTAGTGGGACTATCACTTGTTTCTCAACAGGACAAAGACCCAACACACCTCCAGGCTGTGTAAGAGCTATTTTATTTGTTTAACACTTTTTTGGTTACTACATAATTCCATATGTGTTATTTCATATTTTTGATGTCCTCACTATGATTCTGCAATGTAGAAAAAGTCAAATGAAGAAAAATCCTTGAATGAGTAGGTTTCTAAAACGTTTGACCAGTAGTGTATGTCAATACAGAAAAAATAAAAACATCTAATAAATCCGCCAACATATTTACACAAGATTCAGGACCCAGACCTCCTCATCCCCCATACAATTCAAAGATCTAGTTATGTTATGTTTATTGAGTTATTGATAATTAATGGTTCTAGTCTCAGCCTCCCATTGAACCTTGGAGACCATGATATAAATGGTAGATGCAAGTGCATATCTTTTAATCTCCACTGGTAATTACCTTTGGCAATCAGTTTCTGCAAGGCACATTTCCATTCATTGGTTTGTATTTTCAATAGGGTGAATGATGATTTCACACGAGATGACTACTGTAGCTCAACTCTTGTACCGTTCAATTTCACTCCTAACTCGCTCAGATTGATTCAATTATGTTGGGTTTTCAAGATATGTTTGGATTAGGGTTGCAAAACTACCAGTAATTTCCAAAAGTTACCGGAATCTTCAGTCATTTCGGCAATTAACTGAAAATCTATGGCAATCTATCATAACTTTGGTAATTTATACTTGAATAACTTGTATAAAATGTATTCATATATGGTATATATTTTAAAATATCTGTGTCCATATTGTCCATTAGTTTCTAGTAGATAGAACATTTGGTTCAAGAGAAAAAAGCCTAATTAATGAAAAAAAGCATCAAATCAACAATGGCATTATTTTCAATGAACTCTGCAATTCTTCCAACTATTGACTTTTCTTCACAACTGCCACCAGTTTGTTGCCAAAACATTGACAAAAAATACATGTTGACATAGTAAAAACATTTGAAGTGTGTAACAATATATAGAAAGGATATTTCATGCTGAAACCCTCATATTTAACACTAATGGTATTCACTAAGTTGATGGTTTATATTTAGGATAATATTTTACAGCCTTGTCATTCCCAATTTTTAAAAATCATTATTTCATATATTTTACATGTGATAAGGCCACACAGAGGGCCAGGGATAAATACAGACACCTGTGATAATCTGAAGTACCCAAAATAGCCACTAGATGTCTTGTGATAGATCCTTGAAAGATACCAAAATTATGGTAGTTTACTGACAAAATTCAAAAGTTTCAAGAAACTTTTGAAGTTACCCTCTCTTTGTGACCCTAGTTTGGATACATTGGTATGACAAATCGCGCTATTGGCAGCTTATTGAAAACATTTGGCAATTATTGTGTTTTTGTTAAAATATTACACAGCATCCGTGCCATAGTTGAGAGACAAATTGTTTTCAGTAAACAAACTGCCAAAATCCTAATTAAAATATACACTGTAGCCTGAACCATATTCTATTTGCTATCAAGACAGTTACAGTAGGCGTGGCAGATTGTACGAAGAAATCAAACTACATTTTAAGTTAACATTAGACAATGAAGTTAAGAAGTAAAGTGTAACACTAGAGATTGCACTATGGCATCAGGCTTGCGAAACAGTAAAAGCTGGCCCGCCCAAGTAAAGAAAATAATTTACAACTGTACCATAGTGTCTTATTACAAGCTACACAAGGACAAATTGTATGACAGCGACAAAAAGTAAGTACTAAATAGGATTCATGGATGATATAAAACAAAAGGAGAAATGTGAAATATGAATGATAATCTAGACTAGTGTCAAACCCTGATATGTTTCACCTGTCTGTGCTTGGCTGCATCTGGGTCTTCCCTAAAATGTGATAACTAGATATGGTTGCCAGAGGCAAGGATATTACACATTTCCTCCAAACCATAATATTTGAATTGCGCTGCCTCCTTGAATGATGCAGGGTGGTGGCTACTTGTAGGAGTTAGTGTGGCAGCATGGGGGCAGCAGTGTTGGATAATAGTATGCTGAAGCCTCTTAAATCAGAAACAAACAGACTGTACAGTATATGCATTCCACAACTAAAATCAGTTGTGTGCATATAACTTACAAACTGTCCAACATATTTTAATTAAATGAATGTGTGATTATAGAAATGAATATGCAACCATCCCATATTAGTCAGTTGGTTTGAACAAGGTGTTTACAGCGCTTTACATACAATTTGCATCAAATATGAAGATTCTATTCCTTATGTATTTTTCCAAGCTTCACTGATTCTACCTTCTGTTTGGTTTGTCAGTCACATATTCTGGCCAACAGTAAAAACCCAGGAGACAGAGAGAGACAGAGAGAGACAGAGAGAGAGGAGAACTTCACACAACCACAGTAAGAACAGATTGCCCTAGCTTCTATCCTCCTGTCTTTCCTCTGTGACTGAAGCCATCTTGATGGCATGTAAAACCATTTCAGCAGCTGGTGCGGTAATTACCCAACAAAAATAATATTCCCCAGATTTTTAAAAAATACCCTTTTTCTGACAGGCTGTCAAACACGCGCCTCTATTCTCAGACACACTGATTAAGCTCGAGAGGTTCTGTGATGCGGACCCGTCAGACGTTTCGAGAGAACACATGCAGAGATTCTATTGGCTTCCTTTTTGGCCACCTTCCCCGTACACTTGTGTTCCCCTGCTGAGACCGCCACAGGAGGGGCTCAGCACACGGCCTGTCGTTGAGAGAAGCCAGCTTTCATATGAGATCTCAGGTTCAGGCTGCAGACTGCACTCAAAGTACAGTAGAGTACAGTCACATGTTGCCAGAGAGAGGGCTCATGAGACACCCATGAGAGAGAGAGGGGTGTGTGTGGGGCTAGGGAGGAGAGGACATGGCACAGCTAAGGATTACCCTGGTGAGATGTTCTAGTTTGGTTGAGTCGCATAATCTCAACTAGAGTACATGCATGAAATGATTTATGAATCATAGAAACATACAGCTCAGTATAATGGATTATATGATTATGCCAAGAGTTGGCATTTGGACAATTATTATGGACAATATCTGTTTATCACAGCATGGTGGATAGCTGGAAGACGCTACACTGCCTTTTGAATGCACTTTATGATTTGAGTATTTCTGTGATAAAATTTCAGGGAAAAATATAAATCCATTCAAATGTCTTAACAATCTCAATGGGGAAATCAATTGTTGCCGATACAATGTTATTCTTCAATGCACTGTATAGTAGGCATATGTACTGTAATGGAGGTGAAGAGACCCTGATAGTATAGTTATGTATGAGGCCATAAAAAGAGCCTATAGCTCTTTCAGAACAATCAGGGATCCATCTCAAAGTCAAGCAGGTAATATCATATTGCACACAGAGAGCAGAATCAGACTTGATTAACCCCTGGTAACCCCATGTTCTCTTGTGGGGACTCTGTGTCATAGCACATGCAGGGCAGGACCTCATAAGTCAGACAGGACATGCTTTCATTAAGCACTGACCTCAGGGTCAGCGGGGTCGCCGTGACCTCAGAGTGATCCATGGTTTTACCAGAGAGGAGACCGATAACGAGCCATCTGTAGAAACTGTATGTCAGGGATCATCATTTAGATTCAGCCACAAGCCGATTTTTTCTTGAGCGCATGGTCGGGGGACCGGAACATAATTTGTATACTGCAAATTGACCACCAGAAGCCCAAACAGATATAATATTTGACTAAAAAATGAGACTGGGTGACTTAAAGAAATGACAACTGGGCTGTTCCTCAAACTGCTGAGTGACTTCTTTATCCTTCTCTCTTTCCATCCTTCATTGTCTTTACTAGAACATCATGTCTCATATTGTGTCCTACCTGACTCCTTGATCATTTTGTTGGTAATGGTGAAATACTATTTCATGTACATGGCTTTGCACCTCGAATCACAACAACCTCTCAACAGTCATGTCAGCACATCATGTAATTACTTTTTGCTTGATTGAAAGTCGTTATTTTTCTTGTTGTTCAATTTATTTCCATAACCGCAGGGTAGACCTGGTGTATTTCATAGTTTGATGACATTTTCCAAGACGGTATATTTCCAAGATAAGAAAAAGTTACTGTTTTAAGTACTGATGTGATTAACTTACACATTCACCCAGAGTTGTGACATTTTAAACCAGAACAAATAGTGCTGTTGAATGATAGATACATGGTTAACCACATGTTCAGTTTGACTAGAACACCTCATCTCTGCTGTCATATCCAACCTGGATCGATATTTGGTTTTAAATGCAGACGAGAGAACTGAATCCAGCTTCACACAGATATGAGCTGGAGAAGGGTACCATGAGTTTTAATGCTCAGAGGGAGACGGCAAGTTTTTTCCCTTCGAATAAGAACCAAAACTCCTCCTTAGTGACCCTTGAATGCGTTGTCTGCAGCATTCGGTCACATGACAGCTCGGTCACATGACAGCTCGATCAACAGTTCGATTTCACTTACCGGCATGTCAACTGTGCCTGGATCACAGTCAAACGGATTCGGAAGTAGGTCCCAAAGTGCTCTTCTAAGCACTGAAGGTGAGCAGTCATCCCTCGTGTAGGACACTTATTGATGCTGTTTTCTGTTAGAAACATGCACAGCGGAGGGAAGGGGGCATGGATCTCTTTTAAAAGACTCTCCATTAAGAATTCTTTCCTCTGAATCCACTGATTTGGTCACTCATCTGTAGAATGCTTTTGTATTTCCCCTGCATGCTTGCGTTCAGTTCGTTCAGTTTCCCAAATATGTCTGTTACATACAGTAGGTAAGGAGACCCTTTTTTTTACCATTACACATAGTTTTGCGAACAAGCGTGCTCGCAGTGGATGTGGTTTGATGTAGTTTACAATCGAAATTACCTGCAGCATTTTATATCTCTGAGTTCTGCGCTCAGCTCTTTTGCCGCCAGTTGCTCTCAGTGTATCACACATTGTGTCCATATGGCAGAGGGAGACACATTCATAACTAGAGTGCAGAGGCCTGTCTGCCGTCCCGCCATAGATTGAGCCTCATCTGTGCAATAGCCCACCATTCGATCTCATGGGATCTGTATTTCGTCAATATAGCCACGCAGCACACTGAACATCACCTGTGCCGTTTCATGCTTGAGAATTGTGAGACAAAACAATATGTCCTCGTGAGTAGCATCCCCCGACATGTATTGCAAACTAAAATCAATGCATGGAATGCATGGGCATCGCGGCCCGCGCAGCTAACGTCCATTTGGAAAGCATAAGCTGGGGAGTTTTTGTGTCATTCAGAGTTCCCTCTTGATTGCTAGCACACATTCTTTGTTTAAAAGTGTTATCTGACAAAGGTATTGATGTGAGTTTCTGTGCCTCTGCCTCCCCACACATTTTCACAATATCAATTGCGGCTGGTAATACTGTGTGTTTTCGTACGGTAGCGGGTCTAGCCATTCACCAAGGGAATGATTCAAGTGCAAAAGTCAAGTGCGTCCTTTTCCCATGATCTTACGACACTCTCTGGTTGAATTCCATCTTTTAGATTTGAATATGTTTCACTTAGATTTTTAAGGTTAACCACATTACAATGATTTTGAGATACAAAAATTATTTGTATATATTTTTTTTTTCTCTGGATTTTGGAAATTCTCCCAGGACCCCATTTTCATATCAGGCAACCCCACATGGGGTCGCGACCCCTTGTTTGGAAACCGCTGGACTAAAACAAGCATTGCTTCAAGCACACAATGATGCACAGCAGTAGCTTTGGACAATACAAACATTCAGTTTCGGGACCCAGATAGAGACATCAGTACTGAAATTGTACGGAGTGGCAGTCATGTTAGTCAAAGAATAGACTGTCAACCCTCTACTCAGAGGTCTCCTCCTTCAGGCAATTTCTGGCTCACAGCCTGACGAAAGAGAGAACCCTTCATTGTGTTTAGTTTTTTTGAAATCCGGCAGCTCAATTAAACTCCATCAAACAGAATCTCTAAACTCTCGGACTGTTTAATTAATTTGTCTCTTTCTGGATTCCCCTTATTGATGAAAGGGATAAAACCCACATGATACCAACTTCAGGCACCCTGGGATGAATGGTTAAAGAGGCATGCCCCATTTGACACATGGTAACAGATGACTATTACCATCACTTCAGTTATGTAAATAACGCCACATCTCCCACTGTGGAGACACCATCCCTGTGATGTTCTGATTCCCAGGACAGGAGAACAGGTACTCTGTGGAAAACCTTCAGCTAATATGTTTCAATGCCCTTATCAGGAGGGGGTAACATTTGCTATGGACAGGCTTTGATGGAACTAATGAATGAAGTGATGTGGCATGTGCTTCAATATGTACAAGTTTGAGTGCTATTCAAATGGGCTGTCACGGCCATCGTTCAAGGAAGACCAAAGCACAGCTTGGTGAGCGTACATTTTCTTTCATTTGTTAAAATGTCGCCAACAAAACAAGAAATAACAAAAACGACCGTGAAGCTTACAAGGGTTATAGTACCCCTAACAAAGACAACTTCCCACAATGACAAAAGGGGAAAATGCTGCCTAAGTATGATTCCCAATCAAAGACAACGATAGACGGCTGTCCCTGATTGAGAACCATACCCGGCCAAAACATAGAAATACAAAAACATAGAAAATAGAATGCCCACC
Organism: Oncorhynchus clarkii lewisi; assembly: GCF_045791955.1. Classification (NCBI taxonomy): domain Eukaryota; kingdom Metazoa; phylum Chordata; class Actinopteri; order Salmoniformes; family Salmonidae; genus Oncorhynchus; species Oncorhynchus clarkii. Next base: position 59,495,830 of record NC_092163.1, read on the forward strand.
CAAATCACACCCTGACCAAACCAACTAGAGACATAAAAAGGGTCTCTAAGGTCAGGGCGTGAAATGGCAATGTAAATAGTCTTATACTGAACACAGTTTATGCATTTTGTCATCAAATCAAATCTAATTGTATTTGTCACATGCGCCGAATACAACAGGTATTTGGCGCATGTTTTTTTGGCACATTATTTGGTGCATTTCACGGTAAGGTTTCACCTTACCGTGAAATGTCATCTGACCACTCCCTCTCTCTGTCCCGTAATCTAACCACTCTTTCTCTCTGTCCCATCATCTGACCACTCTCTCTCCCCGTCCCATCATCTGACCACTCCCTCTCTCTGTCCTGTAATCTGACCACTCTTTCTCTCTGTCCCATCATCTGACCACTCTCTCCCACTGTCCCATCATCTGACCACTCTCTCCCCCTGTCCCGTCATCTGACAACTCTCTCTCTATGCCGTCATCTGACCACTCCCTCTCTCTGTCCCATCATCTGACCACTCTCTCTCTCTGTCCCATCATCTGACCACTCTCTCTCTGTCCCGTTATCTGACCACTCTCTTTCTCTTTCCCGTCATCTAACCACTCTCTCTCTCTATCCCGTCATCTGACCACTCTCTCTCTCTCTCTCTCTCCCTCTGTCCTGTCATCTGACCACTCTCTCCCTCTGTCCCGTCATCTGACAACTCTCTCTCTATCCCGTCATCTGACCACTCTCTCTCTCTGTCCTGTCATCTGACAACTCTCTCTCTCTATCTCTATCCCGTCATCTGACCACTCTCTCTCTCTGTCCCGTCATCTGACAACTCTCTCTCTATCCCGTCATCTGACCACTCTCTCTCTCTGTCCTGTCATCTGACAACTCTCTCTCTGTCCCGTCATCTGACCACTCTCTCTCTCTATTCCGTCATCTGACCACTCTCTCTCTCTGTCCCATCATCTGACAACTCTCTCCCCCTGTCCCGTCATCTGACAACTCTCTCTCTATGCCGTCATCTGACCACTCCCTCTCTCTGTCCCATCATCTGACCACTCTCTCTCTCTGTCCCATCATCTGACCACTCTCTCTCTCTGTCCCGTTATCTGACCACTCTCTTTCTCGTCATCTAACCACTCTCTCTCTCTATCACGTCATCTGACCACTCTCTCTCTCTCTCTCTCTCTCCCTCTGTCCTGTCATCTGACCACTCTCTCCCTCTGTCCCGTCATCTGACAACTCTCTCTCTATCCCGTCATCTGACCACTCTCTCTCTCTGTCCTGTCATCTGACAACTCTCTCTCTCTCTCTCTCTCTCTATCCAGTCATCTGACCACTCTCTCTCTCTCTGTCCCATCATCTGACCACTCTCTCTCTGTCCCGTCATCTGACCACTCTCTCTCTCTCTCTCTCTCTCTCTCTCTCCCTCTGTCCCGTCATCTGACCACTCTCTCTCTCTGTCCCGTCATCTGACCACTCTCTCTCTCTATCCCATCATCTGACCACTCTCTCTCTCTGTCCCGTCATCTGACCACTCTCTCTCTCTATCCCGTCATCTGACCACTCTCTCTCTCTGTCCCATCATCTGACAACTCTCTCCCCCTGTCCCGTCATCTGACAACTCTCTCTCTATGCCGTCATCTGACCACTCCCTCTCTCTGTCCCATCATCTGACCACTCTCTCTCTCCGTCCCATCATCTGACCACTCTCTCTCTCTGTCCCGTTATCTGACCACTCTCTTTCTCTTTCCCGTCATCTAACCACTCTCTCTCTCTATCCCGTCATCTGACCACTCTCTCTCTCTCTCTCTCTCTCCCTCTGTCCTGTCATCTGACCACTCTCTCCCTCTGTCCCGTCATCTGACAACTCTCTCTCTATCCCGTCATCTGACCACTCTCTCTCTCTGTCCTGTCATCTGACAACTCTCTCTCTCTCTCTCTCTCTCTCTATCCAGTCATCTGACCACTCTCTCTCTCTCTCTGTCCCATCATCTGACCACTCTCTCTCTGTCCCGTCATCTGACCACTCTCTCTCTCTGTCTCGTCATCTGACCACTCTCTCTCTCTCTCTCTCTCTCTCTCTCTCTCTCTCTCTCCCTCTGTCCCGTCATCTGACCACTCTCTCTCTCTGTCCCGTCATCTGACCACTCTCTCTCTCTATCCCATCATCTGACCACTCTCTCTCTCTGTCCCGTCATCTGACCACTCTCTCTCTCTATCCCGTCATCTGACCACTCTCTCTCTCTGTCCCGTCATCTGACCACTCTCTCTCTCTGTCCCGTCATCTGACCACTCTCTCTCTCTGTCCCGTCATCTGACAACTCTCTCTCTATCCCGTCATCTGACCACTCTCTCTCTCTGTCCTGTCATCTGACAACTCTCTCTCTGTCCCGTCATCTGACCACTCTCTCTCTCTATTCCGTCATCTGACCACTCTCTCTCTCTGTCCCATCATCTGACAACTCTCTCCCCCTGTCCCGTCATCTGACAACTCTCTCTCTATGCCGTCATCTGACCACTCTCTCTCTCTCTCTCTCTCTCTCTCTATCCAGTCATCTGACCACTCTCTCTCTCTGTCCCGTCATCTGATCTCTCTCTCTCTATCCCGTCATCTGACCACTCTCTCTCTCTATCCAGTCATCTGACCTCTCTCTCCCTTTCTCTCTCTCTCTATCCAGTCATCTGACCACTCTCTCTTTCTCTCTGTATTATCTCTCCCTGTCTTTCTCTCAGATCATACACTCGCAGTCTTTCTTACAATCCATATTAAACAGTACCCTGGCCTAGAATCCTCTCTGTGTTGAAGTAATGATTTGTGCTCCCAGAAAGTTGCCTGTCACCATAACTGTCATTTACTTTAGCAGTAAGCTACTCCTCAGAGGGACTGGATTACCTAGACAGACAGACAGTCAATCTGGCCCCTCACTGAACTCTCTCAAGATGCCACGTTGATTTTAGAATGAATGTATTCTATCTCATTTAGACCTGCCATCATTTATTCACGGTTTGCAGGTAATGTTTTGAAAATGTAAAACGTCGCTACTTAATGAGCCAAGAGTTTCCTGTCTTAATATAAAATGATCAACTGTCAAATCGAGTTGTAAAATAACACATTGTGACAGAACAAATACACAGACTAGAAATTGTGTTTCTGGCTCAGTGACAAGCAAGGACATTACAATTAATCCCCCCACAAAAACATCCCCCCATGACAAAACTTAGTAAACAGAAGTTAGATACATATGCAAATACACAATGACTTTAGAATACGCACAGTAAGTTAATGAGGAGAACTCTTTGCTACTATATCCCCATCCTCATGGAGAGCTTGGTTATTTCAGTAGTGTGGGCTAGAGGCCAGCTCTTGTGAGGAGGAGGGATTGGGAAGGGAGGAGAGTGGTCCCTGGACTGGGCCCTCTGGATAGTGACAGGGGCTCTCAGTGGATTGCTGGACAATCTGGTGTGTGTCACAACAACCTGCCGCCCTTCTTGGCCCATGAAAACTAATTACTCAGCGTGACAACTTATATTGCTCTCCTTTTTTCTCCAGCCCTCCCTCTGAGAAGCTAGCAGGACAACTTTTGCGGTGGTTTGGTAAATGGGGACATAGCTACTACAGGAACCCACAGGTGCTAATTGAGCCAGTGCTGGTTCTTGGTGCTCACTTCCCTTTCCACCTTTCAACAAAGGCACTAGTAATGACATTGAAGTTGTGCCCTTCCTGTGATACACTACATGGCCAAAATTATGTGGACACCTGCTTGTCGAACATCTCATTCCAAAATCATGGGCTTTAATATGGAGTTGGTCCCCCCCTTGCTGGTATAATAGACTCCACTCTTCTGGGAAGGATTTCCACTAGATGTTGGAACATTGCTGCGGGGACTTGCTGCTTTCATTCAGCCACAAGACCATTAGTGAGGTCGGGCACTGATGTTGGGCAATTAGACCTGGCTCGCAATTGGCGTTCCAATTCATCCCAAAGGTGTTGGATGGGGTTGAGGTCAGTAAATTTCTTCCGCACCAATCTTGACAAACCATTTCTGTATGGACCTCGCATTGTGCACAGGGGCATAGTCATGCTGAAAGAGGAAAGGGCCTTCCCCAAACTGTCGCCACAAAGTTGGAAGCAAAGCATTGTCTAGAACGTCATAGTACAGTATGCTATAGCGTTAAGATTTCCCTTCACTGGAATTAAGGGGCCTAGCCCGAACCATGAAAAACTGCCCCTGACCATTATTCCTCCTCCACCAAACTTTACAGTTGGCACTATGCATTGGGGCAGGTAGAGTTCTCCTGGCATCCGACAAATCCAGATTCGCCCGTCGGACTGCCAGTAAAGCTTGATTCATCGCTCCAGAGAACGTGTTTCCACTGCTCCAGAGTCCAATGGTGGTAAGTTTTACACCACTCCAGCCGACGCTTGGCACTGCACATGGTGATTTCAGGCTTGTATGCCGCTGCTCATGCATGGAAACCCACTTCATGAAGCTCCCGACGAACAGTTCTTGTGCTGACGTTGCTTCCAGAGGCAGTTTGAAACTTGGTAGTGAGTGTTGCAACCAAGGAGAGACACTCTACGCACTTCGCAATCGGCGGTCCCACTCTGTTAGCTTGTGTGGCCTACCACTTCGCGACTGAGCCATTGTTTCTCCTAGACATTTCCACTTCACAATAACAGCACTTACAGTTGACCGGGACAGCGCTAGCAGGACAGACATTTGACGAACTGACTTGTTGGAAAGGTGGCATCCTATGGCTGTGCCACGTTGAAAGTCACTGAGCTCTTCATTACAGACCATTCCACTGCCAATGTTTGTCTATGGAGATTGCTTGGCTGTGTGCTCAATTTTATACACCTGTCAGCAATGGAGTGTCCACATATCTTAAGATATGTGCTGCCCTGAACATCCAATCTTTCTATTTGGCACTTAGACTGTCTGTTTTCTTCACAGAAAAGGTATGCCACAATAAAAGTTTTTTTTTAAAGCAGTAATAGCTGAATAGAGAGGCTGAGTGCAATGGCTAAAATTGCGGGGACACACATGCACACGCACGCACACCCACATGCACACAAACGCGCAATTACATTTACAACAGCTTGCAGTCATACTAGGCCCAATGCGTTTGCTGAAAGAGCTAAATACAGGACCGCAAGGGGTTACATTGTTCTGAAAATCTATGTTAACCTCCTGCACTTGTAATTTGCATAATAATATCAAACACTTTGCAGACACAGCTTAACATATTGAAGCACTACTTACGGTTGTGTGGGCACACAGTTTGTAATATCTTGCTGTACAGCAGCGCTAATGCCTGGGTCCTTATATAAGTCAACCTGACATATTTTAGATGATAAAATATTCACATCAGTTATTGTCTCCAAGACGACATGATTGTGCATGGCATTTAATGATCCCAAATTCAAAACCCTGCAATTATGAACCAACAAACCAATGAATTGTATTAATGTAATATTAATCTACAGAGTTATCTACAGAATGTACCTTAATATTGTTATTACGGTACCTTTAAAATTCTTAACATTCTCTAAAGGAGTCTTGCTGAGAATAATGTATTCAACTGCTAAAATGAGTAAACAGCTTTGCCCTTCCCAATCAAGATAGAAATGATCTTAAATTGACCACTAATGGACTACAAAAGCCAAGTTTACAGCACATTTAGGTGATGATAAAGAAACCCTAAGAGCTGCTATTAAGATTGACATTTGAGTTTGACGTTCATTTTTGCAATGACATGCTTGAATAGCTGTGGTGATGGAAAAGCAGGATAAACACCAGATGTCCACACAGATGACGCTTTTCCCGGGAAGAGAGCTCAGTGCATTTGTGGGTATATTAGAGGGAAATCAACACTGCCTGCTTGTGTACGTACTCTATCTTTAATGATCTCCACCAGGAGAGAGCGGCTGCCTCCTAAATGACTTGCGTTTGAACAGAAGGGATTTGATCAGCACACTACAATAGCGACTGAAGTGCCACAAAGCTGCTGTCAATAGAAAAATAAAAATCTTTAACTCTAACTCACGAGAGGAATCACATCTCATGCTAATCTCTTGACAGGTACAATGTTCCAAAAATATGTAGCTGAGTGATGCACGTGTGTGGCTGTAAAGTTAACTTTGTCCACCCTCAAGGCACAGGCGGTCGGTGGCACCTTAATTGGGGAGGATGGGCTCATAGTAACGGCTGGAACGGAATACATGGAATGGTATCGAACACATCAAACACACGGTTTCCATGTGGTTGATACCATTTCATTCACTCCATTCCAGCCATTATTATGAGAAATCCTCCCCTCAGCAGTCTCCTGTGCCTCATGGTAGCTTGGCCTTGGTGTTGGAGATCAAATACAGCCCTAGTAAACAAGCAACAGCTGCTGTTGTCAAAGAAAACCATCACAGAGTGAAAACTTTTTAAATTCAAGATATTTCTTGTGTAAATGAGAAATGAGACCGATATTATGGAGCAAGGCTCATATCAAAACCTACTGTTGTCAGTTATGCTATTCTCACTTTATTACAGCAAACATTAACATTGTCAAGTGGGAAAGACTCATTCTATTGCAGCGGTCTGGGACAAATCTTCACGTCATTTGCATAAATCATGCATTTACTGTATGTCAATGAGAGATTTGCATTAAAGTTTAAATTACATTTGCACATCTCAAGCAGCTGACTCCACTGACCTCATAACTCATCTGTATAATTCATCTGGTTTACAGGAGTGGGTCTGGTTAGGTCACCTTGGACTGCACCAACATAACACCCTACTCTACTCTATATCACCCATGTTGATTGCTTAAGCAGGCTCAATTGTCATTCTATATGATTTCAAAGTCGGTGACTGATGGGTGACTGATAACAGGTATCATGTATGAACCAATTTAAGAGGAACAAGACTTAAACATAACTATGGTACGTTTTTAGGCATGTGGTAGGGACGTCTGCAGGGCAATGAAATTGATGTACCCCCTTTTTTTGTGTAAATCTCAAAGCAACAGAGCAAACATCACCCAGAGCTGTATATTCTGAAGTGTAAGCATTTAAAGGTCGCTACCACAGTGCTTCCAACACACCAAAGAGCACAGATTACATTAAACTCGTGAAAAAAATAACCACCTAATTAAGTAATTAATGGGAGAAATCAAAGGGACCTTTAACAAACTTAACTAAAAACATGTTGTGCTCTTGGCTCTTATTATTAACAGACTCTGGTTCCTTCATGATAGACCATGATCTGTCAGATAGCAGTGCTGTTAGAACTGAGGTACAGTTCCCTTGTATAAAATGAAACAGCTGTCAGATTAATGTGAGATCAAACAAAGCTCTAACAACAAACCTCTGTCAACTGTCACAAGCTGTATTTTGTAGCCTGTTAAGCAAATTAGTCAAGAGAAAAAATGTTGCAGTAGCAATGTCAAACATGTTGACAACAATACTACTGTCTACTGACTTTTATACTATGTGCACCTTGTTTTTCATATTGAGTTAGCATCGTCCTCTCTAGAGAAATAGCAAACACTGTGGAGTCAATATAACAGCCAAATATATCACCATAGCATAGAATCTGACTGCATTGAAACATTCCAGACTTTCAATTACTGCATTTTTGAAAGGATAATCATTACCATTTTCTTCATGTTAAAATTCAGGGATGAACCCAAATGCACACCCCTACATAAAACTAGTAATTGGGAATAATTATGTTATTTCCCCCTCTGAATAGTCTGTGTGGGTGGTTATGGTGTTCCTCTTATTAAACACTGGCCTGTCTCTCTCCCCTTAACATTCACCTTTCCTGCACTGAGGGGGTGGTTCTGAGGGGGTGGTTCTATGCCTCCCTGACTTTTTTCTCTCCCCCTTCAACAAATAACTAAACATATGAAAAATATATGAAACAAAAGTATGGTATTCTGTCCCTCCAAACTGAACTCCGAGAGTCACATTTCATATCCTTGGAACAATAATGAAAGGCGGAATAAAATTACTCACAGTGCTTGTAGCAGATTTGAATACAGTAAACACTGTGGAAATGGTGTGTTGTTCCAAATTCATTTTGGACTTGATATACCATCTGCTTAAAATGTAACTGTTATTTTGCGAGGTGCTGTTGAGGGGACAAAGGATGTCATATTGATTTAACCTTAATACCACAGACAACAAGTTATTGTGTGATCTCTTTTCTTACATTTTCACAACCTATCAAACATTTATAAGAACAAAATCATTTAAACTCTTTGAAGTAATTTACATCATTTTTACTTTTATAAAAATAACAGTGTTGCTTATGCAATGTCTCCCCATTGTCTTTTTCAGATTTAATAACAGTGTTGCTTATGCAATGTCTCCCCATTGTCTTTTTCAGATTTAATAACAGTGCTGCTTATGCAATGTCTCCCCATTGTCTTTTTCAGATTTAATAACAGTGCTGCTTATGCAATGTCTCCCCATTGTCTTTTTCAGATTTAATAACAGTGCTGCTTATGCAATGTCTCCCCATTGTCTTTTTCAGATTTAATAACAGTGTTGCTTATGCAATGTCTCCCCATTGTCTTTTTCAGATTTAATAACAGTGCTGCTTATGCAATGTCTCCCCATTGTCTTTTTCAGATTTAATAACAGTGCTGCTTATGCAATGTCTCCCCATTGTCTTTTTCAGATTTAATAACAGTGTTGCTTATGCAATGTCTCCCCATTGTCTTTTTCAGATTTAATAACAGTGCTGCTTATGCAATGTCTCCCCATTGTCTTTTTCAGATTTAATAACAGTGCTGCTTATGCAATGTCTCCCCATTGTCTTTTTCAGATTTAATAACAGTGCTGCTTATGCAATGTCTCCCCATTGTCTTTTTCAGATTTAATAACAGTGCTGCTTATGCAATGTCTCCCCATTGTCTTTTTCAGATTTAATAACAGTGCTGCTTATGCAATGGTTCCCCATTGTCTTTTTCAGATTTAATTGTATATTTAATGCTACATTCATATTCCATATCATTTTAAACTCTCCCTGAACTATTCTGCTAACAGCTGCACATTACTAACAGTAAGACTTTGCTCAGGAGAGTTGACTGCTATAACACATTACTAACAGTAAGACTTTGCTCAGGAGAGTTGACTGTTATAACACATTACTAACAGTAAGACTTTGCTCAGGAGAGTTGACTGTTATAACACATTACTAACAGTAAGACTTTGCTCAGGAGAGTTGACTGTTATAACACATTACTAACAGTAAGACTTTGCTCAGGAGAGTTGACTGTTATAACACATTACTAACAGTAAGACTTTGCTCAGGAGAGTTGACTGCTATAACACATTACTAACAGTAAGACTTTGCTAAGGAGAGTTGACTGCTATAACACATTACTAACAGTAAGACTTTGCTCAGGAGAGTTGACTGCTATAACACATTACTAACAGTAAGACTTTGCTCAGGAGAGTTGACTGCTATAACACATTACTAACAGTAAGACTTTGCTAAGGAGAGTTGACTGTTATAACACATTACTAACAGTAAGACTTTGCTCAGGAGAGTTGACTGCTATAACACATTACTAACAGTAAGACTTTGCTCAGGAGAGTTGAGACCGCTATAACACATTACTAACAGTAAGACTTTGCTAAGGAGAGTTGACTGCTATAACACATTACTAACAGTAAGACGTTGCTAAGGAGAGTTGAGACCGCTATAACACATTACTAACAGTAAGACGTTGCTAAGGAGAGTTGAGACCGCTATAACACAGCCAGGTAAAAAAAAAAAGGCCACTTCCCAATGGACATCTCAAATAAGAGCTGTCAGAACATCGATGAGTACATTTAGAGGAAGTTGTTTAGTTATTAAGCGGCATTGATTTTGTAGTCTGAATCACACACTCTCTACTTCTGTGAGTATTCACAACAGATCTCTCCCCTTCACGTCTGCTCCACTTATTAATGATTCTCTGTATTGCTATTGATCTGATGCGTATACGAACTGACCAAGCAGAGTTAGTTCAACTGGAATGCCCCATACAGTCTGGTCTGGGCAATAGAAGCAGACACTGCTCTGTGGCTCTTTGACTTTGATCTAGATATGAACATACAGCTCTGGAACAGTTTCTCCTAGGGTTATTAGCATCACAGAATACAGTATCATTGGACAACTAAAGGAATTAACCAGTCTCATCTGTATAGATCTGCTGAGGCAGAGGAAGCACGAACATGACTACAACGTATGTGGGGAAATACAGGAAAACTGGCTTCTGATGCTATCAGTAAGGATAACAAAAAGTATTTCTGTATTTGTCCATTAAAAACATTCCTTCATTAAAGACATTCATGAGCCAAGCAAGGTCAGTTATTAGCATAGACACAATAACCCTACATTCTTCAGGCTCTTGCTTGTGGCAGGATACTGTTTGTTCTTATCATCTTCTCATGCCTATCGTCACATACCGTACAGTAGGTTTCATGTGAAAGAAAGGAACAGTGTTGTTCTTTTTCTGCACAGATGGTGAAAGCTTAAGGGAGCCATGTTCAGACATGCTCAGCCACTACAAGAAACCCACAAAGCCTCAGTAGGCTGGGGAACACATAGCGGCAGCATAAATATTGCATACCACACGACTACAAGTGTGTGTGTGTGTGTGTGTGTGTGTGTGTGTGTGTGTGTGTGTGTGTGTGTGTGTGTGTGTGTGTGTGTGTGTGTGTGTGTGTGTGTGTGTGTGTGTGCGTGTGGAGGGGAGGGGAGGGGAGGGGGGGTTCATTACATTGCTTCTTGCATTCTAGTTGGGGAAACGTGTGAAGGCTGGATTTCCTTAAAATATTTTCAGATTTCACTATGAAGGATCAGCCATCAGGTTGGTTTCCTTCAAAAACAAAAGTTATGAGACTGCCACTAATCACACACCAACACAACAAAACGACAACATACATTACCATTGACACAGGGATCTTAAAGAAAGGTGAGAATACTCTTTAATTAATATCTTGTTGACAGACATACGTAACATGATGGTACCGTACGTCTGTGGGATGCGATGAATAACGAAGAACTTTGTTTCCGGTACACAGATTTTTTTGTACCTGATCATTGAACAAATCAGGATTTTCCACGTACTCGCCAGCTTGCATTTTTCGAATTTTGGAAAGTGAGAGGACTTTTGGCCCATAGACTTGCCTGAAACTTGCAGAGAGTTTCAGTTTAGAGGGAGTGAGACTTCACAAGTACCGTTAATATCGTTCTCTTAACATTTCCCCCCAGAACTTATTTGACCATCTGATGCAATTATGCAACATTTTTGTTCTGGGCTTCCAAAATTATTCTTCAGGTAATACCAGTCGACAGGTCATGAATTAAAAACTCCTGAACTTCTCCAATGAATCATCTGTCTGAGGGGTAGCTCACAGCACACTTTGAAGGGACAGACCAATAGGCACTGCAGGAGCACATTCGTACCCTTCACACATTATAACCATAGTTCTGTCTTCCCCTGCTTTGCTCAATGTCATGGCCTTGAGAATGTCCCTCAAACACATCCGTTCCAGACCTCTGACTTCATATTAAAGTTGTTGCTGATACAAAAGACATCCCGTTATAGCAGTTTCTTTTAATTACACTCTTTTAGGGGCTGATTAATTCTGTCATCTTGTGATAACACAGAGATCTGATAGCGACTAATTAACATGCAAATGCATGAGGACTTTATTGGTAATGGGATTTAGTGTCTACTATGGAGCTGTCACCTGTTCGATCAGTGACAGACAGGGATGGGGAGCAGGAGCCCAAAAAATCGTGTTTGATTTACCTTCCCTGTCCCTTCATCACAGTGTCTGTCTGTGAGTCAATTTAACCCGTCAGTCACACAAGGACGGGAAACGCAGCCTGGTCACATTCTCCATCTAAATTGCATGTGCCTGGCAGGAGCAATGTGCATCATAAGAGCAGCTCAGCTAATGATAGAGCTTCTATAACTAATAGAAGAGAGTAGACAAACAGCTTCGTCTGATAGCTCATGTCTTTGTTAGATGTCAGACAAAGTAGAAAAAAACATCCTGTGTTGATGCATGAAAACATCAATGGTCTTTTTGTTCTTGAGAACAAATGGTAGCAGGACAAAGTGTGCATACACAATCCACGGCCTTCCTTGCATGCCTTTCATTCGCTGAGCGACAGCCGAGTAAACAGGTGTGGAGGATTAATCACAACAGATTTGTGCGAAAACAACGAGCAGGATGAGTGACACGGTGTACAAACATGGCTTTAAAGCTCTTTAGCAGTAATTAGATAGAAAGCGAACAAAAGCTAGATGTGGCCTTGGTGTGAGAACCCATAACCACAGCTCCAGAGGCTGGGGCAGAGCAGGATGGCGACAGAGGTGGTGTAATGACCAGGCCTTAGACAGTTGCACAGGAAGTGGCTTGGTGTGGCAGAGCAACAGCGCCAGGGGATGGTCCAGGCTAATTGGCTCTGTCCAATGCCCAGACTAACAGCTCCAACACTGGGACTGGGGTGTGGGCCAGGCTCGGCAGGCAGATGCTGACTGGCACCGTGCTGGCACTGAAGTCATGTCAGTCCAGGTGTTGGGCTTGGACGGCGCCAGGCTCAGAGAATGCTCAATGGGGATGTCACTGGAACCGATTTCTCTCTTTCTTTCTCTCTCCGGAGCTGGAACTGGATCCAAAACAACTCCACTACCCGCGTCCAACAGATGTGCAAGCTGGCATGCAATTAAAACCATCCAGAATGGGTGAATGGACATAAGAATTTCTACATATGTAAGCTACAGCATGGTATACTTGGATAATATTATATACTGGTCAATTAAAATACATCTCAGAATCACAAATCTCAAACCAAGTTTTGATCGAAAGCTGCCACCCAACCCATGAAAATTCAAGAACAGAGTTGTTACACAGTTATGAGTCTCCATCTTCACCCTCCCCTCCAAAAAAGGTCATCTCCAGTTAAATAATGAGCAGCAGCCTCAGACCGATAACACCTCCTCAATTATAAGAGAGAGAAAAGTCTAATTACAGACCCTTCTTCTGTGCTAAGATTATTAGGCAGAAACTGATAAAAGGCTTTAGTACCTGGGCCCTGCTCTCTCTCCTTCTCTCTCTCTTTTTCCATATCCCCTGCTATATCTCGCTTTGCACTGTATTACCTCTCCTGAAGAGAGGAAATCTGCAGCACTCCTGCTACGGGAGTAATCACCTTTAATTGCAAAATCTCGGCGAATAACTATCCCAGCAATTATTTTCACAGTGATGGCACGAGTAGAGGGGCTTTCTCTACACTATCTCATTGGGAGGTTGTGGGCTACAGTGGCCTTCAGAACAGCCTCAATTTGACGGGCATGGACTCTACAATGTGTCAAAAGCGTTCCACAGGGATGCTGGCTCATGTTGACTCCAATGCTTCCCACAGTTGTGTCAAGTTGGCTGGATGTGCACCTGGCACCTACTACCATACCCCGTTCAAAGGCACTTAAATCAATTGTCCTGACAATTCACCCTCTGAATGATTCACATACACAATCCATGTCTCAAGGCTTAAAAATCCTTCTTTAACATGTCTCCTCCACATTTACACTGATTGAAGTGGATTTAACAAGAGACATCAATACACGATCATAGCTTTCACCTGGATTCACCTGGTCAGTCTATGTTTTGGAAAAAGCAGGTGTTCTTAATGTTTTCTACACTCAGTGATTGTATCTTGAGCCCCTTTCCATCCTGCTGGTATGCTAACGACCGTGACACTGGCCCCCATGTCTATATTAGGGAGAAGTTCTGTGCTCGGCAGAAGGAGGGTCAGAAGTAAATTAGAACATACTCCCACTCTGGACAGGTGCGGTGCTCCATTTGGGATGTAGTTCGCACTTTCAAAAGTAGCTGTACATCAGACAAAGTTCATTTTAGCACGTCGGCACTTCTATTCCTGTTGTGTAAAAAAGTTGCATTAACTTTCTAAAGACATATTATTGATGTATTACAGTGCACCTGTCTCCCCGACTGTTTTAAACAGAGAAGCATGCAAACCCAGAAACAATAATTATTATCTGACACATAAATGATCAAGTCCAATACTTGTGCATGAACCAATGTATCACTGAAGTCACATACTATCCTGTACTATACTGTGTTCTGGAAGCCCTCTCCCCTGTGTTCTGGAAGCTCTCTCGACTGTGCCATAGTGTATTCTGGAAGCGCTCTCCCTATACCATAGTGTATTCTGGAAGCCCTCTCCCTATGCCATAGTGTGTTCTGGAAGCCCTCTCCCTATGCCATAGTGTGTTCTGGAAGCCCTGTCGACTGTGCCATAGTGAATTCAGGAAGTCCTCTCCCTATGCATAGTGTGTTCTGGAAGCCCTCTCCCCCGTTACCATAGTGTGTTCTGGAAGCCCTCTCGACTATTACTTTAGTGTGTTCTGGAAGCCCTCTCCCTCGTTACCATAGTGTGTTCTGGAAACCCTCTCCCTCGTTACCATAGTGTGTTCTGGAAGCCCTCTCGACTGTGCCATAGTGCGTTCTGGAAGCCCTCCCGACCATTACTTTAGTGTGTTCTGGAAACCCTCTCCACTGTGCCATAGTGTGTTCTGGAAGCCCTCTCCACTGTGCTATAGTGTGTTCTGGAAACTCTCTCCACTGTGCCATAGTGTGTTCTGGAAACTCTCTCCCTATGCCATAGTGTGTTCTGGAAGCCCTCTTCACTGTGCTATAGTGTGTTCTGGAAACTCTCTCCACTGTGCCATAGTGTGTTCTGGAAACTCTCTCCACTGTGCCATAGTGTGTTCTGGAAGCCCTCTTCACTGTGCTATAGTGTGTTCTGGAAAATCTCTCCACTGTGCCATAGTGTGTTCTGGAAACTCTCTCCACTGTGCCATAGTGAGTTCTGGAAGCCCTCTCCCTAAGCCATAGTGAGTTCTGGAAGCCCTCTCCCTATGCCATAGTGTGTTCTGGAAGCCCTCTCCCTATGCCATAGTGTGTTCTGGAAGCCCTCTCCACTGTGCCATAGTGAGTTCTGGAAGCCCTCTCCCTATGCCATAGTGTGTTCTGGAAACTCTCTCCACTGTGCCATAGTGGGTTCTGGAAGCCCTCTCGACTGTGCCATAGTGTATTCTGGAAGCCCTCTCCCTATGCCATAGTGAGTTCTGGAAGCCCTCTCCACTGTGCCATAGTGTGTTCTGGAAGCCCTCTCCACTGTGCTATAGTGTATTCTGGAAGCCCTCTCCACTGTGCCATAGCGTGTTCTGGAAGCCCTCTCCACTGTGCAATAGTCTGTTTGTTGCAGGGGGCATATTGTACACACTAGCCCAGATTTGCATTACGTGCTGATAATTAAGCCACATGAGTATATAGAGGGGTGTGCTGTAAGGACACTGAAGAAGCCATAGGGATTTGAACTGGCCTCCATAACTATCCCATGCCATACCCTTCATATCCCAGTATTTACTATTCTTGTTACTATTCCAGCTGGGACAGAAAAAGGAACCCATTTTCAGATCCTTTCTCCCAGCTTCCTTTGCCCCCATCAAAGTCATTTGCACTACAGAGACTTACGGGAAGGCAGATGTTTAAAATATCCCAGAATGAGCACCACGCTCTGGATTCCCAAAAGAAATTAAAGCAGAACCTGTGGTTTTTCGTCTCCTGTCCATGCTGCTACACAACTGTGACAGCCCCCACCGGACACGGTATACATGGCCGCTTTTTAAGTTCACAATGGTTCCATTGTGAAAAAAGGAGAACCAACCAACCTATTGAAGATGAGAAAATATACAATCAAATCAAATCACAAGGGGGGGCCGAAGAATGACAGGTGATTTTCCTGCTCGGCTTAAAGCCTCTTCCAGAATCAAATTACACTTTCCCAGCAGGTACTTTCCCAGACTGTCTTCTGTTCTGTGGACGCATAATTTAGCTCTCCTCGGGCCACTCTGCACATGGCCAAAAGAGAGACGGCAGAGCTGAAGTAAATGAGAAATGATTTCGGCTAAAGGTTAGCTGGCACAATCCACTTGCCACTCTCTTTGTTGCTGCCTGCCACTTTCGATAAGCCAGCTCTCCTAATACAAACACAATATTTAAAGACTTGACTTTCTCCCTCTTTCCTTGTGCAAGACTGAATGATGTCTATCACAGGGCTCAGTGACATGGAGTTTAGCTGTGTCTAGGACTGTGTGTGTGTGTGTGTGTGTGTGTGTGTGCGTGTGTGTGTGTGTGTGTGTGTGTGTGTGTGTGTGTGTGTGTGTGTGTGTGTGTGTGTGTGTGTTTATCCTTGTGTGTATACTGAATGAGTGTGTGTGTGCGAAAGAGAGAGAGAGAGAGAGAGAGAGAGAGAGAGAGAGAGAGAAAATGAGAGAGAAAGGGAGAGACAGAAACAGTGTGTATACAGAATGAGTGTGTGTGTGCGTGAGAGAGACAGAGAGAAAGAGAGAGTGACAAAGAGAGAGAGAGAGATTGCTTACCCATCCACACTATATGCCTGAATGAAGTGAGTCAAATTTGTGAATTAATTTATGTTCTCTCTTTGCAGAAATAAAAGCAAAAAACAATAGTATTAGTCCTGTAATGGCTACATTCCACAACTCTCTATACATTTATTCATTTGTTAATTTATTTTATATGAACCTTCTCCAAAATATAAATCATATGGAAATCTAAATGAGACTATACTACAATGAGACTAAAAACAAGAAGAAGCAGCTCCGGTGGGCATGAGATCACCAACACTGGACAATTGAGGAGTGGAAAGAAATAGCTTGGAACATGACAGCAAGTTCAGTTTACTTGAGTGGTGTGAACAGTCCCCAGACCTCAACCCAATAGAGCATGTTTGGGATGAGATGGAACGGGCTGTTTGCAGCATGAATGTACCGCCGTACAATCTTCAGCAACTGCGTGATGCCATCGCGTCAGCATGGACCAACATCCCTGTGGAACGTTTCCAACACCTTGTAGAACGCCCCGAATAATTTAGGCTGTTCTGGAGGCAAAGGGGGGGTCCAACCCAGTACTAGATGGGTGTGCCTAATAAACTCTCCGGTGAGTGTATATTCCTCCTAATATTGTGCAATCTGTGTGTCTCTTCATTGGCCCATACTATTGTTTGCATTCAAAACCAGGTTGTTTGTATTGATCTCAGTTTGTCACTGTTCGAGTAGCCATTCATTTCGGTAATTTGTGTGGTATTAAAAAAGGTTCTGCTAATGTCTTCTCTCATGTAAAAAAGTAGAATTGCATGAAATGTGCTTATAAAAGGAAAAAAAGGCAGACCCTGCTAAAATAAAATCTCCAAGTGTGGAAATGCTAAAAATGTGGCTGCTCATCTGTATGCCACTACACAAATGCTATATAGATGCATGACATGCTTTATTATATAAAATACAACTGAATATAACACTGACTGAGTATACAGGACATGAGGAAAAATGAGAAAGGCATCTGCAGTGACATGCTGTATCAGAAGATGACAGTGCTTTGTTGGAGTTGCATGTAGCTTTCTGTATCACATTACAGACCCAGACCCAGATGTCTGGCTGAATCTGTCTGCTGAATCTCAGCACTGCCATGCTTCTCTCTCTAAACACAGTGGGAGACCTTTTTTACAGTGCAGAAATGCAGAGATATTACCAAAGAGGATCCCCTCAATTTCATGTACTCAACACTGTATTTAATTCAAGATGAGTTTGGAATACTGCAGATCCTTATTGCATTGCATGTGTCATTATTCATTTTGCTGTGTAAGCCATGGATGCTTTCTCATGGAGACCATGAGAGAAAGTTGACTTTGGAGGGAATAATGCCTCAAGAACTGTGAGTAATGCAGTCTTGTTTGGTAACATGTTTGATCACTCATGGAGCTATTCAAATTATTCATAAATCTATGTGAAGGTGATACCTCATTCTCAGCATAAGCTTATGCAAAGAGATACTTGAGACCTAGCAAATAATACATCTGGTAATGAAGTGAATGTGTTTGGAATGTGAAGCCGATCACAACTCTGTAAACCATGCTTCATACATATATTTGCATTCCAAATGAGATGCAAATCAACACTTCCATGACATCTCCTGAACCTCTCTCACACTTAGCTAACAACGAAAATTGTGTTCAAGCTGTAAGCGCTTGGGCGTACGCACCACATCAGATGATTCCTGCTTTATTGGGCAATTTACCAGGTCCTCCACAAGTACAACAACATTAGCATATGGAGAGAGAGAGGGGGAGAGAGAGGGTGGGAAAGAGAGAGAGAGGGGACGAGAGAGAGAGGGGGAGAGAGAGGGTGGGAAAGAGAGAGAGAGAGAGAGAGAGAGGGTGGGAAAGAGAGAGAGAGGGCGCGAGAGAGAGAGGGCGCAAGAGAGAGAGAGAGAGAGGGTAAGGACAGGGACTATATAAGTTGCTGCTTCTAAAAAGTACAGCAACTTCATGGTCTTAACATATGCTCAGCTAAATCAGCTCAATACATCCCACAGTCGGTAGAATAATTAACAGTTTCATCATCGGCAAGCGTTGTCAATAGTCGGTTATGGCGAACACATTTATAAACTTGACAATGCCAAGTACCCCATGGGAGGCTAGCTGTGATACTAAATCGCTCGCCTTATCTTCCTCAGTAGGGACAGATGGGAGCAGCAAGGAACAGAGATGCTTTAACACAGACTTGGAAAAGTAGAAGAGACAAGAAAGTGGATTGAACGCTGCAGTCAGGAATACATAGATGTGTTTTTCTTTTCTCACAGAGGAATCAATACATAACTCATACAGTGGTCTTTCCTATTATCGTTGCAAGCCTGACCAAAGACAGCGCCACACTCAGAACTAGTTTAAAGTACAATGCATTTTTAAAATAGTATAGGAAACAAATGTATACATAGACAAAGCGAGGAGCTGACTTCACAGAGAAGTATTGATTGTTTGTGGGTGTCGCTGATAAAAAGATGACAGTGATAGTACGGACACTAAAATCTGTTTAAAACTTCTCAAGGTAGATTCATCCAGACACTATATCATCTCACTAGTTATTATGCAAAGGCAAAATTACTAATTGTCAAAGCATATTATTTTCAAGAGTTAGTTCTGTAGTAAAAAGTATCTCTAGCTATCACCCTCTGCGTAATTGTATTTGTAAGGGCCTTACTGCAATCCATACTCGCAATCCATACTCATAAACTCTGCTGTGAGATACCTAAGGTGTGTGTGTGTGTGTGTGTGTGTACAATTTAAAAAACACAATACATTCACAGATTTCACAACACACTGTGTGCCCTCAGGCCCCTACTCCACCACTACCACCTATCTACAGTACAAAATCTATGTGTACGTGTGTGTATAGTGCGCATGTTATTGTGTGTGTGTGTATGCATGTGTCTGTGCCTATGTTTGAGTTGCTTCACAGTCCCCGCTGTTCCATAAGGTGGTTTTATTTTCAGGTTTTAAAAAAATCTAATTTTACTGCTTGCATCAGTTACTTGATGTGGAATAGAGTTCCATGTAGTCATGGATCTATGTAGTACTGTGCCACTCCCATAGTCTGTTCTGGACTTGGGGACTGTGAAGAGACCTCTTGTGGCATGTCTTGTGGGGTATGCATGGGTGTCCGAGCTGTGCGACAACAGTTCAAACAGACAGCTCGGTGCATTCAACATGTCAATACCTCTCATAAAAACAAGTAGTGATGAAGTCAATCTCTCCTCCACTTTGAGCCAGGAGAGATTGACATACATATTATTAATATTAGCTCTCTGTGTACATCCAAGGGCCAGCCGTGCTGCCCTGTTCTGAGCAAATTGCAATTTTCCTAAGTCCTTTTTCATGGCACGTGACCACATGACTGAACAGTAGTCCAGGTGCGATAAAACCAGGGCCTGTAGGACCTGCCTTGTTGATAGTGTTGTTAAGAAGGCAGATCAGCGATTTAATATTGATATACTTCTCCCCATCTTAGCTACTGTTGTATCAATATGTTTTGATCATGACAGTTGCTCAACTTGCTCAATTTCCACATTACTGATTACAAGATTTGGTTGAGGTTTAGGAGTTAGTGAGTGTTTTGTCCCAAATAGAAGCCATAAGACTGCTGAACAATTAATCAAGTGGCCACCCGGACAATTTACATCGACACTCCCCTTTGATTTTACACTGCTGTTACTCACGGTTTATTATCTATGCCTAGTCACTTTACCCCTACCTAAATGTACAAATGACCTAGACTAACCTGTACCCCCACACATTGACTCGGTACCGGTACCTCCTGTATATAGCCTCGGTATTGTTATTTTATTGTGTTCTTTTTTTATTGATTTTTTAAAAACTTTATTTTATTTAGTTAGTTATCAAGTTAGCTTGTAAGTAAGCATTTCAAGGTAAGGTCACCTGTTGTATTTGGCGCATGTAGTAACCTGGTATACTTATGTTTACCAATAGATGGCAGTATTGACTCAGGACGGGGGTTTGCTTTCCGCTATCCGTAGCCATTTCCTATGTCTGCCTATATAACCGTGATTTAAGAAAGCTTCAGGTAGCTTAAGCCAGGTGCATTAAAGAATGTTATTCTAAGTTACAATTAAATACTACACCGTACTTTGGGTGGCATGAGTCATCAATCTAAGAAGCCTCTAAAAATACTACAGAGCATGTGACAGATACAATTTGATTTGATTTTAACCGGAGGTAGGGCAGTTAGCATTACATGATGCTGTATCAGCCTCTGTCATTAAGAGTGGTGCACATGACCTTGTTGATGGTGGGAATGGCTTCTCATTACTGAACATCAATTTGCTTAACAGTTTCGATATCAGTTTATCAAGAGCAATTACACCTGAGAGCACAAAAAACTGCTTAATATTATGTTTTAAATATACTTATCTTTCTTCAAACATGCATACAACATTGTGTCAAAGTATTTTAATTATTTCTTAATTAATTAAACAGTCCCCTAAAAATCAAGCCACATTGCACTACTGTGTTTCAATAACTTGCAAAAACTTAATGATTCTATATTAGCACATAACGGATAAATAAAGTGTTTTTTTATTAAAATTTCAATTTTTCTGACGACTTCTTTATTTGTTTTTAAATGGTAGATTGACTTTAAAATATAAAAAAATCATAACTTGAAAAAACTCAATTTAAGATTAGCAGAACACACAAATAAAGTTATATTTATCAATAACCTAATATTTGTTGACAGTATTCAAAAACATTAAGTGATAAGAAATATTATTGACATTAGTACAACTTTTATGATTTGAGTTCTACTGACCGTTGGAGGTGTTTGAGTAGCCACTAATCAATTTATTTTCTAAGTTATGCAGTTACTTCTAAGATTGTGTGTGTGTGTGTGTGCATCTGTGTGTTTGTGTGCGGGTGTGTGTGCGTGTGTGTGTTCTGCTGAATAATATGTCTAGAGATACCTGTCCTCCTGCACAGTCTCAGGTAGACCCTGAGGATGAGGTGAACAACATAACAAGAACCCTAATGGGTTCCCATGGTAAACATTATTATTTGACACCCCCTCACTCCTCCCTTTCTCTAACAAAGTAGGCTACAGTACTGCATGTACAACAGTGCCAGACAGATGGGGGCTGCACTTTAGAACAATTGCTCATCATTTGCACAGGAAAGTGTGGGCCGTGTTCTGGATCTTTCTCCTTTATCTAAACTATCGGCGAAAGCTCCAACTCCCCCCGGGAAGGGAAAATGACAAATCTTGTCCATTTGATAAAAATGTTAACTAGGTGAGTGCCAGAGAGATGGATAGTAGCCTGTCACAGCAGACAAGAACATGAGGATCCATTGATATTTGTCATTACATAGCCCTATGTTCCCCTAATAACACTGCCACAAAATATGATGAATGACAGTCAAATAACAACCCAGCGCCTCCCCTGAATATGATCTCTATGTCTGGATATCCTCACACACAGCAAAGGGGAGCACAGTAGATAAAGATCTAATGAGCAATGCTATCACACAATATCAGGGTTGAGAGAGACCCACTACATATCTTAGGCAGGCTACGTCAACACGGCGCCGAGGAGGTGTCTGGCTAGTAGAAATAGAACGGAGCGGGGAGGGGATTTATCGATTGGGTGGATAGATACTGGAATTAAAGATAATAATCGGGAAGCTAAATAAGTGAAATTCAGTCTCCAGGGCCCCTGAATGACTCGTTGTCTTTGGAGTGACTAGGCACATAAGCAGAGCAGAAACAAGGTGGGGTAATTTAAGAGCTGCTGTTTCCAACAGCAAGCAGCTAGAGACAGTAAAATAACTTTCCTGCTTTCCCTTGCAATGTTCTCCCTAGCTGATCTGTACAGTAGAAATACATATGAAATATGACAGTACCAGACATAACAAGCAGTGATTTTAGAACATACTGTAGATCTAGTTGAAAAATAAAATGCATTAGATAAATTGTATACAGCGAATCATTAAGAATAATGTATTTCCACCCTCATTATTCAGGGGGCATATTCTAGCCTTGACCCCGACGCAGTCATCTTCTCATTTATTGTATTCAGTTCAGAGATGGGGTGAATATTCATGTTGCAACCCCTCTTCCAATCAATAAGCCTGTATCAAACTCCTGTTCCTGCAACTGTTTCAGTGGCCAGCACAAATAAGCAGAACCAAAATGGAAAACATTTACAGTAGCTGCCGATCAAACCGGATCCATTCAGACCCGTTTAAAAGCTACAAACTGCCTTCAAAACACTAGGTTCACAGCATTTCCTCCATCTGTCTGTCACTTCCATTCTCCCTAGAGAACCTGGAGAGGCATTTGAAAAAAAAACACACAAGGCCTAATTGGAGAAAATAACATCATTACAACTTATAATCACGAGCTGACATTGTTCCCCACTAACAAGCATGGCAGCGGCGTAATTGAGTTTCCACTGATCTCTGAGGTGGCTCAGAGCAAGAGCAGAAGAGAGGCATAGCCTGGTGCCGTCTCACTGCTTTTTCCTCTGATTAAATAGCCATAAAGAGTGCACTTTCTCTCTCTCATCCAATAAGAGTGACTCGTGTCTACAGTGCCGGTGTTCTTAATAGGACTGAAGAGGAGTTTTGGGATTCTAACTACACGAAGAGCTATGGTTATTAACGCCAGCTCACGACTAGATGCTACAGTACAGCTCTCAAGCTCCTGTGTTGAGATGGTCTTCCAGGCACTGAGAGTGAGTGAGTGCAGACTTCATTAAAGAAAGACCACACTTTTGATTACAATTGTCATTTACATGTTCTGAGCACAAACACATACTCAATCAGCACTTAATCAGTTGGATGAGATGGATTAGGGTACGAGGACACAAACATTTGAGGCATCATTCAAAAGCTCGTGTTCGTCAACAACATGGCTTGCCAGGTCAGAAATGTAGGAAAACATGTAAAACGTGGAAATGGAACCCATTAATGGGTTATAGTTGTACCAGGCTAAAAGGTTCACCATCTACATTTCGGGTCATGGTCACCATGTACCTGCTGAAGTACAGTAGCTTTAAAGTGCATATTCAATGGGTGTAAATTGCATTTCTTCATGTGCATAGAATGATCATGGCAAAGATTAGCCTCTGTAGTTCAGCTGGTAGAGAATAGCGTTTGCAACGCCAGGATAGTGCGTTCAGTTCCCAAGACTACACATATGTAAAATGTATACACGCATGACTAAGTCACTTTGGATTAAAGCGTCTGCTAAATGGCATATATTATTATATTAGATATTAGATAAAATGTGTGTTAAACGAATGCCAAATGTGATTCAATGTTTTTTTCCCCCTTGGCTGATTAAAAGGTCATAGCACATATTTTTGAAAGTGCTGACCTTTAAAAGGTGTAATGAGTGGTGTCTGGGCAGAAGGCTGCTGAGGTGCAAATACACAATGCTTGCCATGTTGTGGGGCAGGCATCCAACTCTCTACGCCTTTCAACCTTTTCTCTCTCTTCTTCTATCTCTCCATCTACCCCACTCTCAAAGCCCCCAGAGGCTGTAGGCCATCACATTCATAGATGTGATCTATTTTCAGTTAGTAGCTAATTGGGTGTTTGACATGATTCATTGTAAGTGTATAACTTGACCATTGATGAGCATTACCAAGGTCAAGTAGATAAATGGCTGGGATATTGCTATTCGCCCACTGTAATGATTATTACAACATCATTCTCCACACAGTGAAATCCTTCACCTTTCCAATCATGTTCATCTGATATCCACTCTGACCTTTTGGAGCAAGTTATGGAGCAAGCGCCGAGAAGACGATCCAACTTGACTATCTAGAGGAAGTAAAAGTGGTAACAAGGGCGCATGCTGCTACTGCAGGCAATATTACAACAATATACTGTATCTTTGTTTATGTCTCTCTGTCTTTCATCTCTGCTAACAAACCATACTGCCGTGAAAGCATATGTAACTTGTTTCAGGAAACTAGGAGTATGTCGCGTGCCACTACTTCACAGGAGAGGCATTTGAACATAATGATTATTTGTTTTATCAAAATTAGTTTTTTGTCCAAAATGCCATCTGGAAATTGTGAACTTTCATGTGCCTTATTAACAAACTTGCATGCCATCTGTAAATACGAATAAAATTGTTAAATTACGAGCCTAGTTGGTTGAGCCATAGAAAGAGGTAGAAACCTTCCCACTAGCCATGATTGGTAGGACATGCCAAGAGATGAGTTCGGATTGGTCTGGTATGTAGCACGCTTCTGTCTATAACATGAGCTTCTCAGTATGTGTAGATAATCTTTCTAACGCATCTCTTTTGAAAGATATCATGAAGAACTGCAAAAGTGTTGCTAATGCGCTCCAAGTTTTGAAATCAGTGGAATGCCCGGTGGAAGCAGAATATGATAGCTAAGGAGTTGGAGAAAATTCAGGCATTTGATTGCAAATATGCATAGGGAGTCAAAAAGAGAACACACAAAAGACTGTTGTATAAAACACCTGTCTCTGGATTCCATCTTCAAACTAATGGCAACTATGGCATCCGTGACAGACAGGGAGAGGCGCTCGTCCATGTATATGGGTAAGAAAGTCTAGCTAGCTACATTTTCAGATACTATATGTTTCTAATTTGGTCAGCTTTCATTGCAATTTAAAGCGTACTGTTAGCTAGCTAGCATTATGTGTATGATCTGTGTAGTATTATTCTTATATTCCTATCTCAGAGCCATTTGCATTGCTAGTTATAGTCTGATGTTAGCTAGTTAGCTAACATTGAACCTAGTTGCATAGCTTTAGCTACCTGTAGATTTATGTAGGGTAGTACAATTATGAGTTTGGATTTACACCTTCTGTATCCTGTGCATGTGACAAATAAACGTTGATATTATTTGATATAGTGTGTGTTTACCAGAGACGGTAATGCTAAGAACAACATGACCCGCACCAAAGTCAAATTAGAATATAACGTTAGGCCAACGAGACAGTGTCCAATTTCCAAAATTCTCCAGTGGAATTCCCTGCTTTTATTACGTCATACTCATAAGCTATTTTAGCTAAAGTTACGACGTTGTCAGCTATATGATATTATCATACTTTGAACTGGCTAGCCAGCTAACTTAATGTTAGCTAGTTAGCTAACAAGCTAGAAACTAACCAAAACATTATTTAGAAAGGTGCTTTTAGTTGCCTGGTTTGTTAGATTGACATATACTAAATTCATTTTAAACGGATGGGTGGTGTTGGTGTTAAAGTACACTTAAGAGGGTGTAAACGATGCTGAATAGGTGTAGACAAAGAAGAGCTCTCCTGTAGGTGTACCAAAACATTGAAGGGTCATTTTCTCAATAGTGGGGTTACAAGTTTCTAAACTTTCAAAGCAGAATTACTTTTCCATTTTTCCTCAACTGTAGTGTATGATATACCATTCTCTTCTTTTCTCCTGTGTAAACATGTTCAAATGATGCTACATAAAACAGAATTGAGCCGGTTGGTCACATATATAAATTGTAAAGATTTCAGATGAACTTGACAAAGTATATTTTGTACAGTACACTCTTTATAGTAGTGTATCTGTATGAAACTTTGAATAGCTACAGCATGTAGTTCGGTGAGAGAGGAAGACAAAACCTGAGCATTTGCTGTTGTCTCCATTCATGTCTCTCGTACATTCAAAGCACATAACAAAGAAAATTTGTGAAAGAGAAGAGACAAAACAAGTGTAATATGCCATGACAGCTTTTTTGGCAAGGTGACACTGCTAAGAAAATTGGAAATGGCATGTGTTATATCTGAGAGAGAGAGAGTGCAAGAGAGAGAGCGAGTGCAAGAGAGAGAGAGGCTGCTGACTGTATCTTTCAGAATGGCTGTCAGGCGGGGGACAGGCTCTTTACGACCACGTTGCGTGAATCTACCGGGCCGTGTCACTTCATCTAAATAAAGTGACAAATAAAATCGCCCTCCAGAGTCCCATCCCTTTCTCTGCGACAATAAACACCCCAGACAGTGGAGCCTCGGTGCCTGCCCCAAAGTCAGCCTTGTAGTGAGCACGGCCACTGAATGACTATCTGGGGTAATTGGCCTAGTCACTGACATCAGAGACATCAATCAATCATTATGTAATGTCCTAATCAGAAATACAGCAAATCAGAGGCTGTGACTAGATGACGTGGGTCTGAAGTTTAGATGTCTATTCACTAAACACAATATCACCCAAATAGATGATTGGAAACCCTGTGCGACATTTCTCACTAGATTCACACTGTGAAGGAGGAAAGTGGTTAAACTATTCTATTGCCTCTTAAATAGTCTTTATGAGGGAGTAAATGTGCACAGTTTGAGTTATAAAACACTTAACAGTGGTAAGGTATGGGGGAGCCAACACTGGGTGATTATTCATTGTGAAGCAAAACACCTCAGAGGAAAAAAGGTCTAATTTGCAGCGTGTGACATCAACAATATGAATGGCATACAGTAGCTGCTTTCACAATAACCCTTATGATCACATGCAAATTAAAAACAAACATATTTGTATTTGGCTGGTGGGCCACGCATGTGGATGCGTTCTATTTCCGCCTCTGGCTCGTTAGGGAACTATAGTCAAGCCTGTTTTTATTAGATGTAGTAATTAGAATATTCATATCAAACTTAGTCATTGATATTCATTTGGTGTGGTCGCTCTTGTTGCAAATTTTAAATGTCACAGGGAAATTTAAATCACTATGAAAGGCATGTTCATTATTTGTGTATTGAAGTATCGTGGTTCATTGGTTTGGTGATTTTATTTTCGAAAAGGTCTCAGGGTGTATTGACGTTTGTTCAACCCCAGCTGTAACATGTTTAATTAAAGCTATTCTTTTGAGCTACAGGTGAGCTAGTGCATTACTGATAAACATAAGATAACTATGATGAAAACAACTCCTACCCTGGAAGAATTTAAACAGACAGTGTTTCATATTGAATATCAATGTTTAGTCATAAGAACTCAAATCAATGTAGTGGGAGAGACAAAATAACTTTTAAAACGCTCTACTTTACCTCATCATAGACGTTGTCGTTTCTCTCAAAGTCACCTGCCTTCCTGGGGAGGACATGCACGTGAACATGCTGAAAACACACAATGACAAAACAAATTAACATGTTTTATTTCTAGATATTATGTTATTCACTCATCCAGAGAGACGTACATACTATGCTGTGCCAGGTACTCTTGTAACAAACTGAACTGACAACAGACCTATCCAGAGACATCTTTCATTAATTCACAACCTTGTGGTGAAGCAATGCTGTAAATCACAGGAGGGTTACAATACATTCCGCCAAGTGTACCACCTGTATACCACCGGGACTCCTTAATTTTATGCTTTTAAAACTTAAATTGACTTTGTCAGACATCCTTTTCTGTTCCCCCTTGCCTCGTGCTGTCACAAACTTGGCCATCTGCACAGTTAGTTTCCAACTTGCAGCTTTCCTTGGGTGCTTATTAGTGTGGTAAAGTCCCAGAACAACTGCTACGTATTTACGCAGAAGAAGAAAAAACACACACATTAAAACAGGAAAGATAATTAGACAATGCAAACATTTATCTTACACTATGCAAATCTGCAACAAAGTTTTACAGAGTAAAAAAAAGTCATTGATAACATAATGAAGGACAAGTAGAGAACGAGAGACTCCTCTGAAATGAAATACAACACGCTCAAACTGAAGAAACAATGTCCTCATGATGCTAATGTCCCCAGCACTTACATATGCTTGAATTTTAATCAGCAATCCACTTGGCTCTAGTTTGCTGAAATTTTGCATACTTCAAATAATGCAATAGAAATCCACTAAAATAGATGTTAGTTAAATGAATAGTTCAGCAGCAGTGTTCCTAACACAACAACCACATGAGGAATTAACGGAGTAAGCCTGTATAATGAAGTGGCCAAGTCACTTTGTACATGTCATGTGCATGTCATTTTTATATTGTCTCAGTTGATTAGTTCCTTTTTAAATCCCTGGTATATATAATTATTAATTCTCTAAGTAAAACAGAATAAATCAATATGAAGAATGAAGGACACAGTTACAATTAACATGACAGTGAGCCACATTCGCAGGGAATAGGCTTACCTTCGACATTATTTCAGAGATGGTTTTAAACACATTTTGCAAATTGTCATACCGCATTTTACAAATTGTCAACAGTCATTGTGATGCTGCCACTGGCATTGTGGGAGAACAGCACATCATCGTGTTTGTATAAGCATCAACGTGAATAGAGCAAGTGTACTGTCAAGGCTATTCAGATGTAAGAAATGATTCCCACACAAAGCAGCCTCCTGGGCCTTCTGAATACTTGTGACAGTTCTTTAGAGTACACAGCTCTTACTTAATAAGAGCATTCTCAGAAGTATCTTCAAAACAATTTGATTAGCTGATTTGAATAGATGTTCATTAGCATACAGAACATAAATGACAGCACATCCTGTGTTTGTTAGGATCATGTAAGCACAGACTGTCAACTTTGTACATGATAAATAAAATCAATGACATGAGGAAAACTGTCTTATTCTTTTCTGGATCGGAACATCTCACTTATCTCATCATTCTCAGAGTTGACAGCACATTGAGAAACTAAACTGACAGGGGAAATTAACTGACAAACAAAACTGATATCCTTGTTTAAAGCTGCAATATGTAACTTTTTGGGAGTTACAGATCTGTCATTGTCATTGAAAGCAAGTCTAAGAAGCTGTACTATGTGCACTTTTCTATGCTTCCCGCTCTTAAGTTTTATTTGATGTGTCTTTTACTTTCGGTTTTGTACACCAGCTTCAAACAGCTGAAAATACAATATTTTTGGTTATGGAAAATATATTTCACAGTGGTTTAGATGGTACAATGATTCTCTACACTACACTTGCTTGTTTTGTCACAAAAACTGAAATTACCCGAACTATTCTAATTTTAGCAACCAGGAAATGTCGGAGCAATTTCTGCATAGTGCACCTTTAAGAGTTCTTTATCATGAACTTTGGCTACTCAGCAAAGATGTCTATAAAATATCAAGAAGGGCCATTTGAACTCTGAGGCTCACTTTTATCTACAGGTCCTAACCTCAAAAAGCATTTTCTTCAGCACTTTAGTCTCATCTAGAGCATAATATCCAAATTGCCAGCTTTTATTAATTTATCATTACTCAGCTATGCTAAACAGCACAGTCTGTGTCAATGAGTGCTTATAAATGCTACAAACAAGATAACATGTTGAGGCCTCTGCTTTGTTGCCACACATTTTCTATTTAATGAGTAAATTTGCATAATGTCTGCATTATTAAATCTGCCTACCTTGAGGTAAAGTTTAAAGGAAGTCGGCGGTAGCGGTGTTCAATACATTTTAAACGGTGCTGAGTGCGGGAGGCAGAGGCCGGCAGACAGGGAAGGGAGTGTGTAAAAGCCGGCATGCCAGCAATGTGAAGTGTGGGATGGGAGATCATAAACCCTGACTGACACTGCAGAATGTGTGGGGTGAGTTTCAGACAGTTTGATGCCCACATGCACAGCAAGGGGCCACTCTGCGTGGGCTCAATAAGTCTCCCCTCATAAGATATGGCAGCTGTCATGCCTGGCCTTGACTGGGATTCACACTGGTAAAGGAATTAGAACATGCAAGGTAGTGCAAGTCTGACTTCCTGGATTAGATTTACAGCAGCAGTGTCACTAAATGGCTGTTAGTGCTCTGAAATGGGGGAGTTGGGGACTCTACAATATCACCATTTGAAAGTGTATTAATGCGGGAACAAAGCAAAGCACACACCAAGTGGTACCACTATTTCCTTACACCCCAACTGATATAGGACTATATCTATCTTAATAAAGCTAATAGAAAACAATTTGATCTTAGTTGTTTTCCATCAAGACTGGTACGTGTCCTTGGCAGCAGTCAGAGTCCCACTTACAGTATTTCTGTTTGGTCTCATTGCCTCCCTGATTAGACGCATACAGATACTGGGGGTCAAAGTTCAATGTCATCCCCTCCAACGTCCCCTCATCAGTCTGTGGATACTTCCTTATGCTTTATTTTCAATCCATACTTGGTCACCATACCCTGTTTCAAAGAACTCACACACAGCACAGACCTACTCATTTAGAACATCCTTCATACAGAGCTGTATGTTTGTTTGTCTGTGCTACGTTCTAAGAGGTATGTAAAGTTTCTCCAAACATAATAAAACATATGTCTTTTAATTAGTTTCTGACTGCAGAGATACAAGTGTGAATAGCTATAGAGCATTTTTTTTGTTTAGGTGAAATCTAGTCAGACAGGGAGACAAATGTATTTTGTCACAAACAGCTGTGTTCCCATTAAGGCAGAGGGTGCAGGAGCCTCCGTTGCTCCGAGCAGGAGCTACTAATTAGAGGAAGAGAGGAAGATCTGTCCCACCATTCTTTGCTTCCACCGCCAAACCACCTCTCGCTAAAAAGAACAACAGCCAGCAATTTACAGGAAGATTCATCTTGCTTTGTTTGATGGGTCCCCTTTGCTTTGCACTTCAACACTGTATAAAGGGCTCAAACAAACTAAAACGTGCCACCATGAAGATTAATGAGTCTAATGCTAACATTGCTAACCCATTATGTTTGCAAAGTCCATTGTCATGCATCTGCTAGGAGCCCTGCGCAAAAGGTGGTGTGTTTGACTATGGTTCACCCTGAATGTGATGAGTTGTGACTGCTAGCATGAGGGTTAGTCACCAGCCCCAAGACACAGCATAACCTCTGTATTTTACTACAACATAGTCTTTACTGAACCATGGAAAATTGCTGTCTGAAAGTATGTTACACTGTAAATATCAGGTATTTTTAATCATGGTCGAATTACTGACCGAGGAGAGATTGACATTAATTAATATTAGCTCTCTGTGTACATCCAAGAGCCAGCCGTGCTGCCCTGTTCTGAGCCAATTACAATTTTCCTAAGTCCTTTTTTTGTGGCACGTGACCACACGATTGAACAGTAGTCAAGGTGTGACAAAACTTAGGCCTGTAGGACCTGCCTTGTTGATAGTGTTGTTAAGAAGGCAGAGCATCACTTTATTATAGACAGACTTCTATCCCATCTTAGCTACTACTGCATCAATTTGTCTTGATCATGACCGTTTACAATCTAGTGTTACTCCAAGCAGTTTAGTAATTTCAACTTGCTCAATTTCCACATTATTTATTACAATATTTAGTTTGTTTAGGGTTTAGTGAGTGTTTTGTTCCAAATACAATACTTTAAGTTTTAGAAATATTTAGGACTAACTTATTCCTTGCCACCCACTCTGAAACTAACTGCAGCTCTTTGTTGAGTGTTGCAGTCATTTCAGTCGCTGTAGTAGCTGATGTGTATAGTGTTAAGTCATCCACATACATAGAAACTCTGGCTTTACTCAAAGTCAGTGGCATGTTGTTAGTAAAAATTTAAAAAGCAAGGGGCCTAAACAGCTGCCCTGGGGAATTCCTGATTCTAACTGGATTATATTTGATAAGCTTCCATTAAAGAACACCCTCTGTGTTCTGTTAAACAAGTAACTCTTTATCCACATTATAGCAGGGTGTGTAAAGCCATAACACATACGTTTTTCCAGCAGCAGACTATGATCAATAATGTCAAAAGCTGCACTGAAGTCTAACAAGACAGCCCCCCACAATAATTGTATCATCAATTTCTCTCAGCCAATCATCAGTCATTTGTGTAAGTGCTGTGCTTGTTGAGTGTCCTTTCCTATAAGCATGCTGAAATTCTTTTGTCAATTTGTTTACTGTAAAATAGCATTGTATCTAGTCAAACACAATTTTTTCCAGAAGTTTACTAAGGGTTGAGAACACGCTGATTGGTCGGCTATTTGAGCCAGTAAAGGGCTCTTTACTTTTTTGGGGTAGCGGAATGACTTTAGTTTCCCTCCAGGCCTCCACGCTCTCTAGTACGCTTAAATTGAAGATGTGGCAAATCATAGATCTCATTTAAGAAGCTATCCCTTTTTCCTTTCTTCTCTGCCCCCAAATGTTCAGATATGCTGGTAAAGTTATCAGGTTGTCAGCTAGCTAGCTAATGAGGTAACAAACATGACTGAACAAGGTGTAAAACAAATGATTAACTACCCATGAATAGTTTTAGAACGGCCCACGACATGATTTATGATTGTAAAATGCAGCCCCCCCCATCCACGACAGGAAGAAGGAAACATTGCACTGGTAATATGGGTCAGATCTTTTGAATTGTTTGGGATAGAAACAATACGTTTTGGCTGCATAAATGGTGCAAGCAAGATGCTAATGAATCTGTGTTCGGGTAACAGCGGGATAGACGTTTTACATTTACATTATAGCGAAGCCTTATCATTACAACAATTAATACAAACATAAAACAAATTATTTGCATTTATTAATATTCTTTGCACAAGTGCTCCCAAATTAAAACTGCAGGTCATAGAAAAATATTTTGTTGTATATATGCCACTTTAGAGACCTGTCTACACCCCATGGCAAAATGTATTTTTTTTAATCGCTTAGGGCCCCCAAAAGGTTAGGGCCAGCTCTGACTGCATGTGTTGTTATGGATGTGGGTACACAGACCCTCTAGCCACTGAGACCCCTCATGATCAGTTCAGATTTTTTTTGTGGCCTGCACTCCTATCAAACTTGCACATCCCTGCTTTAGAGTGAGATCCTACTTTGTGAGGTACCATACTAACATTCATTGTGGGTGTGTTGAAATGTATTAAACACCTACTGCATTGTTAAGCAGTTGCAATCAGCCATCAGTGGCAGTAACAAATGGCCTACTGTGCCATTCTAGGGTCACCTGAAGCCCTAATTAACCCAGAACCATTGAAGTTGGCTAGGTCTTCGGTCAAGCCCTTAGGTTATCTCATCAGCATGCCCCCTCCCCAATACACATCATCACAAACAGTGAGAGTGCTGCCAGTACACACTGCAAATGACTGATAGGAATATATCCATTTAGCAAAAACAGGACCTCTGCAACTGTCAATCAAATAATGGGAATCAACCTCTCTGATTCATCTGGCTCTTTAATAAACAATGACTGTGCCATCAAACCAGCACACAATCCGGCTTCACTGGTTTTACTGTTAATATTTCTGTTTAAGCACATTCTCTTTTGTTTTCATACAGCAATGTATATCATGACCCTTCTCTGTGAACACACACAGCAACAAACATGTTCCAAACAGAGCCGTCCACATGATGAATAACTATAATCACCCCTACATTTTCCACAAGATGAAAATAAACTCAATTCCATCATTCTAATACAAAGATTTGTCTGCTGTCTTTGTGAGACTCCAGGCACAGAGTTTATAAAAGTGCATTTGCCTCCATAGACTGCCTCTCTCTTATTCAATCAAAGAGTCATTTTTTATTGCCAGTGCGAGAGCACATGATTGCAATAATCCAGTTGATAAATGGAGGTGGGGCAGCACTGTAGCCAGTGTGCTTGGTGCACCAGATAATATTTTTCTCATAAAGGGATCAGGCAGGCCTCTAATTCAGATTTACTGCATGTTCAAAATTACTGGATAAAATATGTAGATTATTTCAGTGGGTTAAGGAACAGTGATAGAACAACTTCTCTTTATTACTGCTTTTGGTTCATGGCTGAGAGGTTCTCTGTTGCGTTTCCCAGTGATGGCACTCACTGCAAATGAGAGAATATTTGATGCAGGCGATTTCATGATAATCCAAAAGCCAACCTTCCCTTAGGTTTGAATCTAATTGAAGATAGCAAAAAATACATTGCTATTTGACCTTGTTTCTATTGACAGACAAAAACAATTTCATCTCAAACAATCACTGGATGAAAAATTGTTTTTGTGAAAAACGGATGGCAAAGCTTTGTTTCTCTGGGGGGTAGTATGACCGCCATCTTCTCTCCACACACTAGTCGGGTTTTGGGGGCATTCTCTAGATCAGATCAAATCTGGCTGCAAAATGGCCTGACTGCAGAACTTTGCATTCATTTATTATTCATGCAGAGTATTTTAAAGTTGATTTAGAAACTGGTCAGGCTAAAAGACAGTTGGCCCAGGAGCACATTGGAAACCCTGACGTGTCCTGTTAAAAAAAACACCCAAAACAGCATAACTCAGGCC
Source organism: Oncorhynchus clarkii lewisi (assembly GCF_045791955.1). Classification (NCBI taxonomy): domain Eukaryota; kingdom Metazoa; phylum Chordata; class Actinopteri; order Salmoniformes; family Salmonidae; genus Oncorhynchus; species Oncorhynchus clarkii. The sequence goes on from NC_092163.1 coordinate 59,530,406, forward strand.
CCTTGTGCCCAAGAACAGACATCTCATGTCATTGTTATTCAAATCAGAGAAAGAGAACAGGGCAAGTAAGAAAGGCCATCCTTTAAGCAGAAGGTAGAGTAGGTTATGTGGAAAGTTGTTGGTGAGGTGATGCTGTGTGTTCAGCAGTCCCATTAGCAGATAGACTGGTGTAGGGTTGGGCTGGGGAGGACAGATGTTTCTAGCGTGCAGCGTGAGGCTAATGCGCATGAAGAAGACAAGGCAGGGGTAAAAACAACATTAACGGCGCCAACAACAAGAAACAATGGAAAACAACAGCCTCCAGAACCATTTATTACAGATGTAGAATCTTAATTTGAGCCAGGTTGCTACAACAGGAAATTAATCTTGCAGCAACAGGAATTGTGAATTATTATGTTGGTTATGATTCATGGACATATTTTTAGGGATTGCAACATTTTTCATAAGGGAAAATCAAGTCTGAGATTTCAAAGTAGAAATTACAAGCTTCAGAAGCCTTTTTAAACCTGAAATACAGTAATTATCCTGCAACAGGGAATTCTAGTTCTCTATTTAGCTTTCTAAAGGTAATTACTTGAATTTAAAGTAAGCGTTGACTGTGAGCGGAAATTACAAAAGAAAACAGTATTTTAGAAGTAGTGATAAAGGAGGCTCTCTTATTGGCTGAAGGCCTTCTGAGTCATAGAGAAGATACGGTTTCTGTCCGAGTTGGATTACAACAAAACAGAGTGGTTTGGACAAGTTTTAAGGTTAATTGATATGTCAGGGCAATAACATGGATGGTGTATAATTTTTGTTGTTGTTGTTGTTATTTAACTAGGCAAGCCAGTTAAGAACAAATTCTTATTTTCAATAACGGCCTAGGAACAGTTGGTTAGGGGCAGAACAATAGATTATTACCTTGTCAGCTCAGGGATTCAATCTTGCAACCTTCCGGTTACGAGTCCAAAGCTCTAACCACTAGACTACCTGCCACCCCAGATACTCAGTCAATATGAGTCCCTCCATTCAATCAGACATGGAGGGAGGCGTGGGCTTACCTACTGTTGAAGAGTGGTCCGAGCGGTTATGAAAGCTAACCTTTACTTTTAAAAGGCACACCAAATACGCTATGACAGAGGGACCCCCCCTTCCACCCTCCTAAAGGCACCCCACCTGAGAGGGGCCACTAAGCGCCTGTCTGACATTTCTCAGGTTCACATGAAATTAACATTATCCACCACAAAACTCCCTATTTAGATAAGAAATCCTACGAGCCGTAATGCCTCATTGAGCCTATATATGATGTGATAAGAATATAAAGAGAAATAACAAACCTCAATGACCTGCTTGTTCCACACATGCCTAGACAGCCCATACAGAATACTAAACAGATAAATCAAAACCACTACTGGCCTCTTAAAGTAAATAACAGCATACATTTATATGTTTGAGGCTGTCTTTCCTCCTCTGCGAGAAGAATGAAAAGGCTTTCGACTTTAAATGCGCTTCTTAGGTGATTAAACATTTCAATGGAGGAGGCATTATCTGGGGGACCGGGTGCCATTTGAAGAGGATGTAGCACTTATTCAAAGACCTCTTCAAATAAGTACCTTTGTTCTCAGGCAAAATCTTTGGATGCCCATTCAAATCTTTAGCGTGCAGAAGCCGCCAGAGCAGGTTGGGAATGTGCTGTGGTTCCGATGATGATTACGTCTGAGGATTCGTGACTTTTTCACATCTCAGTGGCACTTTATTTCACGGTAGAGAAATGGCCTGGTATTTACTTTACCCTTTTCATGATTCTAGGCGTATGTTGCATGTCACTACTTCACATGAGAGGCATTTGAACTTAGAATTGTTTTATTTGACCAACAACAAAAAAATGCATATAGAATATATTTTGATTAGTTTAACACTTTTTTGGTTACTACATAACTCCATATGTGTTATTTAATTGTTTTGATGTCTTCACTATTATTCTACAACGTATACAATAGTACAAATAAAGAAAACCCTAGAATGAGTAGGTGTGTCCAAACTTTTGACTGGTACTGTATATGTCTAGACAATAGCTAGATGTGACTGTGGGTGATTTTAGCATTTCTTTCACATGACTCATCAATTTAGACAAGTGTGTCTGGTAAAGGTGTGTCGACATGGCCATACTCGTATTCGTAATCGTATCCGTAAATTGACAGTTGACAGTCGATTGGATGACACTCTTGATCGGAAAAACGGAAGTGTTTTAGTAGCCTAAGTAGGGGTTGGCAAAATACCTCCCTGCATGTTCTCGCTGAAAAAAACTGCAGATTAGAAGCAGAGCGCGGAGGGGTGTGTGTGTGTCTGTCTGTGTCCTCATTATGCAGCGGGTAGTCAAGTTTGCAGTCACTCAGTCAGAATGCGCATTAGTTTCATATTTTTCCCTACCCTTGCCTCACTTGTTAAATATTATGCATATTGATAGCAAACGTCCTCGCCTTGTGATTTATCATAGTAGCAGGCAGTAGAAATCTAAATGAACAGACCGAAAACATGCGAGGAAAGAGGAAAAGTGATCGGAGGAAATTATGAAGCGAGTGGCCAGAGAAATATGGTTTCACTCTATCCAATCAGAGCAACAGGATCAACGTACAGCCAACCCTTTTCTTTACGGACAGGCAAACTAGCCAGTTGAGTTATTTAGACCATGCACGTGACTGACTCAAACACAGTACAGTATGGTTTAGAAACTCTGTGACTGACACATGAGAAACATGCTTGCTGACACCTGAAAAAAAACTTTCCTCTTATCACAGATATTTAAAAAAAAAAATACTCTGAACATAATCGTATCCGGAAAATTGCCCATATCCATAACGATACTCGTTTTGTCCGACCACTAGGCTTTAAGTGTTTGTTTAGCATTATCTAAGAATTATTAAATATTTATAAAATATTTTTATCTAGACACTTTCTATTTTCGATATTGCCACTATTCAAACACAAGTAACCATTTCACAGTGCTGTTTACAACTGTATCCTGTGCATGTGACAAATACCATTTTATTTTATTTGATGTAGTGTGTGATTACAAGGGACGGTAATGTGAAGAACATCATGACCTGCAGATTAGGATATCAAATCAAATCAAAGTTTATTTGTCACGTGCACCAAATACAACAGGTGTAGTAGACCTTACAGTGAAATGCTTACTTACAAGCTCTAACCAATGTTATGTGTGTGTGTGTGTGTGTGTGTGTAGGTAAGTAAAGAGTAGCAAGGCTATATACAGACACCTGTTAGGCAGGCTTATTGAGGTAGTATGTACATGTAGGTATCGTTAAAGTGACTATGTATGTATGATGAACAGAAAGTAGCAGAAGCGTAAAAAGAGGGGTTGGCGGGTGGTGGGTGGGACACAATGCAGATAGCCCAGTTAGCCAATGTGCGGGAGCACTGGTTGGTAGGGCCAATTTAAGTAGTATGCACATGAATGTATAGTTAAAGTGATGATGCATATAAGATAAACAGAGAGTAGACGTAGACGCAGCGTAAAAGAGGGTTTGGGGGGACACACAATGCAAATAGTCCGGGTAACCATTTGGCTTGGGAGTAAAAACTGTTGAGAAGCCTTTTGGTCCTAGACTTGGCACTCCGGTACCGCTTGCCATGCGGTAGTAGAGAGAACAGTCTATGACTGGGGTAGCTGGAGTCTTTGACAATTTCTAGGGCCACCCTCTGATATAGAGGTCCTGGATGGCAGGCAGCTTTGCCCCAGTGATGTACTGGGCCGTACGCACTACCCTCTGAAGTGCCTTGCGGTCGGAGGCCGAGCAACCGGTGCTCTAGATGTTGCAGCTGTAGAACCTTTTGAGGATCTCAGGACCCATGCCAAATCTTTTTAGTTTCCTGAGGGGGAAAAGGCTTTGTCGTGCCCTCTTCACGACTGTCTTGGTGTGTTTGGACCAATCTAGTTTCTTGTTGATGTGAACACCAAGGAATTTGAAGCTCTCAACCTGCTCCACTACAGCCCCGTTGATGAGAATGGGGATGTGCTCGGTGCTCCTTTTCCTGTATTCCACAATCATCTCCTTAGTCTTGGTTACGTTGAGGGATAGGTTGTTATTCTGGCACCACCCGGCCAGGTCTCTGACCTCCTCCCTATAGGCTGTCTCGTCTTTGTCGGTGATCAAGCCTACCACTGTTGTGTCGTCAGCAAACTTAATGATGGTATTGGAGTCATGCCTGGCCATGCAGTCGTGGGTGAACTGGGAGTACAGGAGGGGACTGAGCACGCAACCCTGGTGAGCTCCAGTGTTGAGGATCAGTGTGGCAGATGTGTTGCACCTACCCCCACCCCCTGGGGGCAGCCTGTCAGGAAGTCCAGGATCCAGTTGCAGAGGGAGGTGTTTAGTCCTAGGTTCCTTAGCTTTGAGGGTAGTATGGTGTTGAAAGCTGAGCTGTAGTCAATGAACAGCATTCTCACATAGGTGTTCCTTTTGTCCAGGTGGGACAGGGCAGTGTGGAGTGCAATAGAGATTGCATCATCTGTGGATCTGTTTGGGCGGTATGCAAATTGGAGTGGGTCTAGGGTTTCTGGGATAATGGTGTTGATGTGAGCCATTACCAGCCTTTCAAAGCATTTCATGGCTACGGACATGAGTGCTACGGGTCTGTAGTCATTTGGGCAGGTTGCCTTTGTGTTCTTGGTCACAGGGACTATGGTGGTCTGCTTGAAGCATGTTGGTATTACAGACTCAATCAGGGACATGTTGAAAATGTAAGTGAAGACACCTGCCAGTTGGTCAGCACATGCCTGGAGCACACGTTCTGGTAATCCGTCTGGCCCCGCAGCCTTGTGTATGTTGACCTGTTTAAAGGTCTTACTCACGTCGGCTACGGAGAGCGTGATCACACAGTCGTCCGGAACAGCTGATGCTGTCATGCATGCCTCAGTGTTGCTTGCCTCGAAGCGAGCATAGAAGTTATTTAGCTCGTCTGGTAGGCTCGTGTCTCTGGGCAGCTTGCGGCTGTGCTTCCCTTTGTAGTCTGTATGTCACGAATCCCGTTTCCTGAGTCTGTTTTTTGCCTGTGTTCTGTCCTGGAGTGTTTTTTCCGGCGTCCTGGAACACACCCTGTCTGGTTGCCGGGCAATGTAGCCAGTTGGGAGTTCTGATTACCTGCACCTGTATCCCATCAGTAATCTGCACACCTGGTCCTGATCATCATCTCTCCTCTTCATAAGCCCGGACCTGACATCCATTCCCTGCCGGATCGTTAGCCATGAACAGTATGTTGTGCCATAGTATCAGCCTCAAGTTGGATAGAATTTGTTTTGTTGTTTTTTACGTATTGCTTGCCTTAAACTTATCTCCGTTTGTTCTGTCTTCAGTTACTCACCCGGATCATTTACCCCATTCCCGCCTGGTCGTCGGAGGATTCCGCTTCCCCATTGGATCCACCTATTTACTCCCATCAACTCACCACCGCTGCCCGCTACGCCACCTGGATATATCTACCCATTCACATTCACTTGTAAATAAATACCCACCTTCTTCCTACTCTCCTTGTCCTGGTCTGCTTCTGGGTTCGATTTTGAAGAAACGTGACACTGTAATAGTTTGCAAGCCCTGCCACATCCGACGAGCGTCGGAGCCGGTGTAGTATGATTCAATCTTCTTAGCCCTGTATTGACACCTAGCCTGTTTGATGGTTCGTTGCAGGGCATAGCGGGATTTCTTGTAAGCTTCCGGGTTAGAGTCCCGTACCTTGAAAGCGGTAGCTCTACCCTTTAGCTCAGTGCGAATATTGCCTGTAATCCATGGCTTCTGGTTGGGGTATGAACGTACAGTCACTGTGGGGACAACGTCCTCAATGCACTTTTTGATAAAGCCAGTGACTGATGTGGTGTATTCCTCAATGTCATCGGAAGAATCCTGGAACATGTTCCAGTCTGTGATAGCAAAACAGTCCTGTAGTTTAGCATATGCTTCATCTGACCATATTTTTATAGACCGAGTCACTGGTGCTTCCTGCTTTTGCTTGTAAGCAGGAATCAGGAGGATAGAGTTGTGGTCGGATTTACCAAATGGAGGGCGAGGGAGAGCTTTGTACGCGTCTCTGTGTGGAGTACAGGTGATCTAGAATTGTTTTCCCCCTGGTTGCACATTTAACATGTTGATAGAGATTTGGTAGAACTGATTTAAGTTTCCCTGCATTAAAGTCTGGTAATCAAATGGTAATTACACTATAAATTATCTAACACAATGCACTAATGTGTTACGAAATACACTGGAAATATTTAATACAAAATACCACAAATTCACAAGGCTGAGACTAATTCAAATGATTTGTACATTTTCTTTCTAATAGTACCATAACCATTGTTTCAAATAATGCAATTTCATGGTATATAAAATAAATGAAAGTAGGTGCAAATGATGGTGGTAGTAGGTATGGAATTTCAAATCAATGCACATAAAGCAACTCCTTACACCTTTGTGTATTCTTACACCCTAGGGTTTTTTTCCCCAAATACATAACATGAGCTATATTTAAGTATATTTCAGTATTCTTTCATATATTCTGCAAATACTGACTTTCATCTCTATGATTAAAACATGTCCACACATCCATTGCCTTAATGTCCTCAGCTCAAATTACACCATTAACATTTCAATAAAAAAAAACAGGCCAAAGACTGCTCTCATGGCAACTTCCATAAATGTATAATTAAGCTTGTGTTCTATATGCAATATGAAATGAGTGTGTGGGTTTTGGGAATAACAGTATTATGCACTAAGGTGATACACATAAAAAGAAGAGGGTAAAAACTTGTTCAAATACAGTTTCTCTGAACAAATACACTGTAGACCGTTGCATTGTGCATTCATCGTCTATAACTTTTAAATGTTTGAGATATGAGGTATAATCATAACAGATTTTTAACCTCAGGACTATGATTGTAACCTTTATGTAACTAGGCAAGTCAGTTAAGAACAAATTCTTATTTACAATGACGGCCTACCGGGAAACAGTGGGTTAACTGCTTTATTCAGGAGCAGAACAGATTTTTACATTGTCAGCTCGGAGATTCGATCCAGCAACCTTTCGGTTACTGGCCCAATGGTCTAACCACTTGGCTATCTGCCGCCCCATTGCCCAACAAGCGAATAAAAACCAAAACAATAATAGTAATAATTCATCTCAAAATGACCAACAACGTAAAAATTTATGCTAAATGGCATATTATTATATCTCACTACAGACATAAAGAGTAGGAAGAGTGAAGGAAGAAAGTTTGTCAGGCAGAGCCAGGCCTAAACTACTGTCAGTGCTGGAGGCAAGGGTGGGATCCCCTGACACCATTCACCCCCTTTAGAGTGGCAGCCCCCATAGCCCCTGAGTCTCAGCGCATGTCATTCCATCTTCCACCAAAAGAATACAGACAACGCATTTTAAAATAGAACTCTGAATAATTTACATATGCCAAGAGTTTGGGACCTGCAAATGAAATACAATTATTATTTAATAGCATATAACTGTTGCAGAGGCCTCATGATAAATTTAAAGGGAGTGCATTATTAAGTCCTCACCTTCACAGTTTGTCCGGCTTCAGGGCCATCCTGGTGGGAACAGAACGAGATCATTAGGAACGGTAGAGAACTCAGAAATGCCTACGTTAATAATTCAACAGGATTTTAATTTCAGATGAATCATGGCGGCACCTCCCCATTGCCACGTGAATCTCAAAGTTTTTAATTTGTTTCTTTTGTCTTCTTTCTGTCCTTCGGCGTTGAGCTGTAGTGTAGTGTCACTTTAGTGTCTCTCCTCTGTCACATGACAGCTGTTTTTGGAAATGGTTTCTTTTTGACAAGTTGACTGGTTCAATAGAGTTCATTTAAAGCACAATATAGACTGCATACCTCGAAGGCATTTTCTAATATAGGGATCAGGAATTGAGGACACAAATATCTAAAGCATTAAGAGACCTCAAAGGAACATCTGTATGACAAAAATGTATTTGGTGACAAAGTGTGCATTATGATATAATATTTATGCAAGTCTATGAAGTAATGAATTTTCACATCTCCTTTCTCAGGTTTGTGTTGTGTGATGTTGTTTGTCGTGTGGCGCTCTATGCAGAGAACAGCAACCCTCCTGCAGAGAGTGTTGCTTGATACAGTGCCTCAGTTTTATGACTCTAACCCCAGAGCTGTCACAACTAATCTCACATCATCACTTCTCTATACCCCTCAAGTCAAAGAAAATGATATCCCCATAAACATTATTCCCTGCTTTTTTCAAACACATTAAATAGTTTTTTTGTGTCGGGCAGCCAAGCAAGCTTGGTGACATTTGAACATTAGCATAGACTGCATATATCAAAAGTTATGCAGAATGACAAAGCCTGTGAAGTGATAGGCTGCCTGGCTGTCAAATCCTGCCTGGAAGTCCAATGAGAACCTGTTATTGTATTGTTCCAGCAGGTGGGGATATTCTGTTGGCTCTCGGTGCAACTTTCCTCAGTTATGCCTCTTATTCCAATGCAGATCTACAGGCTGAACGAGTGGGAGATTGATGTAGTCCTCTCTAAGCCTCTGTGGTTGTGTTGTTTTACTTTCTTTCACTAACACACTCACTGACTCAGATGGTGACTCACACAATTGTTCACTTGGTCATTCACACATTACTCCTTCTCTCTCTCGCTCTCTCTAACCCACACCATATTATATAGATAGATATATGGCCCACAATAATTAATTATTCAAAATAATTTTGAGCTTGAATAGTAATGAACACTTTCTTCTGTCTGATATGGACCAGAAATGAGCAATGGAAGATACATAAACAAAGGGATGTAGATTTGGAATTAGTATTCATCCCTATGTTGTAATGCTGGATACCGACGGTAGTGTGTACAGTATTACCTGTATGGCGATGGTGAGGGAGGAAGCCTGGAAGTGTTTCTCCACCAGGTCAGCCACTCTCTGGGTAGTGGTGAAGAGGTCAGCCACCTCATCAGGATGCAAGTCTCGGAAACGCTCAACGGGCCGCAGAGGACACACCAACACATCTGAGAGACAGGCCGGTTAAGGAAACCACAGACAGCGAGAGAGGTAAGGGAACAAAGTCAGAGAGATACATTATCAACAACACAGTGCATAGATACAGTAGCAACACTGATAGACAAGCAAGGATATTTAAAATGGGGAAAGAGAGGCAGAATCCTAAATTGAGACACAAGTGCGTTATTTGAAATATTACATCGTGTTGTTGTTGGCATTGCCTTCTTAAGCTGAGTCAAATAAACTCAATTGAGATGGTTTATATGGGCGTTTTGTACAATTTGTTCACCAAGGAAACTTTATATGTTTTTTTCAGTATAGCTAGTCTCCAAAGGTTAATGTGAAATAAAACAGAGCTTTACAGAGGTGTGATACTGTCCGTACCTCTGCTTTGTTCCTCTAAAAGGCAGGCAGCATAAAAACGTGTTTTTGTAATTATAAAGCTCTATTTCATCATGTTCTACATTTAAGACCTATACTATTTAAGATCTATACTATGAATACCAAAAATTAAACAACACTTATCATGAGGACACTTATCATCTAGATAGCAATAAAACTATTTTGATTATTTTCAACACCAAAATTATAAACTATCGTTGTGTTAGTCATGTCCTTATGGAAATAACATTGTTCTCATATAGTGAAAAAACACCATAGTTTTTACCAAATATTTTGTTTCATCTAGCCATACAAAGTATACATTGAGACTTGGTTGCGAAAGGTGTTGAAAAACATTTCAGAGCTATATGAAATATAAACAACCAATATTTATACAAACAAACTCAACAAAAAGCTGGCAGAACAATGACATTCTAGACTATTCTGTGCTTCCAACTTTGTGGCAACAGTTTGGGGAAGGTCCTTTTCTGTTACTGCCCCCGTGCACAAAGCGAGGTCCATACAGCAATGTTTTGTCGAGATCGGTGTGGAAGAACTTGACTGGCCTGCACAGAGCCCTGACCTCAACCCCATCGAACCCCATTGGGATGAATTGGAACGCCGACTGCGAGCCAGGCCTAATTGCCCAACATCGGTGCGTGACCTCACTAATGCTCTTGTGGAATGGAAGCAAGTCTCCGCAGCAATGTTCCAACATCTAGTGGAAATCCTTCCCAGAAGAGTGGAGGCTGTTATAGCAGCAAAGGGGGGACCAACTCCATATTAATGCCCATGATTTTGGAATGAGATGTTTGACGAGCAGGAGTCCGCATACTTTTGGTCATGTAGTGTATGTACAAGCCATTTACAAACCCATTATAAAGTCCCTATTAAATAGCATAGGCAAGGGGATTGAAAGCAGACTCATTTATTATCAGTATTCTGGCTTTGAAGTAACTCAAATAGAGAAAACTGCCATGTTCATACCTCTTACAACTTAAGTGCATGGGGATGTTTTGTCAGGGACCAAAAATGATCAATTTCAGCTGAGTTATAAAGGTCATGAAACATATTTCACAGAAATTCTCACAATCCACACATCTCAGTGCAATTGCACACTGGAAAGTAATCAAGCTTTGTTACTAAAGCGAGACGTGTTGATGACAGGTGGAAGGACTTTGAGAGAAAATGTCCAAAGGCTGAAGGACATTTTTCCTTCAGACTCGGGTCATTGGATCAATAACAGTGTTCTGACAACACTATCCGGGAAACAGTTCTCTGAGAAACAGGAGCCAACAATTAAGGAGAGATCGAGGGAAAATAAGAACAGCAAGAAAAAAAATGCACCTTAGATTGATATTTTCACAAAATCAAAAATGGGAAACTTGAGATAGGATAGTGTGTAACAGACTGACATGACTGAGAACAAAACCTGGAACATAGAATTAATGATGTATGTTCATTTCTTGCTTGGAAATAACTTTCAAATAAGCAATCAAAATATAACATTCTGGATCAAATTTTGTTATTGCTCCTATGTCTCGCCTTTTGATTCAAAAATCACTTTACAGCCAGACATGTCTTGATTACAGGCATCAAGTAATCAAAAATGATTTCCATATTCTATTGCACCGTGGCAGATATAATTTGTGGAGACAGACAGCAGAGTTGAATCATAATGAAAGTCAAGCATAGCAATCAACTATACCAAATATACTTTAATATGAAGAACTGGACCATTATGAAAGATCAAGAGTTGTCACATTGACTTCATGTGCAGGCCAGATTTATGAGAAAAATAACATCTAAAGTGTTGAATCACTGATGTGAAAAATATTCAAAAACTTGTCCACAGGCAATAGAAATGAAAGAGACATCCTAGTCCAAAACCAAACATAAAACAGCATCCTGCAGCGTTTGGAGAGGATGATTACATCCTTGTGTTTCATGGTATAATGGCTGTGTCTGGGCGCCATTCATCTCACGAGTCAGAAACAGCGGCACTAATGATCAGTTTGCTACCCTTTTCATGTGCAGCACACTGGAATGAAATCAGATATCATAAAAAAGTTGATGACATCTGCTAAACACGTGTATGTGACAACTACAATTTGATTTGATTTGATTTTGACATCCACACCTCATTCAATAATCATTCAATAATGTAATGGTTACTTACAAGCCCTTAGCCAACAAAGCAGTTTTAAGAAAAAATATGTGTTAAGTAAAAAATAGATAAATAAAAAAGAAGAAATAAAAGTAACAAATAATTAAAGAGCAGCAGTAAAATAATAAAGTGGAGGCTATATACAGGTGTACCGGTACAGAGTCATGTCATGTGGAGGCTATATACAGGTGTACCGGTACAGAGTGAATGTGGAGGTTATATACAGGTGTACCGGTACAGAGTCATGTCATGTGGAGGCTATATACAGGTGTACCGGTACAGAGTGAATGTGGAGGTTATATACAGGTGTACCGGTACAGAGTCATGTCATGTGGAGGCTATATACAGGTGTACCGGTACAGAGTGAATGTGGAGGCTATATACAGGTGTACCGGTACAGAGTGAATGTGGAGGCTATATACAGGTGTACCGGTACAGCGTGAATGTGGAGGCTATATACAGGGGTACCGGTACAGAGTGAATGTGAAGGCTATATACAGGGGTACCGGTACAGAGTGAATGTGGAGGTTATATACAGGGGTACCGGTACAGAGTGAACGTGGAGGTTATATACAGGGGTACCGGTACAGAGTCATGTCATGTGGAGGCTATATACAGGGGTACCGGTACAGAGTGAATGTGGAGGCTATATACAGGGGTACCGGTACAGAGTGAATATGGAGGCTATATACAGGTGTACCGGTACAGAGTGAATGTGGAGGCTATATACAGGTGTACCGGTACAGAGTGAATGTGGAGGCTATATACAGGTGTACCGGTAAAGAGTCATGTCATGTGGAGGCTATATACAGATGTACCGGTAAAGAGTCATGTCATGTGGAGGCTATATACAGGTGTACCGGTACAGAGTGAATGTGGAGGTTATATACAGGTGTACCGGTACAGAGTCATGTCATGTGGAGGCTATATACAGGTGTACCGGTACAGAGTGAATGTGGAGGCTATATACAGGTGTACCGGTACAGAGTGAATGTGGAGGCTATATACAGGTGCACCGGAACAGAGTGAATGTGGAGGCTATATACAGGTGTACCGGTACAGAGTGAATGTGGAGGCTATATACAGGGGTACCGGTACAGAGTGAATGTGAAGGCTATATACAGGGGTACTGGTACAGAGTGAATGTGGAGGCCATATACAGGTGTACCGGTACAGAGTGAATGTGGAGGCTATATACCGGGGTACTGGTACAGAGTGAATGTGGAGGTTATATACAGGGGTACCGGTACAGAGTGAATGTGGAGGTTATATACAGGGGTACCGGTACAGAGTCATGTCATGTGGAGGCTGTATACAGGGGTACCGGTACAGAGTGAATGTGGAGGCTATATACAGGTGTACCGGTACAGAGTGAATGTGGAGGCTATATACAGGGGTACCGGTACAGAGTGAATGTGGAGGCTATATACAGGGGTACCGGTACAGAGTGAATGTGGAGGCTATATACAGGGGTACCGGTACAGAGTGAATGTGGAGGCTATATACAAGGGTAACGGTACAGAGTGAATGTGGAGACTATATACAGGGGTACCGGTACAGAGTGAATGTGGAGGCTATATACAGGGGTACCGGTACAGAGTGAATGTGGAGGCTATATACAGGGGTACCGGTACAGAGTGAATGTGGAGGTTATATACAGGGGTACCGGTACAGAGTGAATGTGGAGTCTATATACAGGGGTACCGGTACAGAGTGAATGTGGAGGCTATATACAGGTGTACCGGTACAGAGTGAATGTGGAGGTTATATACAGGGGTACCGGTACAGAGTGAATGTGGAGGCTATATACAGGGGTACCGGTACAGAGTGAATGTGGAGGCTATATACAGGTGTACCGGTACAGAGTCAATGTGGAGGTTATATACAGGGGTACCGGTACAGAGTGAATGTCGAGGTTATATACAGGGGTACCGGTACAGAGTCATGTCATGTGGAGGCTATATACAGGGGTACCGGTACAGAGTGAATGTGGAGGCTATATACAGGGGTACCGGTACAGAGTGAATATGGAGGCTATATACAGGTGTACCGGTACAGAGTCAATGTGGAGGCTATATACAGGGGTACTGGTACAGAGTCAATGTGGAGGCTATATACAGGGATACCGGTACAGAGTGAATGTGGAGGCTATATACAAGTGTACCGGTACAGAGTCAATGTGGAGGCTATATACAGGGGTACCGGTACAGAGTCATGTCATGTGGAGGCTATATACAGGGGTACCGGTACAGAGTGAATGTGGAGGCTATACAGTGCCTTGCGAAAGTATTCGGCCCCCTTGAACTTTGCGACCTTTTGCCACATTTCAGGCTTCAAACATAAAGATATAAAACTGTATTTTTTTGTGAAGAATCAACAACAAGTGGGACACAATCATGAAGTGGAACGACATTTATTGGATATTTCAAACTTTTTTAACAAATCAAAAACTGAAAAATTGGGCGTGCAAAATTATTCAGCCCCCTTAAGTTAATACTTTGTAGCGCCACCTTTTGCTGCGATTACAGCTGTAAGTCGCTTGGGGAATGTCTCTATCAGTTTTGCACATCGAGAGACTGAAATGTTTTCCCATTCCTCCTTGCAAAACAGCTCGAGCTCAGTGAGGTTGGATGGAGAGCATTTGTGAACAGCAGTTTTCAGTTCTTTCCACAGATTCTCGATTGGATTCAGGTCTGGACTTTGACTTGGCCATTCTAACACCTGGATATGTTTATTTTTGAATCATTCCATTGTAGATTTTTCTTTATGTTTTGGATCATTGTCTTGTTGGAAGACAAATCTCCGTCCCAGTCTCAGGTCTTTTGCAGACTCCGTCAGGTTTTCTTCCAGAATGGTCCTGTATTTGGCTCCATCCATCTTCCCATCAATTTCAACCATCTTCCCTGTCCCTGCTGAAGAAAAGCAGGCCCAAACCATGATGCTGCCACCACCATGTTTGACAGTGGGGATGGTGTGTTCAGGGTGATGAGCTGTGTTGTGCATTGTTGCCAAAAAGTTCAATTTTGTTTTCATCTGACCAGAGCACCTTCTTCCACATGTTTGGTGTGTCTCCCAGGTGGCTTGTGGCAAACTTTAAACGCCACTTTTTATGGATATCTTTAAGAAATGGCTTTCTTCTTGCCACTCTTCCATAAAGGCCAGATTTGTGCAATATACGACTGATTGTTGTCCTATGGACAGAGTCTCCCACCTCAGCTGTAGATCTCTGCAGTTCATCCAGAGTGATCATGGGCTGCATCTCTGATCAGTCTTCTCCTTGTATGAGCTGAACGTTTAGAGGGACGGCCAGGTCTTGGTAGATTTGCAGTGGTCTGATACTCCTTCCATTTCAATATTATCGCTTGCACAGTGCTCCTTGGGATGTTTAAAGCTTGGGAAATCTTTTTGTATCCAAATCCGGCTTTAAACTTCTTCACAACAGTATCTCGGACCTGCCTGGTGTGTTCCTTGTTCTTCATGATGCTCTCTGCGCTTTTGACGGACCTCTGAGACTATCACAGTGCAGGTGCATTTATACGGAGACTTGATTACACACAGGTGGATTGTATTTATCATCATTAGTCATTTAGGTCAACATTGGATCATTCAGAGATCCTCACTGAACTTCTGGAGAGAGTTTGCTGCACTGAAAGTAAAGGGGCTGAATAATTTTGCACGCCCAATTTTTCAGTTTTTGATTTGTTAAAAAAGTTTGAAATATCCAATAAATGTCGTTCCACTTCATGATTGTGTCCCACTTGTTGTTGATTCTTCACAAAAAAATACAGTTTTATATCTTTATGTTTGAAGCCTGAAATGTGGCAAAAGGTCGCAAAGTTCAAGGGGGCCGAATACTTTTGCAAGGCACTGTATACAGGGGGTACTGGTACAGAGTCAATGTGGAGGCTATATACAGGGGTACCGGTACAGAGTCATGTCATGTGGAGGCTATATACAGGGGTACCGGTACAGAGTCATGTCATGTGGAGGCTATATACAGGGGTACTGGTACAGAGTCAATGTGGAGGCTATATACAGGGGTACCGGTACAGAGTCATGTCATGTGGAGGCTATATACAGGGGTACCGGTACAGAGTCAATGTGGAGGCTATATACAGGGGTACCGGTACAGAGTCATATCATGTGGAGGCTATATACAGGGGTACCGGTACAGAGTCATGTCATGTGGAGGCTATATACAGGGGTACCGGTACAGAGTCATGTCATGTGGAGGCTATATACAGGGGTACTGGTACAGAGTCAATGTGGAGGCTATATACAGGGGTACCGGTACAGAGTCATGTCATGTGGAGGCTATATACAGGGGTACCGGTACAGAGTCAATGTGCGGGGGCACATTGTGCGTGGGCACATGTAGGTAGAGTTAAAGTGACTATGCATAGATAATAAACAGAGAATAGCAGCAGTGTGAAAGGGGAGGGGCGGCAATGCAAATAGTCTGGGTAGCCATTTCATTAGCTGTTCAGGAGTCTTATGGCTTGGGGGTAGAAGCTGTTTAGAAGCCTTTTGGACCTAGACTTGGCGCTCCAGTACTCAGCCTACTGAGTCCACAGAACTACCCTACACCTTGACCTCTTTCTCCTCTCTCTTTTCAGATTAAATCCTGTGACTAGTGATGTCCAGGCGCACGACAACCTTCCCACTTGACCCCATCCCCTCCTCCCTTATCCAGACCATCTCTGGAAACCTTGTATAATCATCAGCACAGCTGGACAGTTTTTGTGTTACTATAACATTTGCCGCAAATGTTCTGGGAACTTTTACAGAACCAATTTTGGTTCTCACGCAACTGAGACCGCTCTCCTCCGTGTCACTGAGGTTCTCCGCTCTGCCAAAGCTGACTCTCTCCTCTGTTCTCATCATCCTAGATATCTCCACTGCCTTCAAAACTGTTATCTATCAGCTCCTCCTCTCCACCCTCTCAGGGCTAGGCTTCTCAGGCTCTGCATACTCCTGGATTGCATCCTACCTGACATGTCGCTCCTACCAGGTGGCATGGAGAGGATCTGTGTCTGCACCGCATGCTCGGTTCTAGGCTCTCTCCTCTTTTCTCTTAAAACCAAGTCTCTCGGCTCTGTCATATCCTCACATGGGCTCTCCTATCATTGC
The DNA here is from genome assembly GCF_045791955.1 of Oncorhynchus clarkii lewisi. Classification (NCBI taxonomy): domain Eukaryota; kingdom Metazoa; phylum Chordata; class Actinopteri; order Salmoniformes; family Salmonidae; genus Oncorhynchus; species Oncorhynchus clarkii. The sequence goes on from NC_092163.1 coordinate 59,547,113, forward strand.
TATGCGAATTACACTCAACTACTTTTCTCCTTGGCCGATTCAGACACCCAGATGGCGACACACATCTCTGAGTGCCTGGCAGACATCTCAGCTTGGATGTCGGCCCACCACCTCAAGCTCAACCTCAACAAGACGGAGCTGCTCTTCCACCCGGGGAAGGCCTGCCAGCTCCAAGGTTGACAACTCCACGATGTCCCCCTCCCAGAGTGCAAAGAACCTTGGCATGACCTTGGACAACACCCTATCATTCTCTGCAAACATCAAAGCAGTGACTCGCATGTTCATGCTCTACAACATCTGTAGAGTACAATCTTTTCTCACACAGGAAGCGGAATAGGTACTAATCCTCTCCGGTCTAGACTACTGCAACTCTCTGTTGGCTGGGCTCCCCGCTTGTGCCTTCAAACCCTGCAACTTATTCAGAACGACACAGCATTCCTGGTGTTCAACCTTACCAAGTTCTCCCATATCACCCCGCTCCCCTGCACATTCCACTGGCTTCCAGTCGAAGCTCACATCATCTTCAAAACCCTGTTGATTGCCTACAAAGCAGCAAAAGGAACTGCCCCTCCCTACCTCCAGGGTATTGTCAAACCATACACCCCAACCTGAGCACTCTGTTCTGCCACCACTAGTCTTTTGACCCTCCCACCCCCACGGGAGGGCAGCTCCCACTTAGCCCAGTGAAATATATTCTCTGTCCTGGCACCCCAATGGTGGAACAATCTTCCCCCTAATGTCAGAACAGCTGAGTCCCTGACCATCTTCCGAAAACTGTAAAGAGTATCTTACATATATTTTAACGATGAGCTAACCCACCACTCATTTTCACTGCGTGCAGACTACACACACATCTTCGCTCTCTGCTAGCCCAACACATCTTTCCACTTTTCCATCTTCTAGTATGCATTGACTACCTGCAGTGTGTTGAATATAAACATAACCTAAGCATTATCTTCAGTCGAATCAGCACAATACCAGTGCATGTTTTTACTGCATGCCAACCCAACACACATTGTCCTTGTGTGCCAGGGGCTTCATTACCCTCTACAGCATCCCACAGGTGAGATGGAGTCCATATGGCTCTGCCTAAGCCAATCCAATCTCAATCTCTCAGCGGAGGCTGGCCAGGCGGGCACACTCATTCTCCAGGCTCCACAGATGGGGACCGGGGCCCGGGCGAGAAACCCCATTCTGATCCCATTATTATCTGTCATAACAGTTATTTGACTGCTTTCATCTGATTCACTCCTGAGGTCGCAGTGCATATAATAAGAACAAGGCATGTAGATTGGTTTTACATTGCAAATGCAATCATTTCTTTCGGGAAAACATCTGCCCCCAAACGTTATCATTTTCTACTGTGACATCGACTTTGTCTGGGTCTATGAGAATCAGCCCCTTCGACACCAGCCCCCACCCGACACTGTCACCCCCCTCCACATCCTGAAGCCCCCTCCCTTTTCAATATGCGGTGGGAAAATTGAGTAGACGGATAAATAAATAACAGCACTACACAATTGGATCACAAATCCCATGATTAAGCCAAGAGAGATATGATCCAGTTGCATTTTACACAGTCTGAGAAATTAAAATGACATCAAGAGTAATGACATCTAACATAACAAATACAGATTTGTGGCAGTGTGACCCTGCAAATGGTGTGGGGCTGGAGGTGAAGGCTTCAGTTGGGTGTGGGGGAGCACACACACACCTGCACATACACTGCAAACCCACACACAAACCTTCTGACATATACCTGGTCTGAGATGAACACAGCAGGCTTTGAATGAATCAAAGTGCCTCCACAGCTCAGAAATAGGGCTGCCAAAACAAGGGGATCCATCACCGCGGCAACAACTTGGTCTGTCTTCCTGATTACAGCTGTGCCTAAACAACCCCCATCACCCTTCACCCCTCCAAAGTGGCATGGATCTGCTGACAAAGGGATTCATTTCTGAAGAGGGCTCTTTTTTTTAACCAAATCAATCTACCCAAGGACTAGACTCTGTTCAGCAACACAGGAGAGACTAACAGAGCAATGAAAGGATATGAGTGTTTCTCTGAAGACTGAACAACACAGCTCTCTTTATTTCGGTTTCTTCTCTGTCGTGTCTGTGAGGCGGGAGGACACAAACTCATTGGGTTTAATTACTATGTGCAGTCGTTATTGAAAACATCTCCGTGCTTTGGAATTGGGTTTTATTGAAACCCAAATTCCTCTAATCAAAGCTTATGAGTTACTTTTCATCAAATATTTACGCAGCCTTTCAGCTGAGTTACAGCTGGGACACTGAAAATAAATCATTATTTCAACACTTAATAGAATAAACTTGAACTCAATCTCATAGCTGCGATATTGCCCTGACACTCACAGTGTTGTTGTCAAAGAGATACGACGAGGCTCTGTTTCAACATGCTCCGCTCCAAACCCTCAGCAGCTTGCTGAACTGTATACCTTACCCTTCTAAGCACACAAGCCTCCACAAAAACAAAAACATTGAATTAAAAGCTGACTTATGTGAAATGAGGCACAGGGAGGGATGCGAGGGTGTGGGGGGGTGTGTGGGGGGGGGGGGGTTCAGAGCTATGCCCTCTTTGACTGCCATGCCTCCCCTCAACCCTTCCCCACAGAGCTGGGAGTTCTGCCAGTCTGCCAGAGACCACCCTGGGACATTGTACTCAAATAGCCCCCCCCCCCCTCTTCAAAATATATGTTATTTGATTTAATCAGATTGGTCAGACACTAATGAGAATACAGTAGCACTGGACTATGAAGGGGGAGTCTGGTGGAAAGTAGAAAGAGGACTATGTCTGGGCTGTCATTCTAGCCACATCTGTGCCCATGAGATGATTGACACAAACATAGGCTGCTTGCACATTGTTGTTAGAGGGCACAGAAAACATTGGGGATAGAAAGATGTCTGTCCTTCATGTTGTATCAATATCAATAATCAAAGTTACTATTCAAAAATAGAGAGAGACAAAAGAGCATACCAGAAACAACTCCAGAGACATGGACAGACATGGGTACAGGCAACATTCAGGAGACATGGACAGACATGGGTAAAGGCAACATTCAGGAGACATGGACAGACATGGGTACAGGCAACATTGTTCAAATGCTCTCCAAAGAAAAGATTGCGTCCACCTTTAACCCTTCACAGCAGGACTGCTCAACAACCAAGGCCCTGCTGGATCACAATTCAAGGATGTCTCTCAATACTCTCCTCAAGAAAAAAAAGGAAAGATGTAATCCCCTTTTCCAGTGGTATGCTGTCAGGACAGTCAGGAGAGCCCATGAGGTTAATGGGACCATTCATTCTTTGGAAGGTTCAAGGCCCTGATTCCCACTTTAATGGACACATGCCCTGGCCTCAACAACACCATCCTCCACACGATGATTACAGGGAGAAAAATGGGAAGACCAATGGTAGAAATATAACATTGCATCCCGTTTAGGCTGGTGAGCTCTTGATGTAATATGAAGTGTTCTGTAAAAAGTATGGCCCCCTGTCGCGTTGGCAAGGGGCACTTTATTCCAGAATGTGTTATTTTTCGTTGGTTGGAGATGTTTACTGCAAGAGTTGAGGCAGTGAATGTAGTGGTTTTGTGAGTGGACGCTCATTTCTTACAAGGCTTAAAGAATAAGACACTTTGGAGTTTGGTGTTACAGTGAATGTGGAAATTTATGATATGTGAGAGAGCCTGAGATCTGAAAGAAGAGCTGAGACAGGGTGAGCATATGGAGAGAAGCAGATGATGTCAGCAAAGCCTGGGATTGTACAGGATTTGCTGCTTACCTCACAAGAAAACATTCCCAGAACCAATCACAATCCTCTAAAATGAGCCCAACATGCCTCCAACTGGCTCTTTCTTTGTTCAGTCATTGGGAATTTCTAAACATATCTATTCACACTAATGTATTGAAATAATTTTCCAGACAGCTCACCCATTGTTCTGCAAAAGCACTGCAAGGTGAGCTGATAGTTTGAATTGTGACGCCACATTCAATAGCCAACCACTATTTATTTGTAAACAATAGACTTGTCTGTATCATTACTACCTTTCCCTTTTTTTTCAATGTGTTCTTTTGTAAAATGGGGTATTGGCTGTAATAGAGCAGTAAGCTAACAGCAGCAGAGAGAGGTGTGTGTACACTGCCAATGAGTGGGTATAGGCATGGAAGACTCAATGCTGACTGGCAGTGCAGAGACAATGGGAGAATGGTAGAGGAATAAGTGCTACCCATCATGTTTCAGAAGAACAAAGCCTTGTTGTGCTATGCAGAGGCTGCCTCTGGCACAAAATGTCTGCTCATTTTAACATCCAGTCTAAAACATACATACTTTGAGGCAACACAAAAACAACAGGGAAGGAAAGGAAAGAAAAAAACAACTGAATTTCATTTTAATACCCTCCGTCGGGCTATTTGACAGGTATTGTAGTACTGTGTGTGCATGAGTCTATTCTACACATGATTAATCCATTCATGAGAAAACAGCCATTGGCAGGAAACAGATAGCACCTTTTTTTAAGAGTGTATATCTAGAACCTAAAATGGTTCTTCGGCTATTCCCATAGGAGTACCCTTTGAATAACACTTTTTGGTTCCAGGTAAAATCCTTTTGGGTTCCATGAAGAACCCTTTCCACAGCGGGTTCTACATGGAACCATAAAGTCTTCTATGGGGACACCTGAAGAACCCTTTTGGAACCCTTTTTTCTAAGACTGTAGATCTTCATACAGGAAGGATTGCAAGGTTCCAGCTGAGTCACTTATTGTGTGCATTCAGACTGGACAAGACATGCAAGAGTTCAAGCGATATGCCTTAGTTCAGAGAACCTTACATACATCTGTCATAGAGAACGTGAGTAAAACAAAGGTCTCAATCCCTTCACAAACCCAACACTGTTTTTCTTATAGCTTGACTGATTTCCTACATTTATAGTCCATTATCATCTCATAATAAAATATACTGTTGGTGAACCAATCAAGCTCTATTTTCTGCTATATAATTGTTCTATCAATCACACATCCACCTTACAATGTTATGGAATCTGTAAGTCAAAGTGCGACCCGGTTCAGAAAAAAAGCCAAATTCAAATCAGCTCCAACATACCAATCAAACATAAATCACACACTGGTGTGTGGGTTGTGTGAAAGCGGTTTAGCGCTTCTGTGCCAGGGGCTGTATAAGTGATATATGGTATAGATAGAACCTCTACCTAAACAGAAGGGCATGCAAGCATGCCACTACACCCCTTTGCAAATACCCCAACCCATCTTGGGTGAGTGAAGTGCTGGGTCTCTTTGGAGATTTACGACAGGGATATCCCCCGGCCTGGAACATACCGGAACTGAACAATAAATAATAATCTTAGGGGAGATGCAGGTCTGAGCAACTTCATATTCAGTCCATAAAACTTTAATTAATGACAGATTGACTGCAGGTCTTCAATGAGAGTATCCATACAGTTCATTGTCAGAGGCACGAAAAAGCAATTTACAGGATATGTCCGTATTATGCATAGGTGGGAGTTCAAGAGATGATCTGTCATATTGAAAGATTCTATAAACAAATCCCAATTCAAAAACACAATGGTTGCGATGTCAACTGTGACCGAAAATCTAAAATGTTTATTTTTCAATCTTCAATAAGCTCTTCTCTCGGAATACAAGGCACTATACCTCAGCAACATGAGGTTGACTGGGGGGGGGGGGGGGGGGGGGGGGGGTGCAGGGAGAAAGATCTAGAAATACGATTTCTCACGCTTACCAGGCTTTCATCATTAAAGATAGGATTTCCCCTCTCTCCTGTCAATAGCTAGCGCAGTTCTCATTCAATACCAAGTGTCTTGGGCAAAGCTTACCTCTGCAATTATCACTTAACTGTCAGCTAGGATTAGACAGTCGTAAGCCGCCCTGAGCGATCCGCAACAAAAAGAAAAAGCCAAGACCATATCCTGTGACATCTGCACTCTTAGGAGTACATCACTGGATGGATAGATGTAGAGAATGTAGAAAGGTAGAGTAAAGCCCTAGGACTCTTCTGGATAACAAATGCAACACTCTTCTCTAACTCCTTATCCCTACAGGATCATGGTTGGCTTTAAACAGCCAGGGTATGGGTGTAAAGGCTTTAATGATGCTTTCAGATATAGTTACACCACCATCAGAAGACTGAGGGAAAGCTCGCCCAGTGAACCTTTCCTATAGAAGTATGGAATAGAAACAATGGATACACTTTCTTATCTTTCAATCTTCACAATAGGCGACTATACAAGGACACAAAGACAAGAACAATTACACCTAATATTGTCACATCACCTATTCCAATGAACTAAGAATGTATTGTATAAAAAAAATACACGTGATTTACATAGCAATCAATGTAGAGTAGGATTTATTGTTCCATATCAAAGCATTACGCAGACAGAACTGCTGTAGTGATTTTTTTTCTCTATACAGAACAGTTTATGTTCTGATCTGCCAGTGATGAAGGAGCTAATTGTTTATTATGAAAATAGAGAGACATATAAAAGCCTAATTTACAAAGTGGATTTTCATCAAATTAAGCATGCTGAAATTGAATAATGGGATGTATATTAAATTGTTCCATCAATACAAACAGACTACAAACGACATCAGCACTAATCAAAGTTTTTCCAATCCCCCCTTGATGTATTCTCAAATACACATGGATTCTGTCAGGTCAATTTAAATTCAAGCACTCTACGTACAAACATTCAGTCTCAGAAACAACCCTTGGACAGGAATTGTCAGTTTTGTCTAGGACAATCAATTCTATCAATGCTGAACCTCCAAATCTGATATGATTAAACAAAGATGGGGGTGGGGGGATGGGGGATGAGAATAAATCAATATCTGTGGTAAATACTTCCAAACAGGGGGGCTTAAAGACAAGATCACACTACTCGGGTGGATTCTCCATCTCTCTGTCTCTCCTATGAGATGTAGCGACTGTCAGTGAGCACCGGCTGCTTTTCACCACCACATTTTTTATACTGTAGCAGTTGGAAAGCCAGGGACTTGGAGACAGAGAGTTGCCAAAGCATTACACCTTTCAGTTTTCTGGAGAACACAGACCCTCAGAAACGCCCTCAGCTCACGTCTTGCTGACTAGTTCAGATGGTGTGTCCATCATTGGACTCAGAACATCCTCAAGATACGGGCTGCAGCAGACATGGTGCTCACAAAGAGATGACATGGAGCTCAAAAAGAGATGATACGGCTCCACATATTAAATAAAACATTTATCTGAGGGAATTTTTGGAACATGAAATGTTGTATTCAGCAATAATCCGATTGTAGAGCGGAATATGATCCATTGTAGCTGTATAATAAGTGCAGGCAGAGCATTTTGATGAGTCCTTGACGTGTCTTGTGAAGTCTGATCCTGAGGTCTTGTATTGTCGGGGGTTACTTGACTCTGTCAGGTGCTGTTTGTTCCAGGAAAATGCTATCAACAAAGCAGCATCACTCTTTAAGCAGTTATTGTTTCTACCCAAACAGTTGAGAAGTAGTTGTAGTAGTCTGTTTTCTGTGTGTTTTTTCTGTGTGATGATAACAGACAACTGGAGCATGGCTGTCTGTCTGCCGTTTGTTCTGTGGAAGCAGTTGTGAGGGATGACAAAATGTCTCCCTGTGTTTTGTTTTTGCCCATCTGGAGCTGCACAAAGATGAAGCATTGACTCTACGTACAAAACATTCAGTCTCAGAAACAACAGGAATGCAGGAACATGGAGGAAAATACTGAGGTGACAACAAATAAATCTCTTTCAGTATGAAATATTTTTTTTCTGACCAGGTTTCATAAGCTGTGGAGGATATCCATTCACATTATGATTTGTGACATGTAGCTGAAGTGATTTTGGTTTTAAAGAGCACTGTTGTGTTTGTGTACATTGTGGAGAAGCTTAGAGGGATCAAATGCAGTGGTAGGTGCAAGGTATGTTTGTGTATTTTGGTAACAAATATATTGCCGATTACATTTGTACTTGTGCCAATTCTATTCACTAATACACATTTAATACCTGGTTTGAACTAATGTCCTTTTTTTGCTGGTACAGTATAATCTTAGAGTTATAGTATCATGATGTACACAATAGTCAAATGCATCTATAATTGCTTTATTTGGTTACACAAATGTTAATCAGGCCAATCTCCTTTTGGAGTAATGTTTTCTATATATTTTTTTAATTTAACCTTTATTTAACTAGGCAAGTCAGTTAAGAACAAATTCTTATTTACAATCACGGCCTACCCCGGCCAAACCCTAAACCAGACCACGCTGGGCCAATTGTGCGCCACCCTATGGGATTCCCAATCACAGCCAGTTTTTATACAGCCTGGAATCGATCCAGGGTCTGTAGTGATGCCTCTAACACTGAGATGCAGTGCCTTAGACCGCTGCGCCAAGCTATGACAAATACAATTGAATGATGTCTGGAATACTTCATACACAAGTCGAGAAATGGCTCTCAAGTCTCCTTTATTGCTGTGTTTTTCAGTTGAGTTATATTTGCCTTTTCTGTAACTATCAGCCACACGCCAACTGGGATGCAGGAGAAAAGAGGAAGAACATGTGAACAGCAAATTTGTTCAGTGGAAGGTCCCACATGAGAAGATATAAAGTGAGAACGTTTAGATTGATGTAACTTTAAAGACCACAGAGATGTATCTTGTCTGCGTGGGTATCCATCATCTATGAAGCAAACAAACCATTTTAGGATCCCTGTCTCCCATACCCACTATATTATTGATGTGAAGACAATGGTTTGAAAGCATATGAAATGTAAAAATGCTATTCTTTATTCAAATGTTGAACACACAATGACAGAACACAATGACAGGATAGAAACAACATATACAGTACCAGTCAAAGGTTTGGACACACCTACTCATTCAAAGGTGTTTCTGTTGTACTATTCTCTACATTGTAGAATAATAGTGAAGACATCAAAACAATGAAATAACACATATGGAATCATGTAGTAACCAAAAAGTGTCAAACAAATCAAAATACATTTTATATTTGAGATTCTTCAAAGAAGCCACCCTTTTCATTGATGACAACTTTGTACACTCTTGGCATTCTCTCAACCAGCTTCATGAGAAATGCTTTTCTAGCAGTCTTGAAGAAGTTCCCACATATGCTGAGTACTTGTTGGCTGCTTTTCCTTCACTCTGCACTTTAACTCATCCCAAACCTTCTCAATTGGGTTGAGGCCAGGTCATCACTGTCCTTGGTCAAATAGCCCTTACACAGCCTGAAGGTGTGTTTTGGGTTATTGTCCTGTTCAAAAACAAATGATAGTCTCATTAAGCGCAAACCAGATGGGATGGTGTATCGCTGTAGAATAATGTGGTAGCAATGCGGGTTAAGTGTGCCTTGAACTCTAAATGAATCATTGACAGTATCACCAGCAAAGCACCCCCACACCATCACACCTCCTCTATGGTTCACGGTGGGAACCACACATGCGGAGATAATCCGCTCACCTACTCTGTCTCACAAAGACACAGCGGTTAGAACCAAAAATCTCAAATTTGGACATCAGACCAAAGGACAGATTTCCACCTGTCTAATGTCCATTGCTCATGTTTCTTAGCCCAAGCAAATCTCTTCTTATTATTGGTGTGCTTTAAAACCTGTTGTGACTAGGGGGCAGTATTTTCATTTTTGGAAAAATAACGTACCCAAAGTAAACGGGATATTTTGTCAGGACAAGATGCTAGAATATGCATATACAGTGCCGTGCGAAAGTATTCGGCCCCCTTGAACTTTGCGACCTTTTGCCACATTTCAGGCTTCAAACATAAAGATATAAAACTGTATTTTTTTGTGAAGAATCAACAACAAGTGGGACACAATCATGAAGTGGAACGACATTTATTGGATATTTCAATTTTTTTTAACAAATCAAAAACTGAAAAATTGGGCGTGCAAAATTATTCAGCCCCTTTACTTTCAGTGCAGCAAACTCTCTCCAGAAGTTCAGTGAGGATCTCTGAATGATCCAATGTTGACCTAAATGACTAATGATGATAAATACAATCCACCTGTGTGTAATCAAGTCTCCGTATAAATGCACCTGCACTGTGATAGTCTCAGGGGTCCGTTAAAAGCGCAGAGAGCCTCATGAAGAACAAGGAACACACCAGGCAGGTCCGAGATACTGTTGTGAAGAAGTTTAAAGCCGGATTTGGATACAAAAATATTTCCCAAGCTTTAAACATCCCAAGGAGCACTGTGCAAGCGATAATATTGAAATGGAAGGAGTATCAGACCACTGCAAATCTACCAAGACCTGGCCGTCCCTCTAAACTTTCAGCTCATACAAGGAGAAGACTGATCAGAGATGCAGCCAAGAGGCCCATGATCACTCTGGATGAACTGCAGAGATCTACAGCTGAGGTGGGAGACTCTGTCCATAGGACAACAATCAGTCGTATATTGCACAAATCTGGCCTTTATGGAAGAGTGGCAAGAAGAAAGCCATTTCTTAAAGATATCCATAAAAAGTGTTGTTTAAAGTTTGCCACAAGCCACCTGGGAGACACACCAAACATGTGGAAGAAGGTGCTCTGGTCAGATGAATCCAAAATTGAACTTTTTGGCAACAATGCAAAACGTTATGTTTGGCGTAAAAGCAACACAGCTGAACACACCATCCCCACTGTCAAACATGGTGGTGGCAGCATCATGGTTTGGGTCTGCTTTTCTTCAGCAGGGACAGGGAAGATGGTTAAAATTGATGGGAAGATGGATGGAGACAAATACAGGACCATTCTGGAAGAAAACCTGATGGAGTCTGCAAAAGACCTGAGACTGGGTCGGAGTTTTGTCTTCCAACAAGACAATGATCCAAAACATAAAGCAAAATCTACAATGGAATGGTTCAAAAATAAACATATCCAGGTGTTAGAATGGCCAAGTCAAAGTCCAGACCTGAATCCAATCGAGAATCTGTGGAAAGAACTGAAAACTGCTGTTCACAAATGCTCTCCATCCAACCTCACTGAGCTCGAGCTGTTTTGCAAGGAGGAATGGGAAAAAATGTCAGTCTCTCGATGTGCAAAACTGATAGAGACATACCCCAAGCGACTTACAGCTGTAATCGCAGCAAAAGGTGGCGCTACAAAGTATTAACTTAAGGGGGCTGAATAATTTTGCACGCCCAATTTTTCAGTTTTTGATTTGTTAAAAAAGTTTGAAATATCCAATAAATGTCGTTCCACTTCATGATTGTGTCCCACTTGTTGTTGATTTTTCACAAAAAAATACAGTTTTATATCTTTATGTTTGAAGCCTGAAATGTGGCAAAAGGTCGCAAAGTTCAAGGGGGCCAAATACTTTCGCACGGCACTGTAATTGACAGCTTAGGATAGAAAACACTCCAAAACTGTAAAAATATTGTCCGTGAGTATAACAGAACTGATATTGCAGGCGAAAGCCTGAGAAAAATCCAATCTGGAAGTGCCTCATGTTTTGAAAGCTCTGCGTTCCAATGCGTCCCTATTGAGCAGTGAATGGGCTATCAACCATATTACTTTTTCTACGTATTCCCCAAGGTGTCTACAGCATTGTGACGTAGTTTTACGCATTTATGTTGAAGAATCCCCGTAAGCGGCTACATTGTGTAAGTGGTCACCTGATGGCTCTCAGAGTGATTCTTGCGTAAAATACAGAGGTAGCCATTTTTCCAATTGGTCCTATTGAAAAACCAATTGTCCCGATGGATATATTATCGAATAGATATTTGAAAAACAACGTTTGCCATGTTTCTGTCGATATTGTGGAGCTAATTTGGAATATTGTTTGCCGTTTTCGTGACCGCAATTTCCGGTCGATTTCTCAGCCAAACATGAAGAACAAACGGAGCTATTTCGCCTACAAAATTAATATTTTTGGAAAAAAGGAACATTGGCTATCTAACTGGGAGTCTCTAGAGTGAAAACATCCGAAGCTCATCAAAGGTAAACAATTGAATTTGATTGCTTTTCTGATTTTCGTGACCAAGTTACCTGCTGCTAGCTGGACATAATGCTATGCTAGGCTATCGATAAACTTACACAAATGCTTGTCTTGCTTTGGCTGTAAAGCATATTTTGAAAATCTGAGAGGACAGGGTGATTAACAAAAGGCTAAGCTGTGTCTCAATATATTTCACTTGTGATTTTCATAAATAGGAACATTTTCTAGTAATATTTATGTCCGTTGCGTTATGCTAATTAGTGTCAGTCGATGATTACGCTCCCGAATCCGGGATTGGGTGTCACTAGAGGTTAAATCAAATCTAATTGTATTTGTCACATGAACCGAATATAACAGTGAAAAGCTTACTTAAAAGCCCTTAACCAACAAGGCAGTTATAAGAAAAATAAGTGTTAAGTACATTTTTTAATAACAAATAGTTAAAGAGCAGCAGTAAAATAACAGTAGCAAGGCTATATACAGGGGTAGACTCAATGTGCGGGGGCACAGGTTAGTCGAGGTAATTGAGGTAATATGTACATGTAGGTCGAGATAAAGTGACTATGCATAGATAATAACCAGAGAGTAGCAGCAGCATAAAAGAGGGTGTGGGGGATATGCAAATAGTCTGGGTAAAGCCATTTGAGTAACTGTTCAGGAATCTTGTGGCTTGGGGGTAGAAGCTGTTAAAAAGTATTTTTGGACCTAGACTTGGCCCTCCAGTACTGCTTGCCATGCGGTAGCAGAGAGAACAGTCTATGAACAGGGTGACTGGAGGCTTTTGACAATTTTTAGGGCCTTCCTCTGACACCGTCTGGTATAGCGGCTCTGGATGGCAGGAAGCTTGGCCCCAGTGATGTACTGGGCCGTACGCACTACCCCCTGTAGTGCCTTGCGGTCGGAGGCCAAGCAGTTACCATACCAGGCAGTGATGCAACCAGTCAGGAAGCTCTTGATTCTGCAGCTGTAGAACTTTTTGAGGATCTGAGGACCCGTGCCAAATCTCTTCAGTCTCCTGAGGGGGATTAGGCTTTGTTGTGCCCTCCTCACGACTGTCGTGGTGATGTGGACACCAAGGAACTTGGATCTCTCAACCTGCTCCACTACAGCCCTGTTGTAGAGAATCGGGGCGTGCTCGAACCTCCTTTTCCTGTAGTCCACAATCATCTTCTTAGTGTTGATCATGTCTCATCGTTGTCGGTGATCAGGCCTACTACTGTTGTGTCATCGGCAAACTTAATGATGGTGTTGGAGTCGTGCCAGGCAGTGCAGTCATGGGTGAACAGGGAGTACAGGAGGGGACTGAGCACGCACCCCTGATGGGCTCCTCTGTTGCGGATCAGCGTGGCAGATGTGTTGTTACCTACCCTTACCCCCTGGGGGCGGCCCTTCAGGAAGTCCAGGATCCAGTTGCAGAGGGAGGTGTTTAGTCCCAGGGTCTTAGCTTAGTGATGAGCTATGAGGGCCCAATGGTGTTGAACGCTGAGCTGTAGTCAATGAATAGCATTCTCACATAGGTATTATTTTTGTCCAGGTGGGAAAGGGCATTGTGGAGTGCCTATAGAGATTGCATCATCTGTGGATCTGTTGAGGTGGTATGCAAATTGGAGTGGGTCTAGGGTTTCTGGGATAATTGTGTTGATGTGAGTCATGACCAGCCGTTCAAAAAACATCATGGCTACAGACGTGAGTACTACGGGTCAGTAGTAATTTAGGCAGGTTACCTTGGTGGTCTTGGGAACAGGGACAATGGTGGTCTACTTGAAACATGTAGGTATTACAGACAAGTAGGGGACAAGTTGAAAATGTCAGTGAAGTCTATTGCCAGTTGGTCAGCACATGCTCGGAGTACACATTCTGGTAATCCGTCTGGCCCCGCGGCCTTGTGAATGTTGACCTGTTTAACCTCTCTTGGGTAGGCGACAGTATTTTCACATCCGGATAAAAAGCGTGCCCAAAGTTAACTGCCTGTTACTCAGGCCCAGAAGCTAGGATATGCATATAATTGGATTTGGATAGAAAACACTCTAAAGTTTCTAAAACTGTTAAAATTACGTCTGTGAGTATAACAGAACTGATATGGCAGTTCCCAGAGCACAAACCAACCTCCCCCCCAAAAATTCAGCCTACTACTGTTTTCAATGGCTGTCACTTTTATTATAAGGCTAAATCCTACCAGATTGCAGTTCCTAGGGCTTCCACTAGATGTCAACAGTCTTTAGAAAGAGTTTCATGTTGGTTTTTGGAAAAATGAGACAGAAATGTTTTCTAGGTGGCTCTCATTTTGGCTGTAGTAACGTTTGGGATTCATTTTGTATGCATTTTGATGGAGGGAAACTGGGTGGATTATTGACTGAAGCACACCAGCTAAACTGAGTTTTTATGGATATAAAGAAGGCCATTATCGAACAAAAGGACCATTTGTGATGTATCTGGAACCTTTTGGAGTGCCAACAGAAGAAGATCATCAAAGGTAAGGCATTTATTATATAGCTATTTCTGACTTTCATGGCGCACCTGCCTGGTTGAAATATGTTTTTCATGCTTTTGTATGTAGGGCCCTCAGATAATCGCCTGGTGTGCTTTCGCCGTAAAGCCTTTTTAAAATCTGACACAGCTGACACAGGCTGGATTAACAAGAAGTTAAGCTTTATTTTGATGTAATACACTTGTGATTTTATGAAAGTTAGATATTTATAATTCTGTAGTTTGAATTTGGCGCTCTGCAATTTCACATGATGTTGGCCAGGTGGGACGCTACCGTCCCACTTGCCCATAAGAAGTTAAAGGTCTTACTCACATCGGCTACAGAAAGCGTGATCACACAGTCGTCCGGAATAGCTGATGGTCTCATGCATGCTTGTCTCGAAGCGAGTAAAGAAGTAATTTAGCTCGTCTGGTAGGCTCGTGTCACAGGGCAGCTCGCGACAATGCTTATCTTTGTAGTCTGTAATAATTTGCAAGCCCTGCCACATCCAAGACGTGTCGGAGCCAGTGTAGTACGATTCAATCTTAGTCCTGTATTGACACTTTGTCTGTTTGATGGTTCGTCTGAGGGCATAGCGGGATTTCTTATAAGCGTCCGGGTTAGAGTCCCGCTCCTTGAAAGTGGCAGCTCTACCATTATTCTCAGTAAGGATGTTGCCTGTAATCCATGGCTTCTGGTTGGGGTATGTACGTACAGTCACTGTGGGGACGACGTCATCGATGCCCTTATTGATGAAGCCAGTGACTGATGTGGCACTCCTCAATACCATCGGAATAATACCGGAACATATTCAAGTCTGTGCTAGCAAAACAGTCCTGTAGCTTAGCATCTGCGTCATCTGACCAATTCTTTATTGACCAAGTCACTGGTGCTTCCTGCTTTAGTTGTAGCTTGTAAGCAGGATTCAAGAGGATATACTTATGGTCAGATTTGCCAAATGGAGGGAGAGGAAGAGCTTTCTACCCATCTTAGTGACAGGTTGCACATTTAACATGCTGGTAGAAATGAGGTAAAACCAATTTAAGTTTCCCTGCATTAAAGTCCACGGCCACTAGGATCGCCGCCTCTGGATGAGGGTCTTCCTGTTTGCTTATGGCCTTATACAGCTCATTGAATGCGGACTTAGTGCCAGAGTCAGTTAGTGGTGGTAAATAGACAGCTACGAAAAATATAGATGAAAACTCTCTTGGTAAATAGTATGGTCTACAGCTTAGCATGAGATACTCTACCTCAGGCGAGCAAAACCTTGAAACTTCCTTAATATTAGATTTTGTGCACCAGTTGTTGTTTACAAATATACACAGTCCGCCCCCCCTTGTTTAACCAGAGACAGCTGTTCTATCTTGCCGATGCAGCATAAACTCTGCCAGCTGTATTTTATCCATGTCGTCGTTCAGCCACGACTCAGTGAAACATAAGATATTACAGTTTTTAAATGTCCCGTTGGTAGGATACTCATGATCGTAGCTCAAATATTTTGTTATCCAATGATTGTACATTGGCTAATTGGTAGAGGCAGATTACTCCCTCGCCGTTGGATCCTTACTGTCTCTGTTTCTTTCTCCTGCGAATGATGGCATGTTGGCCTTGTCGGTTGTGTGGTTAAGAGTCCGTAAAACGGCAGCTATCTCCTCCGGTGCCATTCTTCTTTAGCAGTGGTTTCTTTGCAGCAATTCGACCATGAAGACCTGATTCACACAGTCTCCTCTGAACAGTTGATGGTGAGATGTGTCTGTTACTTGAACTCTGTGAAGCATTTATTTGGGCTGCAATCTGAGGTGCAGTTAACTCTAATGAATGTATCCTCTCTATCAGAGGTAACTCTGTGTCTTCCTTTCCTGTGGCAGTCCTCATGAGAGCCAGTTTCATCATAGCATTTAATGGTTTTTGCGATAGCACTTGAAGAAACTTTGAAAGATCTTGAAATTTTCCAGATTGATTACCTTCATGTCTTAAAGTAATGATGGACTGTCGTTTCTCTTTGCTTATTTGAGCTGTTCTTGCCATATTATGGACTTGGTCTTTTTGTCATGCCCTGATCTGTGTCACCTGTCTTTGTAATTGACTCCACCCACCTCCAGGTGTCACCCGTTTTCCTCATTGGTCCCTGAGTACTTATTTCTGTGTTCCCTGTTTGTCTGTTTCCAGTTCGTCTTGTTTGTCAAGTCAACCCGCGTGTTATACCGTGCTCCTGCTTTTTCCTTTTCTGTTTTTTCTAGTCCTCCCGGTTTTCACCCTTGCCATACTGCCTGCCCTGACCTCGAGCCTGCCTGCCACTCTGTACCTCCTGGACACTGACCTTGTTATGATCTTTTGCCTTTCCACGACCATTCTCTTGCCTACCCCTTGGATTATAATAAATATCAGAGACTCGAACCATCTGCCTCCAGTGTCTGCATCTGTGTCTCCCCCTGTGCCCTTCTTTTACCAAATAGAGCTATCTTCTGTACACCACCCCTACCATGTCACAACACAACTGATTGTTTCAATCACATTAAGAAGGAAAGAAATTCCACAAATTAACTTTTAACAAGGCACACCTGTTAATTAAAATGCATTCAAGGTGACTACCTCATGAAGCTGGTTGAGAGAATGCCAAGAGTGTGCATAGCTGTCATCAAGGCAAAAGTTGGCAACTTCGAAGAATCTCACTTTTTTGGTTACTACATGGTTCCATAAGTGTTATTTCATAGTTTTGAATGTCTTTTGCTGTTCACTGTGATTACTATTATTTGACCATGCTGGTCATTTATGAACATTTGAACATCTTGGCCATGTTCTGCTATAATCTCCACCCGGCACAGCCAGAAGAGGACTGCCCACCCCTCATAGCCTGGTTCCTCTCTAGGTTTCTTCCTATGTTTTGGCCTTTCTAGGGAGTTTTTCCTAGCCACCGTGCTTCTACACCTGCATTGCTTGCTGTTTGGGGTTTTAGGCTGGGTTTCTGTACAGCACTTTGATATATCAGCTGATGTAAGAAGGGCTATATAAATCAATTTGATTTGATTTGATTCACTATTATTCTACAATGTAGAAAATAGTAAGAAAAAAGAAAAACCCTCGAAATAGTAGGTGTGTCCAAACTTTTGACTGGTACTGTATGTGTTATGAAATTGCCTGATCCATGTGAAATATGCATAGGAGCTGAATATTACAAAGGTACTTTTCACTTGAGGCCCTAAAAATTGTCCAAGACTCCAGCCACCCAAGTCATAGACTGTTCTGTCTGCTAACGCACAGTAAGCCCCTTAACAGCTTTTACGCCCAAGCCAAGCCATAAGACTGCTAAGCAGTAAATCAAATGGCTTTTTACGCTGCTGCTACTCGCTGTTTATTATCTATGCATAGTCACTTTACCCCTACCTATATGTACATATTACCTCAATTACCTTGACTAACCTTTTAGCAAATATTTTCTTCCTTAAAAAAAAAAAACTCTGCATTGTTGGTTAAGGGATAGTAAGCATTTCACAGTAAGGTTTCACAGTAAGGTTTGTTTGATTTGATTTGACCATTGTAATCAATCTCTCCCCATCAGAGTTTGACTTAACAGTTGAGAGAAAGAAGATTGCTCAATGCGTTCAACACATGACTTCCTCCTTAACAGAGTTTCATTGGCATTAGATGCAACTTCTTTCTGAGCAGTGACACCGTTTTGTTTTTGCTCAGAGGCAAAGGGCAAATCCGCAAGGGAACGCAACACTGATCAAAGCATTCAGCCTGCAATCAAGAAAGAGAAAGGTCCCTGGTGGTTCTCTGGCATTCTGGAGCACGTTGTGTTCCCTCGTGGAAAAACAACAATAATAAAGAGGAAGCGCGGGAGCTGTGCTGGCCCCCGGATCACTGCCACACTCGTCTGATGGTGTGACGCCAATCCCCAGGGGCCGCGGGGCCCCAGGAAAGCAATCCATATTTTAGCCAGATAATGATTTCAAAACTGCATATGTGCCAAAATGACCCCCCAAGTTTAAGAATATTTGCAGAAACCAAGCCACAGTTACCAGCTGTGTGCCCCCTGGTGGCTGTGGCAGCCATTGTGCTATTCCTCCATGGCCAGACAATGTATTTTCCTTCATATGTGCTGAAACAACCATGATAACAAAGAAAAGGTTGGGATTTCCTTGCATGGTTTACCATGGCAGTCCACCATTATATAATAATCTGAACAGGGTATGATGTTGTACATGTCACCATTGTAATCCTTGACCATAACAATTGGGGTAGACATCACAATTTCTGTGTTATCATGTTTGGATCAGCAGATATGAATGAAAATGTATTGTCTGGGTATGGTGGAATAGCAACTGCCGCTACAGCCGCCGGGTGGCGATTTTTAAAGTTGTACAAATAAAATAAAATACATGTTTGTCACATGCTATGTAAACAACAGATGTAGACTAACATGAACATGCTTACTTATGGGTCATTTTCCAACAATGCAGAGTTCAAGATAAAAGATGTAAAAAAAATCTCTCTCTCTCTCTCTATATATATATATATATAAATATATATATACACAGTAAAAAAGATTATATACACAGTACTAGTCAAAAGATTGCACACACCTACTTATTCCTGGGTTTTTCTTTATTTTGACTATTTTCTACATTGTAGAATAATTGTGAAGACATCAAAACTATGAAATAACACGTATGGAATCAGGTAGTAACCAAAAAAGTGTTAAACAAAGCAAAATACATTTATATTTGAGATCATTCAAATAGCCACCAGCTTCATGAGGTAGTCACCTGGAATGCATTTCAATTAACAGGTGTGCCTGTTGCTCCGGACCAGGTTGCTTTTCCTTCACTCTGGAGTCTAACTCATCCCAAACCATCTCAATTTGTTTGAGGTTGGGGGATTGTGGAGGCTAGGTCATCTGATGCAGCACTCCATCGTCTCTCCTTCTTGGTAAAATAGCCCTTACGCACCCTGGAGGTGTGTTGGGTCATTGTCCTGTTGAAAAACAAATGATAGTCCCACTAATCCCAAACCAGATGGGTTTGCTTCGATGCCTGTCTGCCTGCTTGATGAATGGGGTGGTGTATCTTATAAACTGTCCGGTGAGTTTATAGTATCCACGACTCTGAGAAACATATTATAGTAATACTGTATATAGGATAGTCTTGAACGGTGCTCATCCAGTTTGTTCGCCGGTGACTGCACGTTCGCCAATAGAACAGAGGGCAATGGCAGTCTATTTGCTCGCCGACGTAGTCTCGTCAGGATGCAACCTCGCCTGCCTCTCTTTCACCGCCGCTTCCTCTTTTGGGGATTATAGCCTGGTCGGGAGTAAGCAGAATGTACAGAGCTGCCGACTCGTTGAAGTAGAAATGTTCATCCAAATCGAGGTTAGTGATGTTATAATGTCCAGAAGTTGTTTTCTGTCATTGGAAATTATGGCAGAGATCTTATGTACCAAAATATTAATGGGAACCAGGTGTGCGTAATGAGACAAGACAGTCCAGGGTTGGTGGTAATGAATCCAGTTCAGTGACGCCTAGAATGCCGGTGACGTACAGTAGACCTCCGGAGATGGTGAACGGAATGAGCAGCAGTACCGGGGGGATCCGTGACAGACGGCTGCCACTGCAGCACCATCTTTCTTTTTTTACATGGACGCATTGTCATCCTTGACCTTCAAAACGTAGGGATAGACACCTTTTCTGCGTGATCATGTTTGGTTCAGCAGATATGAAGGAAAATACAATGTTCGGCTACAGATGAAAATAAGAAATGGCTGCCACGGTCGCCAAGAAGCGTTTATGCGATGGCTCCCTGTCTGAAATTGTCCAGGACCCAAAACTATACAAGAGTACCAAGTTTCATGCTTTTATGAAAAGCTGATCATTATTTTCACATATTGCCTAGACTACAAGTAAAGAAACAAGTGAAGTGAGAAAGAGGAAAAATTATTGAAGCCAAAAAGTTGGAATGAAGTGATATAACTTTTGAATAAACACCAAACTGATATGCTATCATATCTTGGCAGTACCAGAGCTGCTTTGGGTTTGTTTTGGTCTTCAGTCACCAACAATTTACAGTAGTGTCATAATCTGCACTATCACTGCACCCATTCAACAATCATATCAGCGGTGCATGGTCTAAAACCATAATTCTATGGATACAGAAGCAGGGAGAGAGAAATTGAAAATTAGAGAGAAAGAAAGAGAGCGAGAGAGCGTTATAGAGAGCGCCCAAACATTTATTCATGTAACATTAACATGATCAAAGAATAAATAATTACTAGGATTTTTTTTTAAAGTTATCTGAATTCCAGTAATAGCTTTCATACCGTATGTGTCTTTTCAAAGTTGTTTTTCATCCCTCTCACACTTAATAACATAAAATATAAAGTTATGTGGTGTATGTGTTAGTTTGTCTACATCTGTTTTGAGTCTACACTGTTGCGAAATTGCTTCTTTGTGTTTTCACAAAAAATATATATTTTTTTGGTCTGTTGTTTTGATATTTCTCTATATAAATGTTCCAATAAACGGACAACCGGCTCGGCTGTCTCTGATGTATATTGTGCAGTAAAGAAATAAAGACTCTCTTAGCCTTGGGTTATAATACAACACCACTTCAATTTATTTTATAAAATCTTATTGTTAAATAATATATTTTTCTTTCACTAAAGCCTTGAGAGAGACATTACCTTATTTTCTGATAAATGAAAAATAGTGTGTGGGGGGGACGTTTGGCATTACAGGGATATCTGATTGTTGTCTGTATTAGTGATCAATAAGATCTAGCTACTAGGTCATTATTAAATCAATATTTAAGCCAATAGCTCCTGGGTGGACAACAACCCATTGTTATAAACACATTAATAACAAAGAAGTGCTTTCTTTGGTATTTACTTTATGACAACATAATTCAGACATACTATAAAAACCTGTCACTTGTTAATGTCAACATGCCTCTCTGTAAAACTGAATCACCACAGAAACCACCTGGATATACAGGTGTATATATGTAACGGATGTGAAACGGCTAGCTTAGTTAGCGGTGCGCGCTAAATAGCGTTTCAATCAGTGACGTCACTTGCTCTGAGATCTTGAAGTAGTAGTTCCCCTTGCTCAGCAAGGGCCGCGGCTTTTGTGGAGCGATGGGTAACGATGCTTCGTGGGTGACTGTTGTTGATGTGTGCAGAGGGTCCCTGGTTCGAGGGGGCGAGGGGACGGTCTAAAGTTATACTGTTACATATATATACATACAGTGCCTTTGGAAAGTATTCAGATCTCTTGAACTTTTACACATTTTGTTAGGTTACAGCCTTATTCTAAAATTGATTAAATTGTTGATTGAAACTCCATAATGACAAAGATTTTTTTTGCTAATTTATAAAACATTTAAAACTGAAATATCACATTTACATACAGTGTTGTGAAAAAGTAATTGCACCACTTAAATGGTTCAGATCATCAAACACATTTACATATTACACAAAGATAACCCAAGTAACCACAAAAGGCAGTTTTTATGTGAAGATTTTATTTATTAAAGGGAAAAAAACTATCCGAACCTTCATGGCCCTATGTGAAAAAGTAATTGCCCCCTAAACCTAATAATTGGTTGTGCCACCCTGAGCAGCAACAACTGCAATCAAGCGTTTGCGATAACTGGCAATGAGTCTTTCACATCGCTGTGGAGGAATGTTGGCCCACTCTTCCTTGCAGAATTGTTTTAATTCAGCCACATTGGAGAGTTTGAGAGCATGAAACGCCTTTTTAAGGTCACAGCATCTCAATCGGATTCAAGTCCGGACTTTGACTAGGCCCCTCCAAAACCTTCATTTTTTTTTGAGCCATTCAGAGGTGGACTTGCTGGTGTGTTTTGGATCATTGTCCTGCTGCAGAACCCAAGTGCGCTTCAGCTTGAGGTCACAAACTGATGGCCAGACATTCTCCTTCAGGATTTTTTGGTAGAGAGCAGAATTCATGGTTCCATCAATCACAGCAAGTCGTCCAGGTCCTGAAGCAGCAAAGCAGCCCTAGACCATCACACTACCACCACCATATTTGACTGTTGGTATGATGTTCTTTTTCTGAGGACGCAAACCTTCCAAAAAGTTCAATTTTTTCTCGTCAGTCCACAGAATATTTTCCCAAAAGTTTTGGGAATCATCAAGATGTTTTTTGCCAAAAGTGAGACAAGCCTTTATGTTATTTTTGGTAAGCAGTGGTTTTCGCCTTGGAACTCGGCCATGGATTCCATTTTTGCCCAGGCTCTTTCTTATGGTTGAGTCATGAACACTGAACTTAATTGAGGCAAGTGAGGCCTGCAGTTCTTTAGATGTTGTTGTGGGTTCTTTTGTGACCTCCTGGATGAGTCGTCGCTACGCTCTTGGGGTAATTTTGGTAGGCCGGCCACTCCTGGGATGGTTCACCACTGTTCCAAATGTTCTCCATTTGTGGATAATGGCTCTCACTGTGGATCGCTGGAGTCCCAAAGCTTTAGAAATGGCATTGTAACCCTTTCCAGACTGATAGATGTCAATTACTATGTTTCTCATCTGTTCCTGAATTTCTTTGGATCATGGCAGGATGTCTTGCTTTTTGAGATATTTTGGCCAACTTCACTTTGTCAAACAGGTTCTGTTTAAGTGATTTCTTGATTCAACAGCTCTGGCAGTAGTCAGGCCTGGGTGTGGCTAGTGAAATTTAACTCAGCTTTCCAAAAAATGTGATTAACAACAGAAAATTCATGATGTAACAAGGGGGGTCAATTACTTTGTCACATAGGGCCATGAAGGTTCAGATAGTTTTTTTCCCTTAATAAATAAAATTATCACTTAAAAACTGCATTTTGTGTTTACTGGAAAATGTTATAGTTAAGGATTTTTGGTGGCCTTCCTAAGCCAGGATTCAGACACGGCTAGGACATCAGGTTTGGCGGAGTGTGCTAAAGCAGTGAATAAAACAAACTTAGGGAGGAGGCTTCTAATGTTAACATGCATGGAACCAAGGCTTTTACAGTTACAAAACTCAACAAATGAGAGCGCCTGGGGAATGAGAGTGGTGCTGGGGGCTGCTGGGCCTGGGTTAACCTCTACATCACCAGAGGAACAGAGGAGTAGGATAAGGGTATGACTAAATGCTATAAGAACTGGTTGTCGAGTGCATTCGGAACAGAGAGTAAAAGGAGCAGATTTCTGGGCCTGGAAGAATAGATTCAAGGCATAATGTACAGACAAGGGTATGGCAGGATGTAAGTACATTGGAGGTAAACCTAGGCATTGAGTGACGATGAGCGAGGTTTTGTCTCTAGAGGCACCATTTAAGCCAGGTGAGGTCCCCGCATTTGTGGGGTGGTGGAACAAAAGGGCATATTGAGCAGGGCTGGATACTTTACAGTGAAATAAGACAATAATTACGAACCAAAACAGCAATAGACAAGATATATTGACATTAGGGGGAGGCATGTGTAGCTGAGTGATCATTGGGTCCAGTGAGTAGCTAGGCGAGCTGGAGACACAACGATTCAGGCAGCTAGCGGGCAGGGGATAGCAGGCTAGCAGATGGGCCTCCGGGGGACGTCGCAATGGAAGAGCCTTGTTGAAACCCTATCAGATAGTTACGTCGGCAGACCAGTCGTGATGGATCGGCGGGGCTCCGTGTCAGCAGTAAAAGGGTCCAGGCCAATTGGCAAAATAGGTATTTTAGCCCAATAATTGGCTGATGGACCTCTTCGACTAGCCGGGAGATGGGCCTAGCATGAGGCTAGCTCCAGGCTAACTGGTGCTTGCTTCGGGACAGAGACGTTAGCCCGGAGTAGCCCCTCGCATAGCAGCTAGCTAGCTGCGATGATCCGGTGTAAAGGTTAAATTCTTGCGGTAGGAATCCAGAGATGTGGTAGAGCAGTCCGATATGCTCTGGGTTGATATCAAACCATGCTATTATCTGAGGACAGCACCCCATCACACAAACACGTGAAAATCATAATTCAACCCGCCAGGCGTGACACAAAAGTCAGAAATAACTATATAATTCATGCCTTACCTTTGAAGATCTTCTTCTGTTGGCACTCCAACATGTAAATTAAACATCACAAATGGTCCTTTTGTTCGATAAATTCTGTCGTTATATCCCCAAAATGTCAATTTATTTGGCGCGTTTGATTCAGAAAATACACAGGTTCAACCTTGCGCAACATGACGACAAAGTATCTAATAAATTACCTGTAAACTTGATCCAAACATTTCAAACAACTTTCCTAATCCAACTTTAGGTATTTTTAAACGTAAATAATCAATAAAATTTAAGACGGAATAAACTGTATTCAATGAAACCGGAGCGATCTTCAGGTCGCGCGCCCCAAACAAAACAGTACATTTGACTGTACACCCAGAAAGGAAAGGGCTACTTCTTAATTTCTCAATGGAAAAACATCAACCAATTTCTAAAGACTGTTGACATCTAGTGGAAGCCATAAGAACTGCAACCACGTCCCTCATAAATGTAGTTCCCCATAGAAAACCAACTGAAAAGAGTGACCTCAAAAAAAAAAAAAAATCCTGGATAGTTTGTCCTCAGGGTTTCACCTGCCAAATAAGTTCTGTTACACTCACAGACATACTATTTTTGAAGAATCTCAAATATAAACTGTATTTTGCTTTAACACTTTTTTGGTTACTACATGATTCCATATTTGTTATTTCATTGTTTTGATGTCTTCACTATTATTCAACAAAGTTAGAAAATAGTACAAATAAAGAAAAACCCTTGAATGAGTAGGTGTTCTAAAACTTTTGACCGGTAGTGTATATGTTTTATTATTCTGTTTTATTGTAATGCATACAGGGCTCTCCTGTAAAATATATTTAAAAACGTATTGTGACTCCCTGTGTAAATAAAGGTTAAATACAAAATACATTTTTTTTAAATCGAGTCTCACAGCAAAGGGTCTGAATACAAAACCTGTTTTCACTTTGTCATTATGTGGTATTGTGTGTAGATTGCTGAGGATTTTTTCTTATTTAATCCATTTTAAATGTGGAAAAAGTCAAGGGGTCTGAATACTTTCCGAAGGCACTGTCCTGTACACACAAAAATCTCATTGCACATGGCCCTCCACTCTTGCCCCAGGCTTTGTGTCTGTGTTCCTGGCCATGTGTCTGTGTTCCTGTCTGAAGTGCTGGCCACAGTCAGCCTGCCTGCCTTTCACTGGGCACTCACACTCTTCTCCACTACCCAGACCAAGCATCTGGTGCCTGAGAGGTAGGAGGCAGAGAGGAGGGAGAGGGATGGGCAGGCTTCTACCGCCAGTGTCCTCAGACAGCTTGCTGGGCTGGGTTTTAGGAAGCCAAAGCAGCACGCCTTTAAACACAGGATCTGAAGTAAGGGCCTAAAACCATGGAAGCAGGATGAGAGGCCAACTTTGCTCCCATCCTGCTGATGCTTTAATGATTTTTAATGAAGGCTCCTCTGTTGTAAGCCGGAGGCAGGGAGAGATATTAATACTTAATTAGAATTCCTGTTACACTGCAAGTTTTCATACCTTGAGGTGGCACTACTGAAATAAATCTACCTTTCCAGGTTTGGTACCCATGGAAGTATACAAAGAGGAGTAGAGGGAATACATAGTCAGTGTGGCTGTATCATTTATTAAAATATCTTTTTCATTCCTTGTCAGAAGTAGAAAGAAGAAGAGCAACACATTTATCTTAGGGAAACTTGTGGCATTTGAATTGACTAGCCTCTAAACAAGCTTTAATTCATGTTTCCCAATTAACTCCGTAATTAAATCCAATTAAGACCCAAATACTCCAGTGATTTTAGATCTTAAAATGTGCATCCTTTCACAGAACCTGGTCTCCTGCCCTGTAATAGGCTTTGGCTAGGACAGAATTAGAGCCTTTATTTGTGTACTATAATCCCAGTGCTGACAATGAAACATGGTTGACAGCCAAAGCAGTAACAATAAGGCCATGGAGGTCCCCGAGCGAGATTCACTTTAATAAACTATCATACAAGCTCCTTCATGCCTCTATGAATAAAACAGGACTCTTTAAATGCCTCCAAGGGCAGCATATCACTGTACCTAGCCTTTACCATAGCCGACTTCAATATAGATACACAGTGAAATGCTGAAAGTGAATTTAAGATGCCTTTACCGGAGGTGCAGTTTATATGACAACCCAACCACTAGCTTGAAACACTAAAAGCAAAACATCCAAAAACTATTGCAGATTATATCTATTTCCAAACAAAACAGATTCACTCACACACAGAAACTCTAATGAGAAAAGCCATGGCGTAGGTTATTTGTGTATCAACTTAAATGGCTGGTATCTTTGAAACACCCCATTTCGACTGATCAGTATCCATGCCTTGAGAGTCCACCCCAGATGTCTGGCTGACAAGTCAAACAGATGATCAGACTGAGCCTGTGAGGAGTCACTAACATCGTTTCTGTGTCTCTCTGCCCTCTAGGATCGTTCTCTGCTCCTCAAGCCAAGGCAAAGACGGCCACATCATCATTCAGTGTAAGTCACAGCGGACAATGAGTTTGTCTTCCAAACCATTAACCACATTTCAGACCTGGCAGCCTAGGTATAGACGTTTCCCTTCATAGCAGCCGGCTCCAGGAACATAGACCACAGTCACAGTGAGCTAAGTCCACACAGGTCTTTGGAGACTATTAGTGGTGAAGGGAACACACAGTTTGTGAGGACAAGATGTATATTGGAGAGTTAATCAAGCTGACTAATTTGCCGTGAACCATTACTCGCTGTGGCTTATTGTGTGGTCAACAAGACAAACAGAGGCCCGGCACTGTGCACAAACACATAAATAACACACTTAATCTTTTTTAGGGAAGGCACAACCAAACCCAAACACCCAAATTGCAAAACACGTTTCATTAAAAGTTCAAAAAGTCATCAACATTGACAAACAACCTCAGAGCGCTGCCCTGCAAACTGTAAACAAGCTTTTCCCCGCAACAATCCATTTGACTTTTAAATTTAATCTAGGCTGTGCCCCATTTAACCGCGAACACAATTATACAGCAAATTAAAACATATATCCACCTGTGGGTTGTCACTCATAAATAAACACAATCAAAAGTGATTACCGGGTTATCAGCGCCCATCCCGTGCCACGTTGGCACTGCCGTCCCAGGTGAGGGTTGGAGTAGATAGCTGTCAAGAACTCAGCTCATTTCCTCACATAGTCGGGTCCCTCAAGGACTTCTGAGCCTGGGAACCTGAGGCCCCTTCTATCCCCCATCTCTCCCCAGTCTCCCTTCTGTCTGTCCCTCACGCAGCTGCTAAAACTCTGCTGTTGTCAAGAGCTGCTAGTTGTGGGGCTCGTGAGACTGTCACCAACAGCTCCCGTTAAGCTTACTCCAATTCCCCTTTCCTGAAGCTGCAAACAGAAACAACAACAACATGCAGATGAGCATTCAATGAAGAGGGATGAGGCTGGAGTTTTAAAATGATTTGTTTCCTAATGTTGTTACTAAAATATATACACACATACATACACAGTTGAAGTCGGAAGTTTACATACACCTTAGCCAAATACATTTAAACTCAGTTTTTCACAATTCCTGACATTTAATCAGAGTAAAAATTCCCTGTCTTATGTCAGTTAGGATCACCACTTTATTTTCAGAATGTGAAATATCAGAATAATAGTAGAGAGTAGAGAGAATTATTTATTTATTTCATCACACTCCCAGTGGGTCAGAAGTTTAAATACACTCAATTGGAATTTGGTAGCATTGCCGTTAAATTGTTTAACTTGGGTCAAACATTTTGGGTAGACTTCCACAAGCTTCCCACAATAAGTTGGGTGAATTTTGGCCCATTCCTCCTGACAGAGATGGTGTAACTGAGTCAGGTTTGTAGGCCTCCTTGCTAGCACACGGTTTTTCAGTTCTCCCACACATTTTCAATAGGATTGAGGTCATGGCTTTGTGATGGCCACTTCAATACCTTGACTTTGTTGTCCTTAAGCCAATTTGTCACAATTTTAGAAGTATGCTTGGGGTCATTGTCCATTTGGAAGACCCATTTGCAACCAAGCTTTAACTTCCTGACTGATGTCTTGAGATGTTGCTTCAATATATCCACATAATTTTCATTCCTCATGACGCCATCAATTTTGTGAAGTGCACCAGTCCCTCCTGCAGCAAAGCACCCCAACAACATGATGCTGCCATGGGATGGAGTTCTTAGGCTTGCAAGCCTCCCCCTTTTTCCTCCAAACATAACGATGGTCATTATGGCCAAACAGTTCTATTTTTGTTTCACCAGACCAGAGGACATTTCATCAAAAACTATATATATATATAGTATAGTATATAAATACTTATTTTCCACCACAATTTGCAAATAAATTCATAAAAAATCCTACAATGTGATTTTCTGGAATTTTCTTCTCATTTTGTCTGTCATAGTTGAAGTGTACCTATGATAAATATGACAGGCCTATCTCATTTTTTTAAGTGGGAGAACATGCACAATTGGTGGCTGACTAAATAATTTTTTGCCCCACTGTGTGTGTGTGTGTGTGTGTGTGTGTGTGTGTGTGTGTGTGTGTGTGTGTGTGTATGTATGTATGTATGTATGTATATATATATATATATATATATATATATATATATATATATACTGCTTGGAAAGGTAATTAAGTTTAATAAGGCAGAGAATAAACCCCTATGAGCCCACAAACCTTCTGCTATATGGCCCATAACTGACTACTTAATATCCATGAAATATGTTTCTCCTTTCTTAAAATAATACATTCCATTCCAATGTTGTTTGCTTTCACTGCCATATATAGCAGTATTACATGTTGACTGTGCAAAGAAAAGAATGGGCTAGAATTGTTAAGCAGTCAAACAAACAGAGGAGTTAATCAATGCTGAGTTCACACTGAATGTACAGATGCCGGATGTACAGTATCTATGGATTATTATTACAATATTACTCAATGTCATTGAGTGAGCCCCTCCATTGAACACAGGCAGTGTACTTCTAAAACAAGAAAGGAGAGTAGGTACAAACTCAGCTAGTCCTAGAACAAATAAAGAAGGTTAGCTCTTTCCATATACTGTAAGTCCTCTGAGTTTTCAAGTAATATCTCACTTTGCTTCTCCCACCTTGGCCCACAGCCTCTCTCACTGATCGGGACCAGAACCTCCATTTTGCCCACTACTATAATTCTTATAGTTTTTTTCCTACCTTCTTTTTTTTCTTACAAGGGTTGAGCGATACTGAGGGGATGATGGGTCAATTCCTGATTTTATAGATTAAACTTCACATTTCCTACACTCATGTACAAAGGTGAAACACAAACATGCTCACAGAAGCACACAATCACAAAAATACACAATCCCGTTTCGTACCTACTCAAGTGCATTAAAGTAGTATTTATTTAGTATTCATACTGAAACTAACTCCACATGGAGGCACTGTCAACAAGGCCTGTATCCAAAAAGGCTGAAATCGTGTCAAACGGAATGGTTAAATCAGTAAGTGTACTTTGGCCTATTTAATTTCTTCCTCCCCACAATTCAGTGCATTTCCATTCATATGTATCAGGTAGATTTCTGTACAATTGTGTGTTAATTAGAGGAAACTAAAGTTGAATATTTCTCTGATCGAGTATGTTTATATGCAATGTAAGTGGCTTAGCAGCTTCCTGAATTGTACTCAAACAACCATTAAAGCTTGACTTCAAAAGAATCTTCAGAATTAAATGCTCCATTTCCTGCATATTTTCAATGAGAACGATTAAGGGAACTTAAATCCTCTAAAGTCAAGCTTTTATCCCCTGCCTGGCAGGCTGCAGCCAGCAGACCAAAGACTAGAGAAATACCATTAGCTTCATAATTCTAATGCAATATCTAATAACTATTAGAAAGTCAGGTAAGCTCTTCATGTTCCACATGGCATGTGGTAAAATAAAGGTATAAACAATGTGATTAAAAATGTCTTCACAATAACTGGAAGAAGGACCTTTGCCTGTTCTTTTGAGAGGAGAATCAGAATTGTATATCATCTGGACAAAGCATCATGAAAAGAAGCAGAGACAGAACATTTGTAGCATACCCAGCAAACTGGGAACATTCCCAGGACATTAGCTAAGATTCACATTCAGGTCTAGTTAGGGTTTTATCTAATATTAGGATGATAACATCCCAAAAACATTGAAATACAATTTTTTCAAAAATATATTTTTGTATATTGTCCTTGGAATGTTATCCGAACCTTCACTAAAATGTTGGGGACAACATCTGTAACAAACACCACAGAACATTCCCCAAAAGTTCTCATTAGGTTTCAAGGTAATGTACCAGTACTGTTTTCCCAACTAAAATTGGTTCTGTGAAAGTTCCCAGAACATTCATAAGGATGCAGCAAATGATCTCATAACACAACTGGACATTTATGCTGAGGATTATACAATGTTTGTTTAAAATATTTGCCTGATGTTGCAAGAATGTTCCCAGAACACATTTAGTCTGTTCTGTAAAAGGTTCTAAGAATGTTTCATTAGGTTGTGGGAACAGTCTGTTTAAATGAATTTAAATATATTTAAATACTTCAGCGTGTCCTCTTGGTGATTTCCATGGCTGGGACTGAGGAGGCATATCGTTGCGGGGCACTTTGGGGAGAACGTTCCAAGTTCCAGGTGACTCTGCCTTTGATGGACAGGTTAGTGTTATTTAATAATGACTATCATCCATAATCTGCATATAGATTTATACAATCTATAATTAACACCTGGGGGTATAAGGTAGAAGGTCTAAAGTACCCACCTATTCTCCTGCTTAGACCACTGTACATGTATTACAGTTGGCACTATGCATTCGAGCAGGTAGCATTCTCCTGGCATCCGCCAAACCCAGATTCGTGTGTTGGACTGCCAGATGGTGAAGCGTGATTCATCACTCCAGAGAATGTGTTTCCAGAGTCCAATGGCAGCGAGCTTTACACCACTACAGCTGACGCTTGACATTGCGCATGGTGATCTTAGGCTTGTATCCGGCTGCCCATGATTTTGGAATGAGATGTTCGGCCAGCAGGTGTCCACATACTTCTGGTCATGCAGTGAATATTTTGTGATGTCCCCACAATGTTCCCACCAGACTGTTCCCACAACCGTATGAAACATTCTGGGAACCTTTAAAGAACAGACTAAATGTGTTCTGGGAACGTTCTTGTAACATCAGGTGAATGTTTCTTGCACCCTAAAAGAAACATTGTAGAATTATCCGCAGAACTGGATAATTTTTGTGTTTCGGGTACCTATCTTTTGTAATGTGCTCACAATGTTCTCAGCAGACTGTTCCCACAACCTAATGAAACATTCCGGAAACCTTTAAAGAACAAATTAAATGTGTTCTAAGAACGTTCTTGCAACATCAGGCAAATGTTTTATACAAACATCCTATATACATTGCCACATGACTGGACAGTTTTTGTGTGAAGAGAACATTTGCCGCGACCTAACGAGCGTTCTGAGAACTTTCACAGAAACTATTTTCGTTTGATGGGTAGGGTCTAACGATAGTAGAAGTCAAATAAAAAGTGGCTGTCTGCAGGTGTTTGACTCTGAGAATCTCCTAAGAGTGAACAGCACTTATGAATACGCTGCAATCACTCGGATTTGGCTCACAGGCAGCACCGCTCATCTCAATACATTTAAATGAATTTAAATATATTTAAATACTTCAGCGTGTCCTCTTGGTGATTTCCATGGCTGGGACTGAGGAGGCATATCGTTGCGGGGCACTTTGGGGAGAACGTTCCAAGTTCCAGGTGACTCTGCCTTTGATGGACAGGTTAGTGTTATTTAATAATGACTATCATCCATAATCTGCATATAGATTTATACAATCTATAATTAACACCTGGGGGTATAAGGTAGAAGGTCTAAAGTACCCACCTATTCTCCTGCTTAGACCACTGTACATGTATTACCATTACACCCATTTCTTACTGTCTTGTAGGTGTGATAGTAAACCATTGGCATGACTTCAGACAATGATCTGGGTTTTGAAGTGGTATGGGACTGCATTAAAGCAAAAATGTATGTTCCGCATAATTAATGGACAAAAACAAAGCCACAATCACATAAGTGCCCTTTGTGATAGATTAAATGTCAGACATAAAAGTCAGAGATGAACCAATCATGTGAAGGGCCTTCTTACATACTGCAGCTACATGTTGCTTCATTAGGTTGGCTCCTTAGACATAACCTTTCATTTAGGGCAACTCCTGCTGTGTCCAGTTCATATGAGAAAGAGCTGAATTTCTCATCTCAAGTAGGCCTACTAATGAGCTCCAAGCCACTATCATTCTCCCTCACAAGTGATCAGGTATTCTATAAATGTATTTCATACTGGCAGTGTATCTATCCATCCAAATCAAAATCAAATCAAATCAAATCAAATCAAATTTTATTTGTCACATACACATGGTTAGCAGATGTTAATGCGAGTGTAGCGAAATGCTTGTGCTTCTAGTTCCGACAATGCAGTAATAACAAGTAATCTAACTAACAATTCCAAAACTACTGTCTTGTACACAGTGTAAGGGGATAAATAATATGTACATAAGGATATATGAATGAGTGATGGTACAGAGCAGCATAGGCAAGATACAGTAGATGGTATCGGGTACAGTATGTACAAATGAGATGAGTATGTAAACAAAGTGGCATAGTATAGTATAAAGTGGCTAGTGATACATGTATTACATAAGGATACCGTCGATGATATAGAGTACAGTATATACGTATGCGTATGAGATGAATAATGTAGGGTAAGTAACATTTATATAAGGTAGCATTGTTTAAAGTGGCTAGTGATATATTTACATAATTTCCCATCAATTCCCATTATTAAAGTGGCTGGAGTTGAGTCAGTGTCAGTGTGTTGGCAGCAGCCACTCAGTGTTAGTGGTGGCTGTTTAACAGTCTGATGGCCTTGAGATAGAAGCTGTTTTTCAGTCTCTCGGTCCCAGCTTTGATGCACCTGTACTGACCTCGCCTTCTGGATGATAGCGGGGTGAACAGGCAGTGGCTCGGGTGGTTGATGTCCTTGATGATCTTTATGGCCTTCCTGTGACATCGGGTGGTGTAGGTGTCCTGGAGGGCAGGTAGTTTGCCCCCGGTGATGCGTTGTGCAGACCTCACTACCCTCTGGAGAGCCTTACGGTTGAGGGCGGTGCAGTTGCCATACCAGGCGGTGATACAGCCCGCCAGGATGCTCTCGATTGTGCATCTGTAGAAGTTTGTGAGTGCTTTTGGTGACAAGCCGAATTTCTTCAGCCTCCTGAGGTTGAAGAGGCGCTGCTGCGCCTTCTTCACGATGCTGTCTGTGTGAGTGGACCAATTCAGTTTGTCTGTGATGTGTATGCCGAGGAACTTAAAACTTGCTACCCTCTCCACTACTGTTCCATCGATGTGGATAGGGGGGTGTTCCCTCTGCTGTTTCCTGAAGTCCACAATCATCTCCTTAGTTTTGTTGACGTTGAGTGTGAGGTTGTTTTCCTGACACCACACTCCGAGGGCCCTCACCTCCTCCCTGTAGGCCGTCTCATCGTTGTTGGTAATCAAGCCTACCACTGTTGTGTCGTCCGCAAACTTGATGATTGAGTTGGAGGCGTGCGTGGCCACGCAGTCGTGGGTGAACAGGGAGTACAGGAGAGGGCTCAGAACGCAACCTTGTGGGGCCCCAGTGTTGAGGATCAGCGGGGAGGAGATGTTGTTGCCTACCCTCACCACCTGGGGGCGGCCCGTCAGGAAGTCCAGTACCCAGTTGCACAGGGCGGGGTCGAGACCCAGGGTCTCGAGCTTGATGACGAGCTTGGAGGGTACTATGGTGTTGAATGCCGAGCTGTAGTCGATGAACAGCATTCTCACATAGGTATTCCTCTTGTCCAGATGGGTTAGGGCAGTGTGCAGTGTGGTTGAGATTGCATCGTCTGTGGACCTATTTGGGCGGTAAGCAAATTGGAGTGGGTCTAGGGTGTCAGGTAGGGTGGAGGTGATATGGTCCTTGACTAGTCTCTCAAAGCACTTCATGATGACGGATGTGAGTGCTACGGGGCGGTAGTCATTTAGCTCAGTTACCTTAGCTTTCTTGGGAACAGGAACAATGGTGGCCCTCTTGAAGCATGTGGGAACAGCAGACTGGTATAGGGATTGATTGAATAT
Organism: Oncorhynchus clarkii lewisi; assembly: GCF_045791955.1. Taxonomy (NCBI): domain Eukaryota; kingdom Metazoa; phylum Chordata; class Actinopteri; order Salmoniformes; family Salmonidae; genus Oncorhynchus; species Oncorhynchus clarkii. Next base: position 59,581,782 of record NC_092163.1, read on the forward strand.
GTCCGTAAACACACCGGCCAGCTGGTCTGCGCATGCTCTGAGGGCGCGGCTGGGGATGCCATCTGGGCCTGCAGCCTTGCGAGGGTTAACACGTTTAAATGTCTTACTCACCTCGGCTGCAGTGAAGGAGAGACCGCATGTTTTCGTTGCAGGCCGTGTCAGTGGCACTGTATTGTCCTCAAAGCGGGCAAAAAAGTTATTTAGTCTGCCTGGGAGCAAGACATCCTGGTCCGTGACTGGGCTGGGTTTCTTCCTGTAGTCCGTGATTGACTGTAGACCCTGCCACATGCCTCTTGTGTCTGAGCCGTTGAATTGAGATTCTACTTTGTCTCTGTACTGGCGCTTAGCTTGTTTGATAGCCTTGCGGAGGGAATAGCTGCACTGTTTGTATTCGGTCATGTTACCAGACACCTTGCCCTGATTAAAAGCAGTGGTTCGCGCTTTCAGTTTCACACGAATACTGCCATCAATCCACGGTTTCTGGTTAGGGAATGTTTTAATCGTTGCTATGGGAACGACATCTTCAACGCACGTTCTAATGAACTCGCACACCGAATCAGCGTATTCGTCAATGTTGTTATCTGACGCAATACGAAACATCTCCCAGTCCACGTGATGGAAGCAGTCTTGGAGTGTGGAGTCAGCTTGGTCGGACCAGCGTTGGACAGACCTCAGCGTGGGAGCCTCTTGTTTTAGTTTCTGTCTGTAGGCAGGGATCAACAAAATGGAGTCGTGGTCAGCTTTTCCGAAAGGGGGGCGGGGCAGGGCCTTATATGCGTCGCGGAAGTTAGAGTAACAATGGTCCAAGGTCTTTCCTCCCCTGGTTGCGCAATCGATATGCTGATAAAATTTGGGGAGTCTTGTTTTCAGATTAGCCTTGTTAAAATCCCCAGCTACAATGAATGCAGCCTCCGGATAAATTGTTTCCAGTTTGCAGAGAGTTAAATAAAGTTCGTTCAGAGCCATCGATGTGTCTGCTTGGGGGGGGATATATACGGCTGTGATTATGATCGAAGAGAATTCTCTTGGTAGATAATGCGGTCTACATTTGATTGTGAGGAATTCTAAATCAGGTGAACAGAAGGATTTGAGTTCCTGTATGTTTCTTTCATCGCACCATGTCACGTTAGTCATAAGGCATACGCCCCCGCCCCTCTTTTTACCAGAAAGATGTTTTTTCCTGTCTGCGCGATGCGTGGAGAAACCTGTTGGCTGCACCGCTTCGGATTGCGTCTCTCCAGTAAGCCACGTTTCCGTGAAGCAAAGAACGTTACAGTCTCTGATGTCCCTCTGGAATGCTACCCTTGCTCGGATTTCATCAACCTTGTTGTCAAGAGACTGGACATTGGCAAGAAGAATGCTAGGGAGTGGTGTGCGCTGTGCCCGTCTCCGGAGTCTGACCAGTAGACCGCCTCGTTTCCCTCTCTTTCGGAGTCGTTTTTTTGGGTCGCTGCATAGGATCCACTCCTTTGTCCTGTTTGTAAGGCAGAACACAGGATCCGCGTCGCGAAAAACATATTCTTGGTCGTACTGATGGTGAGTTGATGCTGATCTTATATTCAGTAGTTCTTCTCGACTGTATGTAATGAAACCTAAGATGACCTGGGGTACTAATGTAAGAAATAACACGTAAAAAAACAAAAAACTGCATAGTTTCCTAGGAACGCGAAGCGAGGCGGCCATCTCTGTCGGCGCCGGAAGTCAGGAAGCCATCCACACACCCATCGACCTGTATCTCTCTTTCCCTCTCTCTCTCTTTCTCTCACTCTCTCTCCCTTGCTCCCGTCCTCCCACTCTCCATGGGAGTGAAGTGATTCATCTGGGTGTGAAAAACGTAACCAAACAAATTCCAGTACTGTCCCAATACAGGCCATTACTCGAGCTCCATGAGAGCAGATTCAAATCATTATGCATCAACAGAGAGTCGGGATCCATCTCCCTCCTCCTTGTGGGAGGTGTAGGAATGATGAGTGACATTTGGACTTCATTAAATCAATTAAGTAGCTCATTAGTGTGCGCAGGCTAAATAACGCATTCAGGGGAGGCTGGCTCCTATTGACTTTACCAGGCTCAAAGACAGTGGGACACCCTCTATAGTATATATGTGACCCTGTGTAAGGAACATACAGTAACTTAATGAGATGTCGAAGGGACAGTGGCATATTCTGTGGGTTGATACATAATCCATGGGTAAATTGATGGATGTCACTAACAGACTGTGTGTAATGTCACGAGGCATGGCTAACTTGTTGATATGACAGAGTGAAGTTTGAATGAGGCACCACAGGACATGAGGAATAGACTGTAGATACACTGTAAATAAAATATATGAGAACATGAGATTTGTATACCATCAGACTGATAGAGAGAGTGAGAGAGATATATATAGAGAGAGAAAGAGATCCACACAGAATCAAGCCTACCGAGGTGTCCCCCACGCATCTGACCCCGATCACTCCTCATTCTGCAACATTAGCATGCACCAAATTAGCCACTGCTCATTGTGTTTCACGTCTGCTCCGCTCTACACTCATCAAAGTGACCTTAACCGCCGCAACCGCTGAGCCTTTGAATTATACTTTTTCTTCAGCCATAAAAGGAGGCCATAACAGTACTTCTGAAACAGGATGAAAAGCCATATAAATGGCAGATAACTTCCTTAATGACTTGCCCTCTAATGTCTTCAGGTACTATACTGAAAACCGTCAAGACATTGCTTTAGAACATGTGGTGGTGGGAAAGAAGCAAGTGAAAATATTAAATGGCTGAAACAATTCTGAGGGAGTGGGATGTTGGAAATGGGTGAGTAAAATGGATGGCTGGCAAATAGTGTTTTTCTTTTTATCCACACACAAAGAAATCACTTAGAGCCTGCTGGTTAGAGCATACTGAATTTCATATAATAGCCTTGGTGCTTCATATCCAGATGGGTCTAGATGGCCCTGCCAACCAGCCGGCTACATTATACATCTGGTGCGTCAACAAGGCATTATCGCCAATCCTTCATTTATCAGACAGAGTCCATTTAGCCACTCCATCTCGGTCTTGATCCTACCATGCAATGCCTACTAACAAACAAACCTCACTAAACCGAGTGAGTGGAGCCCGGCCTCAAACTGCATACAAAAGGTCTGGCATCGGCAATATATATGCTTAGCAATTCAAAAGATGATAATGATATAACCATAGCATACGGCTGATGCTAATAATAACAGCAAGGATATGAGATATAATTTCAACTGTGAATCCCTTAAAAGCAAAGGCACAGGATTTAAATAGCATGCTTGCTGACCTACCTACAATACCTCAATAGGCTTATGAATTTCATTCATAATGTAACCTTAATTCCACAAAAAAATATTTATCTATAATCTCTTAAGATTGAAAACTACACTGAACAAAAACATAAACGCAACAATTTCAAAGATTTTACTGAGATCATATAAGGAAACCAGTCAGTATCTGGTGTGGCAAACATTTGCCTCATGCAGCGGGACACATCTCCTTCGCAGAGTTGATCAGGCTGTTTATTGTGGCCTGTGGAATGTTGTCTCACTCCGCTTCAATGGCTGTGCAAAAATGCTTGATATTGGCGGAAACTGGAACACGATGTCGTAGATGTCGATCCAGAGCATCCCAAACATGCTCAATGGGTGACATGTCTGGTGAGTATGCAGGCCATAGAATAACTGGAACACGGTATCTTTCTGCATTCTATTTGCCATCGATAAAATGAAATTGTGCTTGTTGTCCATATCTTTTGCATAACCATACCATAACCCCACTGCCACCATGGGGCACTCTGTTCACAACTTTGACATCAGCAAACCGCTCACCCAAACGAAGCCATACACGTGGTCTGCGGTTGTGAGGCTGTTGAACGTACTGCCAAATTCTCTAAAACAATGTTGGAGACGTTTTTTGGTAGAGAAATTAACATTACATTCTCTGGTAACAGCTGTGGTGGACATTCCTGCAGTCAACATGCCAATTACACGCTCACTCAAAAGACATATGTGGCAATGTGTTGTGTGACCTACAACTGTTGCACATTGTAGTGACCTTTTATTGTCCCCACCACAAGGTGCACCTGTGTAATAGTAAGATGGCACCGACAGATATGTCAGCTCTGCTTCTAGCTCCTAAGCAACTGTCATGACGTTGGCCTGGGGGGTAGGTTTATGACAGTCATAAATGCCCCTTTTTCCTCTCTCAACACGGTCTTCCATCTACCACCAACCTACTGAAGCACAGCTCAGAGTAAATATTTATTGCATTTTCCTTTTCCAAATGGACCGTCATTTAGAATGCATAAGATACTCTATTTACGATAGCACAGCTTTTCCCCTTTGTTCCTCAGTCTTCCCGCTCTTTCACTCCAACCCAGCCCTTTTCTTTTGTGTAACCAGCTGTGGGACGTTTTCCTTTATGACGTAATTTGTAATCAAGTTATGATTTAAATATGTGTATGTGTAATTCTGTGTGATTAGTTAGGTATTTAGTAAATAAATAATTAAACCCAATTTTGTACTGCTGATTCAAATTGTTAGCCAGGGTTCTTGCAGATAACCAGAATTTACAACTTTCAGATGAGACTGAAGTAAGATGACGATTGATATTGACTGCTATTGATACAAAATATTACTAGGTCTTTAAGAGTTTATTCGCAAGATAACAGCTCAATAAATATTATTTTGTGGTGCCCGACTCTCTAGTTAATTACATTTACATGATTAGCTCAATCAGGTGATATTAATTACGGATAAATAATTTTATAGCATGTCATATCACTTAATCCGGCATAGCCAAAGACACGACACAACTTTTCAGTATTTAGTTTTTTTGTGTGTCATTGCATACATTATTAGCCCAGAAAATGTTTTGTATTATTACATTCAGCCAGAAAGAACTTTTGGATATCAGAGTGGCCCGAATTGGATCCTATGTTCGTACCCCCCAGGGCAATTGAACTTATTCCAGAGGCTGCTCCTAAACACCGCCGGCGGAGAAGAGGTATTCGGAGTGGACTTCTAGTCCGACTCAGGAAGTGTGCACATCATCCACCACTTCTGAGTATATTACTCGCAAATTTTCAGTCTCTGGATAATAAAGTAGACAAGCTCAGGGCGAGGATCTCCTTCCATAGAGACATTAGGGATTGTAACATACTCTGTTTAACGGAAACATGGGTCTCTCTGGATATACTGTCCCCGTCCATACAGCTAGCTGGGTTAACAGTACATCACCGCCTGGTAAGGCAACTGCACTGCCTCCAACCGCAGGGCTCTTCAGAGGGTGGTGCGATCTGCCCAATGCATCACCGGGGGCAAACCTCCCCTCCAGGACACCTACAGCACCCAATGTCACAGAGAGGCCAAAAAGATAATCAAGGACATCAACCAACTGAGCCACGGCCTGTTCACCTCGCTATTATCCAGAAGGCGATGTCAGTACAGGTGCATCAAAGCTGGGACAGAGAGACTGAAAAACAGCTTCTATCTCAAGGCCATCAGACCATTAAATAGCCATCACTAGCACATAGAGGCTGCTGCCTATATACACAGACTTGAAATCATTGGCCACTTTAATAAATGGAACACTAGTCACTTTAATAATGTCACTTAATAATGTTTCCATATCATCCATTACTCAGCTCACATGTACTGTATATACTGTATTCTCTACTATTCTACTGTATCTTAGTCTATGCTGCTCTGACATTGCTTGCCCATATATTTCTATATTCTTAATTCCATTCCTTACTTAGATTTGTGTGTATTGGGTATATGTTGTGGAAAATGTTAGATATTACTTGTTAGATGCCAGAACTAGAAGCACAAGCATTTCACTACACCCGCAATAAAATCTGCTAAACATGTGTATGTGGCCAATAAAATTGGATTTGAATTAGATTTGTTAGCTAGTGATAGATAGTGATAGTGATGCACAAGCTAGGCCTATTTGAAACATCGGCATCTACTGGCAGCATTTACCCACCAGATTCAGAAGTTCAAAAACCCCATTCGTAAAAAAGCTTGAAAACCACATGATTATTGCCTAAAGTTTAGAAGAAAAAAACTCAAACTAAACAGAATTGATGGTTTTTATTTTATTTTAATTGGTTTGCAGTCAACAATAATAGTTTCAGTATAGTTTTAGTTTTTTATTTCAGTTTACTAAATTGTTTTTCGAATTTTAGTTATTATTCTATTTTCAGTTTTCATTAACTATAATAGTCTTGGAAAGGGTTATGGTTGTTTTAGGACCTGTGAAATGTGTGAGGGTCTCACTTTTGGTACTTGATTTGACTCTTAGATACAGCTATTAATGTTTGATAAAACTATTTAACATTTGTATCCAGGAGAAATATAGACTAAAGGTCCCATTCAGATTCAGTTCGGTTTGTTTCTAAAGAGGATTTGGTACAATAGAGTGGTACAGTAATACCGGTTCAGTTAGACTTCCATTTAACTCCAAGTATGGCAGAATTCAAGACAGAATCATCCTAACTGGTAATGGCTCCAGCTCATATTCTATGATGGATCTTCTTATTATTCAAATTGGGTAAACAAACGCCTGCCAGAAAGTCGAGGCAATGTTTGAGCATGTTTCATCTCCTCTCCATTAATGATGTTTATTTCTTCCTGTTCGACTCCCCGAGGAGCATCAGCAAAGCATCTCAAAACGCCAGCAATCAGCTCCCACTATCTGCATAACTCAATTAGTGCTTTGGCGTGACTTAGAATGTGTTTGTTGCCTCTCCCCCCGTCCCTTCCCCCTTTTCATTTATTTCAGATATCAAGGACTTCTTGAATGACAGATACGTCCTCTATTCTCAAAATAGACGGCACAAACAAGGCAAAAAGATACCGAGATCTTATTTGGTCTTTCTTCAAGACGTCAATTTGGGGACGTTCTTGAGATATGGAAATGTGGGGGAAATGTAAAGAAATGCAAAGTGACTTGCATTTTTTTTCCCACTCACGAAAATATGTTTTCATGAAACACATCAGTAAAAATTTAGGAGCTGCATCACCACTCTCTCGATCCTTTCTACACACACAGCACAGTCCCTATTATGCACACTGTGTGTGTTTGTTATCTTCAGAATATCTAGCTCCAAAATCTATAGATGTTCAAGTCTATTTGATGTAACCATCTGCAATATGTTTTTTAGAGCCAAAGGGTATTGATCATCAAAATATCCTTACACAAGGACCTATTGAGCGAGAATTCTTCAGCCATTATGTGTTATACTTCATACACTGTTGTGAAACATGATAGTCCCCCTTGACCATCTATATGCAGCATGAGAGTCCTTGATATGATAACAGCATGACAGATGAGTCATGTCTTTCTATAAATAGTCACCATTAAAAGGAAGAGGTACATTATATTTAAGACTTTTCAACAGCCGATATGACACGGGTCAGAGAGGATATTGTATTACTGTATAATAGAGTGTCCTGTATTCTAACAGTATATGGACAAATTAAGTGATACAACATTTTATAAGTAATTCAATCATCTTTGGAAACCAATGTCAGATTTGATCTATGAAGACTTTTTAGTATTATAACTTAGGTAGGCCCATAAGTAAGAATATTTTCACCTGTTTATTGATCTCTAATGTTGCATTGAGAAAAGAGACACTTACAGTGCCTTGCAAAAGTATTCGGCCCCCTTGAACTTTGCGACCTTTTGCCACATTTCAGGCTTCAAACATAAAGATATAAAACTGTATTTTTTTGTGAAGAATCAACAACAAGTGGGACACAATCATGAAGTGGAACGACATTTATTGGATATTTCAAACTTTTTTAACAAATCAAAAACTGAAAAATTGGGCGTGCAAAATTATTCAGCCCCTTTACTTTCAGTGCAGCAAACTCTCTCCAGAAGTTCAGTGAGGATCTCTGAATGATCCAATGTTGACCTAAATGACTAATGATGATAAATACAATCCACCTGTGTGTAATCAAGTCTCCGTATAAATGCACCTGCACTGTGATAGTCTCAGAGGTCCGTTAAAAGCGCAGAGAGCATCATGAGGTCTTGGTAGATTTGCAGTGGTCTGATACTCCTTCCATTTCAATATTATCGCTTGCACAGTGCTCCTTGGGATGTTTAAAGCTTGGGAAATCTTTTTGTATCCAAATCCGGCTTTAAACTTCTTCACAACAGTATCTCGGACCTGCCTGGTGTGTTCCTTGTTCTTCATGATGCTCTCTGCGCTTTTAACGGACCTCTGAGACTATCACAGTGCAGGTGCATTTATACGGAGACTTGATTACACACAGGTGGATTGTATTTATCATCATTAGTCATTTAGGTCAACATTGGATCATTCAGAGATCCTCACTGAACTTCTGGAGAGAGTTTGCTGCACTGAAAGTAAAAGGGCTGAATAATTTTGCACTTTTGGTTAAAATGGATGGGAAGATGGATGGAGCCAAATACAGGACCATTCTGGAAGAAAACCTGATGGAGTCTGCAAAAGACCTGAGACTGGGACGGAGATTTGTCTTCCAACAAGACAATGATCCAAAACATAAAGCAAAATCTACAATGGAATGGTTCAAAAATAAACATATCCAGGTGTTAGAATGGCCAAGTCAAAGTCCAGACCTGAATCCAATCGAGAATCTGTGGAAAGAACTGAAAACTGCTGTTCACAAATGCTCTCCATCCAACCTCACTGAGCTCGAGCTGTTTTGCAAGGAGGAATGGGGAAAAAAATTTAGTCTCTCGATGTGCAAAACTGATAGAGACATACCCCAAGCGACTTACAGCTGTAATCGCAGCAAAAGGTGGCGCTACAAAGTATTAACTTAAGAGGGCTGAATAATTTTGCACGCCCAATTTTTCAGTTTTTGATTTGTTAAAAAAGTTTGAAATATCCAATAAATGTCGTTCCACTTCATGATTGTGTCCCACTTGTTGTTGATTCTTCACAAAAAAATACAGTTTTATATCTTTATGTTTGAAGCCTGAAATGTGGCAAAAGGTCGCAAAGTTCAAGGGGGCCGAATACTTTCGCAAGGCACTGTACATGTCAGTAAAGTGGTTTTATCCCATTGTACTTTTATATTCATGCATATTTCATGCTTTGGGTATATGAATAATATATAGTTTGATGCCTTGTTTAAAAAGATAATGTACGGGGTTGGACACTCAGGCAGCAGCAGTGCTGCTTAAAGAACCTGGTACTCTATTCATGGGCATGAAATATACACTCAACCAATAAGCATTGGAAAAAAAGTATTTAGCTCCTATATTTGACCACTTGACTTTAATGTACTCTTATGTCCACTGACCATCACCTCTATGACTCAAATTACATTTCTCACCCTGTAGACTATAGACATAATTGCTTCCAGGTGGATACGCTCAATTCTAGCCCACCTGTTTTTTACAGTGTAGCAAGTGTTGTACTGTACAGTCAATCTATTTTGACATGCCATGGAACTTTTACAGCCATGTTGCATATAGAAATCAGCTAGTCTCTATAGTTTGCCTTCTTTACACATTGTGCAGTGATTGAGAGGTTGCTGTTTTCTTTGATGGTGGGTTTCATATTTGAATAATCATTTGAGCATGCCTCTCCACAAATCACTGGGCAGAATGATTATGAACATTTACACTGTGAACATCTGTCGCATCAGGCTGGTTTAAAGGGTGCTGCTAATGATTGGTTACCCATTGATGAAGGTCTTGCTGTGTTTCATCTATCAAAGTGCTAGCCTGTAGAAGCCTGTATAAGCAATGGGAGATAGATAGGAAAGCAGATCTCTGATGAAGAGCGAATGTGGATCCCAGCACTAATACCCTTTGGTGACACAAGTGAGGAGGGCCTTGATCAAATGGAAAAGGGGATTATTCAGGGTTATGAGGAGAATTTGATGTAATGCTTGTTTGTGTGTGTGTGTCTAAAGATTGCTCATTGTGTTTACGAGGACTGTGGGAATGGCTAGCCGCAGAAGGATATAGTCGGGTAAAATAAAGTGAAGTAGATTTAGCAGATAAAATGCCAAATGACTCCTATCAGAAAGGTTCAGGTAGATGCCCCTAACCCAGCAAGGTCACAGCGCACTGAATCTGAAATATGTTATTGCCATCGCTCTTCCATCCAGCTATGTTATTGTGAACCTTAATGAGAATGATACTCGTCGACCTTGGAAATGTGATGGCTTTTTCACACAAGCTTCAGTAGGCAGGAGCGGAGAAGGGTTTATTTTTGGCACGGAGAGGATCAGGCAGTACTGTGAGGTTCACTGAGGAGCAGGTAAAGGTCAGCGTGCAGCGCCAGCTAGCAACCAACCAGATAACAGAGAAAACAATAACAAACAAGGTGCTAGCTGCAGAAACAAAACAAACCCTCAATGGGACCTGAAGGACGTCATGGGTTGGGTTGTTTGAACATCTGTATGTGCCTGAGTAAATGAACACCAAATCCCTGCCAACATCAGATAAAGAGATACCATCAGACATCCAGAGAGGACAGCGTTATGGCTGTAGCAGCAGCTTCTCTCCATGTCACTGTGTACCTATTGTCTACGTTCAGACAGAATGGTTAGTAACCACAGCATGCAGTCCTTGAACAAGAATGTTTGATTTGAATGTCAAAATGCATTACAGTGAATGACACCAAACAGGTAAGGCAGGCATTTCATTTTTTATAAATGATTCTGAATGCCATCCCGCACAATGTAAATGATTGAGATGGTGGGCCTTTCTAATGAACTAATTGTGATGGAGGTATTCCGTGATGGCTGTGGATGTGCTACTAAAGGAAAACAGTAACACAGGAATATTGATGATGCGAGATCTAGGGATGGGGATGATGTGGCCCTATCTCTCTTCAAACTTATCCAGGGCATTTCTTCCAAGGCACATTTCAGTGCATTAAGTATAATTTCCAAAGCCCCTTGTGTCTGCACTGAATCATATGTATTTATTAACCCAATATCACTATAGAGATGGCTCACAGGGCATTAACAGGCTAAGAGAGGAGAGCTGGGATTATCAGAACCCATCAGCCTGTCTGTCTATTAGCTCATCATTCTATTATACAATGGGGTTATACACTGAACAAAAATATAAACGCATTATGTTGAGAGTTGGTCCCATGTTTAATGAGATGAAATATGCACAACAAGCTTATTTCTTTCACATTTTGTGCACAAACTTGTTTACATCCATGTTGAGCATTTCTCCTTTGTCAAGATAATCCATCCACCTGACAGGTGAGGCATATCAGGAAGCTGATTAAACAGCATGATCATTACACAATCAAATCAAATTGTATTGGTCACATACACATATTTAGCAGATGTTATTGCGGGTGTAGCGAAATGCTTGTGTTCCTAACTCCAACAGTGCAGTAGTATCTAACAATTCACAACAATACACACAAATCTAAAAGTAAAAGAATGGAATTAAGAAATGTATAAATATTATATCGAGCAATGTCGGAGTGGCATTGACTAAAATGCATTAGAATTGAATACAGTATATACATATGAGATGTGTATAGCAGTATGTAAACATTATTAAAGTGACTAGTGTTCCATTAAAGTGGCCAGTGATTCCAAGTCTATGAATATAGGGCAGCAGCCTCTAAGTTGCAGGGTTGAGTAAACGGGTGGAAGCCAGCTAGTGATGGCTATTTAACAGTCTGATGGCTTTGAGATGTTTTTCAGTCTCTCTGTCCCAGCTTTGATGCACCTCTACTTACCTCGCTTTCTGGATGATAGCGCGATGAACAGGCAGTGGTTTGGGTGGTTGTTGTCCTTGATGATCTTTTTGGCCTTCCTGTGACATCGGGTGCTGTATTTGTCATGGAGGGCAGGAAGTTTGCCCCCGGTGATGCGTTGTGCGGACCGCACCACCCTCTGGAGAGCCCTGCGGCTGTGAATGGTGCAGTTGCCGTATCAGGCGGTGATTCCAATTGGATTCCAATTGGTCAGACCAGCGTTGAATAGTCCTTAGCACGGGTACTTCCTGTTTGAGTTTCTGCCTATAGGAAGGGAGGAGAAAAATTGAGTTGTGGTCAGACCTTCCGAAAGGAGGGCGGGGGAGGGCCTTGTACGCATCCCGGGAAGTTGGAGTAACAGTGGTCTAGTGTTTTTGGTAGTGCGAGTACTACAGTCAAAATGCTGATATAATTTACACAGACTTCCTCAAATTTGCTTTGTTAAAATCCCCAGCTACAATAAATGCAGCCTCAGGATATACAGTGGGGCAAAAAAGTATTTAGTCAGCCACCAATTGTGCAAGTACTCCCACTTTAAAAGATGAGAGAGGCCTGTAATTTTCATCATAGGTACACTTCAACTATGACAGACAAAATGAGAAAAAAAATCCAGAAAATCACATTGTAGGATTTTATATGAATTTATTTGCAAATTATGGTGGAAAATAAGTATTTGGTCAATAACAAAAGTTTATCTCAATACTTTGTTATATACCCTTTGTTGGCAATGACAGAGGTCAAACGTTTTCTGTAAGTCTTCACAAGGTTTTCACACACTGTTGCTGGTATTTTGGCCCATTCCTCCATGCAGATCTCCTCTAGAGCAGTGATGTTTTGGGGCTGTTGCTGGGCAACACGGACTTTCAACTCCCTCCAAAGATTTTCTATGGGGTTGAGATCTGGAGACTGGCTAGGCCACTCCAGGACCTTGAAATGCTTCTTATGAAGCCACTCCTTCGTTGCCCGGGCGGTGTGTTTGGGATCATTGTCATGCTGAAAGACCCAGCCATGTTTCATCTTCAATGTCCTTGCTGATGGAAGGAGGTTTTCACTCAAAATATCACGATACATGGCCCCATTCATTCTTTCCTTTACAAGGATCAGTCGTCCTGGTCCCTTTGCAGAAAAACAGCCTCAAAGCATGATGTTTCCACCTCCATGCTTCACAGTAGGTATGGTGTTCTTTGGATGCAACTCAGCATTCGTTGTCCTCCAAACACGACGAGTTGAGTTTTTACCAAAAAGTTATATTTTGGTTTCATCTGACCATATGACATTCTCCCAATCTTCTTCTGGATCATCCAAATGCTCTCTAGCAAACTTCAGACGGGCCTGGACATGTACTGGCTTAAACAGGGGGACACGTCTGGCATTGCAGGATTTGAGTCCCTGGCGGCGTAGTGTGCTACTGGTGGTAGGCTTTGTTACTTTTGTCCCAGCTCTCTGCAGGTCATTCACTAGGTCCCCCCGTGTGGTTCTGGGATTTTTGCTCACCGTTCTTGTGATCATTTTGACCCCACAGGGTGAGATCTTGTGTGGAGTCCCAGATCGAGGGAGATTATCAGTGGTCTTGTATGTCTTCCATTTCCTAATAATTGCTCCCACAGTTGATTTCTTCAAACCAAGCTGCTTACCTATTGCAGATTCAGTCTTCCCAGCCTGGTGCAGGTCTACAATTTTGTTTCTGGTGTCCTTTGACAGCTCTTTGGTCTTGGCCATAGTGGAGTTTGGAGTGTGACTGTTTGAGGTTGTGGACAGGTGTCTTTTATACTGATAACAAGTTCAAACAGGTGCCAATAATACAGGTAACGAGTGGAGGACAGAGGAGCCTCTTAAAGAAGAAGTTACAGATCTGTGAGAGCCAGAAATCTTGCTTGTTTGTAGGTGACCAAATACTTATTTTCCACCATAATTTGCAAATAAATTCATAAAAAATCCTACAATGTGATTTTCTGGATATTTTTTCTCATTTTGTCTGTCATAGTTGAAGTGCACCTATGATGAAAATTACAGGCCTCTGTCATCTTTTTAAGTGGGAGAACTTGCATAATTGGTGGCTGACTAAATACTTTTTTGCCCCACTGTACGGTATCCAGTTTGCATAAAGTCCAGTGAAGTTCCTTGAGGGCTGT